>NW_028141169.1:11364629-11845594 GCF_030444845.1 Prenolepis imparis
TACCATCATAATGTGCATATAATGTAGAGTTGAAATATATACAAGATTAATTTTTGGCTCGTTTTAAACAATTGAAAATTAAAATTTTTAAACCGCGGATCCCATACGGCGCGGTTTCATTTTACATATATTAGATCAAAAAGTTTGTACGCTGGTATGCTGATGGTACCATCATAATGTGCATATAATGTGGAGTTGAAATATTTACAAGATTAATTTTTGGCTCGCTTTAAACAATTGAAAATTAAAATTTTTAAACCGCGGATCCCATACGGCGCGGATTCAATTTACGTATATTAGTTCAAAAAGTATGTACGCTGGTATGCTGATGGTACCATCATAATGTGCATATAATGTGGAGTTGAAATATTTACAAGATTAATTTTTGGCTCGCTTTAAACAATTGAAAATTAAAATTTTTATACCGCGGATCCCATACGTGGCGGATTCATTTTACGTATATTAGATCAAAAAGTTTGTACGCTGGTATGCTGATGGTACCATCATAATGTGCATATAATGTAGAGTTGAAATATATACAAGATTAATTTTTGGCTCGCTTTAAACAATTGAAAATTAAAATTTTTAAACCGCGGATCCCATACGGCGCGGATTCAATTTACGTATATTAGTTCAAAATGTATGTACGCTGGTATGCTGATGGTACCATCATAATGTGCATATAATGTGGAGTTGAAATATTTACAAGATTAATTTTTGGCTCGTTTTAAACAATTGAAAATTAAAATTTTTAAACCGCGGATCCCATACGGCGCGGATTCAATTTACGTATATTAGTTCAAAAAGTATGTACGCTGGTATGCTGATGGTACCATCATAATGTGCATATAATGTGGAGTTGAAATATTTACAAGATTAATTTTTGGCTCGCTTTAAACAATTGAAAATTAAAATTTTTATACCGCGGATCCCATACGGCGCGGATTCATTTTACATATATTAGATCAAAAAGTTTGTACGCTGGTATGCTGATGGTACCATCATAATGTGCATATAATGTGGAGTTGAAATATTTACAAGATTAATTTTTGGCTCGCTTTGAACAATTGAAAATTAAAATTTTTATACCGCGGATCCCATACGGGGCGGATTCATTTTACGTATATTAGTTCAAAAAGTTTGTACGCTGGTATGCTGATGGTACCATCATAATGTGCAGTCAATGTAATGTTAAGATATATGAAAGAATAATTTTTGGCTCGCTTTAAACAATTGAAAATTAAAATTTTTATACCGCGGATCCCATACGTGGCGGATTCATTTTACGTATATTAGATCAAAAAGTTTGTACGCTGGTATGCTGATGGTACCATCATAATGTGCATATAATGTAGAGTTGAAATATATACAAGATTAATTTTTGGCTCGCTTTAAACAATTGAAAATTAAAATTTTTAAACCGCGGATCCCATACGGCGCGGATTCAATTTACGTATATTAGTTCAAAATGTATGTACGCTGGTATGCTGATGGTACCATCATAATGTGCATATAATGTGGAGTTGAAATATTTACAAGATTAATTTTTGGCTCGTTTTAAACAATTGAAAATTAAAATTTTTAAACCGCGGATCCCATACGGCGCGGATTCATTTTACATATATTAGATCAAAAAGTTTGTACGCTGGTATGCTGATGGTACCATCATAATGTGCATATAATGTGGAGTTGAAATATTTACAAGATTAATTTTTGGCTCGCTTTAAACAATTGAAAATTAAAATTTTTATACCGCGGATCCCATACGGGGCGGATTCATTTTACGTATATTAGTTCAAAAAGTTTGTACGCTGGTATGCTGATGGTACCATCATAATGTGCAGTCAATGTAATGTTAAGATATATGAAAGAATAATTTTTGGCTCGCTTTAAACAATTGAAAATTAAAATTTTTATACCGCGGATCCCATACGTGGCGGATTCATTTTACGTATATTAGATCAAAAAGTTTGTACGCTGGTATGCTGATGGTACCATCATAATGTGCATATAATGTAGAGTTGAAATATATACAAGATTAATTTTTGGCTCGCTTTAAACAATTGAAAATTAAAATTTTTAAACCGCGGATCCCATACGGCGCGGATTCAATTTACGTATATTAGTTCAAAAAGTATGTACGCTGGTATGCTGATGGTACCATCATAATGTGCATATAATGTAGAGTTGAAATATATACAAGATTAATTTTTGGCTCGCTTTAAACAATTGAAAATTAAAATTTTTAAACCGCGGATCCCATACGGCGCGGATTCAATTTACGTATATTAGTTCAAAAAGTATGTACGCTGGTATGCTGATGGTACCATCATAATGTGCGTATAATATATAGTTGAAATATATACAAGATTAATTTTTGGCTCGCTTTAAACAATTGAAAATTAAAATTTTTATACCGCGGATCCCATACGGCGCGGATTCATTTTACGTATATTACATCAAAAAGTTTGTACGCTGTTATGCTGATGGTACCATCATAATGTGCAATCAATGTAATGTTAAAATATATGAAAGAATAATTTTTGGCTCGCTTTAAACAATTGAAAATTAAAATTTTTAAACCGCGGATCCCATACGGCGCGGATTCAATTTACGTATATTAGATCAAAAAGTATGTACGCTGGTATGCTGATGGTACCATCATAATGTGCATATAATGTGGAGTTGAAATATTTACAAGATTAATTTTTGGCTCGCTTTAAACAATTGAAAATTAAAATTTTTAAACCGCGGATCCCGTACGGCGCGGATTCATTTTACATATATTAGATCAAAAAGTATGTACGCTGGTATGCTGATGGTACCATCATAATGTGCATATAATGTAGAGTTGAAATATATACAAGATTAATTTTTGGCTCGTTTTAAACAATTGAAAATTAAAATTTTTAAACCGCGGATCCCATACGGCGCGTTTTCATTTTACATATATTAGATCAAAAAGTTTGTACGCTGGTATGCTGATGGTACCATCATAATGTGCATATAATGTGGAGTTGAAATATTTACAAGATTAATTTTTGGCTCGCTTTAAACAATTGAAAATTAAAATTTTTATACCGCGGATCCCATACGGCGCGGATTCAATTTACGTATATTAGATCAAAAAGTATGTACGCTGGTATGCTGATGGTACCATCATAATGTGCATATAATGTGGAGTTGAAATATTTACAAGATTAATTTTTGGCTCGCTTTAAACAATTGAAAATTAAAATTTTTAAACCGCGGATCCCATACGGCGCGGATTCATTTTACATATATTAGATCAAAAAGTATGTACGCTGGTATGCTGATGGTACCATCATAATGTGCATATAATGTAGAGTTGAAATATATACAAGATTAATTTTTGGCTCGTTTTAAACAATTGAAAATTAAAATTTTTAAACCGCGGATCCCATACGGCGCGGATTCATTTTACATATATTAGATCAAAAAGTTTGTACGCTGGTATGCTGATGGTACCATCATAATGTGCATATAATGTGGAGTTGAAATATTTACAAGATTAATTTTTGGCTCGCTTTAAACAATTGAAAATTAAAATTTTTATACCGCGGATCCCATACGGGGCGGATTCATTTTACGTATATTAGTTCAAAAAGTTTGTACGCTGGTATGCTGATGGTACCATCATAATGTGCGTATAATATATAGTTGAAATATATACAAGATTAATTTTTGGCTCGCTTTAAACAATTGAAAATTAAAATTTTTATACCGCGGATCCCATACGGCGCGGATTCATTTTACGTATATTACATCAAAAAGTTTGTACGCTGTTATGCTGATGGTACCATCATAATGTGCAATCAATGTAATGTTAAAATATATGAAAGAATAATTTTTGGCTCGCTTTAAACAATTGAAAATTAAAATTTTTATACCGCGGATCCCATACGTGGCGGATTCATTTTACGTATATTAGATCAAAAAGTTTGTACGCTGGTATGCTGATGGTACCATCATAATGTGCATATAATGTAGAGTTGAAATATATACAAGATTAATTTTTGGCTCGCTTTAAACAATTGAAAATTAAAATTTTTAAACCGCGGATCCCATACGGCGCGGATTCAATTTACGTATATTAGTTCAAAAAGTATGTACGCTGGTATGCTGATGGTACCATCATAATGTGCATATAATGTGGAGTTGAAATATTTACAAGATTAATTTTTGGCTCGCTTTAAACAATTGAAAATTAAAATTTTTAAACCGCGGATCCCATACGGCGCGGATTCATTTTACATATATTAGATCAAAAAGTATGTACGCTGTTATGCTGATGGTACCATCATAATGTGCATATAATGTAGAGTTGAAATATATACAAGATTAATTTTTGGCTCGTTTTAAACAATTGAAAATTAAAATTTTTAAACCGCGGATCCCATACGGCGCGGTTTCATTTTACATATATTAGATCAAAAAGTTTGTACGCTGGTATGCTGATGGTACCATCATAATGTGCATATAATGTGGAGTTGAAATATTTACAAGATTAATTTTTGGCTCGCTTTAAACAATTGAAAATTAAAATTTTTAAACCGCGGATCCCATACGGCGCGGATTCAATTTACGTATATTAGTTCAAAAAGTATGTACGCTGATATGCTGATGGTACCATCATAATGTGCATATAATGTGGAGTTGAAATATTTACAAGATTAATTTTTGGCTCGCTTTAAACAATTGAAAATTAAAATTTTTATACCGCGGATCCCATACGGCGCGGATTCATTTTACATATATTAGATCAAAAAGTTTGTACGCTGGTATGCTGATGGTACCATCATAATGTGCATATAATGTGGAGTTGAAATATTTACAAGATTAATTTTTGGCTCGCTTTGAACAATTGAAAATTAAAATTTTTATACCGCGGATCCCATACGGGGCGGATTCATTTTACGTATATTAGTTCAAAAAGTTTGTACGCTGGTATGCTGATGGTACCATCATAATGTGCAGTCAATGTAATGTTAAGATATATGAAAGAATAATTTTTGGCTCGCTTTAAACAATTGAAAATTAAAATTTTTATACCGCGGATCCCATACGTGGCGGATTCATTTTACGTATATTAGATCAAAAAGTTTGTACGCTGGTATGCTGATGGTACCATCATAATGTGCATATAATGTAGAGTTGAAATATATACAAGATTAATTTTTGGCTCGCTTTGAACAATTGAAAATTAAAATTTTTAAACCGCGGATCCCATACGGCGCGGATTCAATTTACGTATATTAGTTCAAAATGTATGTACGCTGGTATGCTGATGGTACCATCATAATGTGCATATAATGTGGAGTTGAAATATTTACAAGATTAATTTTTGGCTCGCTTTAAACAATTGAAAATTAAAATTTTTAAACCGCGGATCCCATACGGCGCGGATTCATTTTACATATATTAGATCAAAAAGTTTGTACGCTGGTATGCTGATGGTACCATCATAATGTGCATATAATGTGGAGTTGAAATATTTACAAGATTAATTTTTGGCTCGCTTTAAACAATTGAAAATTAAAATTTTTATACCGCGGATCCCATACGGGGCGGATTCATTTTACGTATATTAGTTCAAAAAGTTTGTACGCTGGTATGCTGATGGTACCATCATAATGTGCAATCAATGTAATGTTAAAATATATGAAAGAATAATTTTTGGCTCGCTTTAAACAATTGAAAATTAAAATTTTTAAACCGCGGATCCCATACGGCGCGGATTCAATTTACGTATATTAGATCAAAAAGTATGTACGCTGGTATGCTGATGGTACCATCATAATGTGCATATAATGTGGAGTTGAAATATTTACAAGATTAATTTTTGGCTCGCTTTAAACAATTGAAAATTAAAATTTTTAAACCGCGGATCCCGTACGGCGCGGATTCATTTTACATATATTAGATCAAAAAGTATGTACGCTGGTATGCTGATGGTACCATCATAATGTGCATATAATGTAGAGTTGAAATATATACAAGATTAATTTTTGGCTCGTTTTAAACAATTGAAAATTAAAATTTTTAAACCGCGGATCCCATACGGCGCGTTTTCATTTTACATATATTAGATCAAAAAGTTTGTACGCTGGTATGCTGATGGTACCATCATAATGTGCATATAATGTGGAGTTGAAATATTTACAAGATTAATTTTTGGCTCGCTTTAAACAATTGAAAATTAAAATTTTTATACCGCGGATCCCATACGGCGCGGATTCAATTTACGTATATTAGATCAAAAAGTATGTACGCTGGTATGCTGATGGTACCATCATAATGTGCATATAATGTGGAGTTGAAATATTTACAAGATTAATTTTTGGCTCGCTTTAAACAATTGAAAATTAAAATTTTTAAACCGCGGATCCCATACGGCGCGGATTCATTTTACATATATTAGATCAAAAAGTATGTACGCTGGTATGCTGATGGTACCATCATAATGTGCATATAATGTAGAGTTGAAATATATACAAGATTAATTTTTGGCTCGTTTTAAACAATTGAAAATTAAAATTTTTAAACCGCGGATCCCATACGGCGCGGATTCATTTTACATATATTAGATCAAAAAGTTTGTACGCTGGTATGCTGATGGTACCATCATAATGTGCATATAATGTGGAGTTGAAATATTTACAAGATTAATTTTTGGCTCGCTTTAAACAATTGAAAATTAAAATTTTTATACCGCGGATCCCATACGGGGCGGATTCATTTTACGTATATTAGTTCAAAAAGTTTGTACGCTGGTATGCTGATGGTACCATCATAATGTGCAGTCAATGTAATGTTAAGATATATGAAAGAATAATTTTTGGCTCGCTTTAAACAATTGAAAATTAAAATTTTTATACCGCGGATCCCATACGTGGCGGATTCATTTTACGTATATTAGATCAAAAAGTTTGTACGCTGGTATGCTGATGGTACCATCATAATGTGCATATAATGTAGAGTTGAAATATATACAAGATTAATTTTTGGCTCGCTTTAAACAATTGAAAATTAAAATTTTTAAACCGCGGATCCCATACGGCGCGGATTCAATTTACGTATATTAGTTCAAAAAGTATGTACGCTGGTATGCTGATGGTACCATCATAATGTGCATATAATGTGGAGTTGAAATATTTACAAGATTAATTTTTGGCTCGCTTTAAACAATTGAAAATTAAAATTTTTAAACCGCGGATCCCATACGGCGCGGATTCATTTTACATATATTAGATCAAAAAGTATGTACACTGTTATGCTGATGGTACCATCATAATGTGCATATAATGTAGAGTTGAAATATATACAAGATTAATTTTTGGCTCGTTTTAAACAATTGAAAATTAAAATTTTTAAACCGCGGATCCCATACGGCGCGGATTCATTTTACATATATTAGATCAAAAAGTTTGTACGCTGGTATGCTGATGGTACCATCATAATGTGCATATAATGTGGAGTTGAAATATTTACAAGATTAATTTTTGGCTCCCTTTAAACAATTGAAAATTAAAATTTTTAAACCGCGGATCCCATACGGCGCGGATTCATTTTACATATATTAGATCAAAAAGTATGTACGCTGGTATGCTGATGGTACCATCATAATGTGCATATAATATAGAGTTGAAATATATACAAGATTAATTTTTGGCTCGCTTTAAACAATTGAAAATTAAAATTTTTATACCGCGGATCCCATACGGCGCGGATTCATTTTACTATATTAGATCAAAAAGTTTGTACGCTGGTATGCTGATGGTACCATCATAATGTGCATATAATATATAGTTGAAATATATACAAGATTAATTTTTGGCTTGGTTTAAACAATTGAAAATTAAAATTTTTATACTGCAGATCCCATACGGCGCGGATTCATTTAACGTATATTAGATCAAAAAGTTTGTACGCTGGTATGCTGATGGTACCATCATAATGTGCATATAATATATAGTTGAAATATATACAAGATTAATTTTTAGCTTGCTTTAAACAATTGAAAATTAAAATTTTTAAACCGCGGATCCCATACGGCGCGGATTCATTTTACGTATATTAGATCAAAAAGTTTGTACGCTGGTATGCTTATGGTACCATCATAATGTGCAGTCAATGTAATGATAAAATATATGAAAGAATAATTTTTGGCTCGCTTTAAACAATTGAAAATTAAAATTTTTAAACCGCGGATCCCATACGGCGCGGTTTCATTTTACGATATTAGATCAAAAAGTTTGTACGCTGGTATGCTGATGGTACCATCATATTGTGCAGATAATGTACTGTTGAATTATATAAAATACGGCGCAAATTCTGTAACGAAGAATTATACTATGTGTATTTAACGAAAAAATTTGTACGCTCGAATCTGTTTGATATAAAAGTAATCTGCATAAAATGTACTATTAAAAAAGCAAGCCATGAATTCTATGCTTTTTTTAGAATAGTTAAAGATGAAACTTTGTAGCCGCGAACCCTACACTGCGCGGACTTATATTATGTATATTATATAAAATAATTTGCATGGTCGTATTTATTTAATATAAAGAGCCAATAATTTATCGCTTGTTTATTTCAATAGTACGTTGTTTGCAGATTATTTTTATACCAAATAGATACGAGCGTGCAAATTCTTTTATTTAATATACATAATAAAAGTTTGCGCCATATAGGATCCGCTGCTACAAAGTATCGATTTTTAATATTCAAAATTTATTGCTTGTATACTTTGATAGTACATTGTATTATATATATAAAAGTTATATGCAAACAATGAAATATATTATTCGAGTTTTAAGTAGTAAACATATTAATTGTAATATTATTTGTAACATTTTTAATATTTATAACATATTTTTATTTTAAAATTTAATTAGCAAATTAACGATTTAATTATCTGATTTCTGTCAAAAAATGTTAATCTAATTTAAACAAATTTTATATAAAAATATCATTTTTTTTTTATATAAAATCGAGAAATGGCGCGCGCGTAGCGCGCGTTTGTGTTGTTCTAGTGTAATAAAATATATATTACGAAGCAATTCTGACACGCCGACTCGATATACGTCATCAATAATAATAGAAAGCTATAGGGATAAAAAAATACTTAAAGAAATATACACAAAAAATTAAAAAATCTCCATGCCAACGCTGATTGTCCGCTTTCCTCTCGATAAGTAATCGCATTCACATTGCTTCGGAGAAATGCCATCTAAATTTTTTGTGTAACAGTATAACTTTTTTTTCATTCTCTCTCTCTCGGTCCTTTTTCTACATTTAAATTACATAATCCGATCAAGCAATCCCCCCTACGTGTTCAACTATGCAATCGTCGCGAAACGTTCTTCTAAACTTCATACTTTCGTAAGTACAAGACGATGCAATTAATTGTTAGACATATTTCCGATATATTTTTCATGTTGTTTTTTATGTAATTTGTTCCTGTAGTAGCTGTTTTCGCTTCTCTAATTTAATACATCTGTATATCTATCGGGTATTTTGAATTTGACGATATAATTTTTACATTTTCAAAAAAATATAGATTATTATATACATATGTATATCATATATTATGTATATATTATGTAAATATATATTATGTGTATGTGTGTATATATATGTGTGTACGTGCGCACATCATAAATATTTAAGCTGAGATTCAAAGTAAAAAATGTATACATCATCATATACTACTTTGACAAAATTAAGACTTTGCTAGATTGCATATTATTTTGAAGCCACGTGTATTTTTTTTCTCACGCATTTAACAAATGCTTGCAAATCAATAGAATTATTCTTGACGCATTGAAGACGTACTCAAGACTTCGAGTACAACAAATTGGAAACCCATGTTTTTCAAAGATTAATCGTAAAAAAATATAACCAATATTTCAAAAAAAAATTATTCCTAGATCTCTCATCACAATTGAATATATTTCATACCTCTACATTCAATTTCCGCATTTCCGTCGTGTAGCTGAAAGGACATCCGGATCAAGTTTCACGTCTCACTTTAAACTACAACTCCGAATTCACAACTCGTTAGGAAAAAAAAGAATCAGATATCACTCCGCGCTCGCGACTGTGCGCGTCATCGGCCATTTTTGCGGCGGACCACGTGACCACGAGCGCGGCGGACCACGTGACCGCGAGCGCGGCGGACCACGTGACCGTGAGCGCGGCGACCACGTGACCGCGAGCGCGGCCATCGCGCATGCTCGATTATCGAGCCTCGATACGGTCGATAGTACGGACGCGACCGCCGCCACCGCCACCACCACTTCCACCCTCCACCTCCATCGCGCCTTCCTCGACGGCCGCTCAGCTGTTTCTGTTTACTAAACAAAGGAGAGCCAGTCCAACACTGGATGGCGAACGGCGCGTTCGCGCGCGACGTCACTCATCCTCCGCTCGAAGAATCGACGACGATTCGAGTCCGCGCGACGCCGTGAAGTTGCTGACGCGGACGCGAAAGAGAGTATCTCGCTCGCCAAGTCGAATGCGTAGGAGATAACTGTCGCGAACGCGCGCGCGTGTGTGTGTGTGCGTGTGCAACATATGTGTCTATGAATCCGCGACGGATGTGTGCAACGACGATCTGATCATCGAGGGCGACCTGCGGAGTACAAGCAGTAAGTAGAGAATAAAAAGGACGACTACTCCTGCCAGGCCCGCCTGATCCCTGACCCCGATTTGACCCCCTCCCGAGATTTTGACACGGGCGATATTTCTCGCGCGAAAAACGGGAACTCGCGGAAGTCGTGCCGCGATGGTCACGCTCGTGTGACACGCAATTACGTTACTATATATATATATATATATATATATATACGCGTATACACGCCCGTGTTTGGTTTAGACACAGTAGGGATCTCTCTCTCTCTCTTTCTTTTTCACGCGCGCGCGCGCACGAGAGAGAGAGAAAGAGAGTCGAAAAGGACTACTGGATCTGTCAATATCAGCTGATAAGCCTCCAAAGGCTCGTTTCTCTCTCGCACTCGCGCGTCCCCTTGGATACAACCGTGCTTTCATTAGGAAAGCTATCGGGTTTTGCTGATTACACATCCGTCGAGCGGTATCAACAATTAGATCTAATTGTAAGATGCCATCCGGAAGCGAGTTCACCTCTTACTCTACAGGGCGATTCAGTTAACGTTGGTAGCTCTCATGTTTTTTTTTCAGCGGAGTAGTAACACAATGGAACAATGAGAGAGTTGTGCGAAATCTATATCAATTATATAATTATCATCTTATATGTATTATTATAAGAAAGGGATGTAAACATTTTGAAATGTTAATTAAAGACCAATCTTTTTTTTGCTCGCAAAATTTGTATAATTATCTTTTCGTACATGAAGTTATTTCTACGAAAAAAATTAATTGCTTATTTTTTATATAATTTCAAATGTTAATTCGTAATAATATGAAGCGCGATATAAAATCTTTTTCATTACGAAATGCAAATATATATAGTTTTTGTGTAATATTTATTATCATGCACATCAGTCATGATTTGTCTATTTTTATTTATTTTTTATTTATTTTGTTTTTATTTCTACTTATTTTTATGTTGGAATTATCATCCTGTTCTGCATAATGGGCTTGGCTGCCAGAATGCAAATCGATTGCGCTGTTTCCGGTGCAACATAGAAACCAGTCGCTTTTCTTCATTAAATCGAGCATCAATTTTTTGTTTTACCACAACTTAAGACTCTTCATTTTGTTCCGGTCAATTCTCAGGCGAGATTAATTCATCGCGTTTAGAGAGTCGTTTCGCTAGATCGTTGAATATGATTCAATGTCGATATAAATCGACATCTCGATAAGAACGCGAAGAGAAATAAAACTCGGCGAAATATATATTGCGTATAATAACGTTCAAGCGAGATAGAAAGTGAACGCCTACGATCGCGCTAGAAAAATATCGCGACGTTTTAATAGTTCATAACTCGGTGAAATAATAGTGTTCCATAGCTCGTTGTCGGTATCTCTTTATACTCGCGTCTTATTGCACTTTAGCGCGACTTACGCAACTTTCAGCGCCCGCTGACGCAAAAGCTTCTCTAAACGCGCCCGATCGTCGGTTGCGTAATCGAATTCCGACGTGTCAGCTGTGCTTCCCTTCGCTTCTCCCCCCGTTTCATTGTCTGACGAATTTTATGATTGTACTTTCACACAATGAACATGATGTATTGTCCCCGCGTAATAACCTTGGTAAGATCACAAGGTCGAGGTGGATTTTCGCACAACTCGACTCGCAAAGCATCATGAAGATTTTAATTGGGAGAAAGAAACAAATGACATTATATATTTATCGTATTACAAAAGTATAGGATGTCAGAAATATCGCGCGAATAAATCGAAGAAAGAAAAGAAAGAATTTATTCTCTTCTCTCTGTTATTTAAAAACATGCATTATTTATTTATTATTTGTCTGAAAATTTTATCTAAAAATGAAATCTAGGATCTTGTGAAAAAAATTGTTTTTTTTAAAGACACCAGAAAGTTTGCTAAAGTGCGATAAAGTGCAAATTATTTTGACATTTACAACGCAATCTCGATGGCGCATCGTTTCGAAACGGCGTAGTTTGCTTGCGATCTAATCAGTTTCACGTTCTATTGACAGCGAGTCCTTTCATTTCGCGGTGATTTAACGTCTTTGTGTGCAACCAAGTCCTATTCTTGATTTTTGCATGTTATTTCAATCGATTTCGAAATATTATGTAAACGCAGAGAAGTATATAAGAGAAGTATTACATACGTATACATGCATGTTTGGATGCCAGAGCCAGAAAATTTACGTAGATGCTCGGTGCATCCGATCGCTAAAAATAAACACGTCGCAGTTGCATCGTTTTATCGATTGTCAGATAAAAATCGAGAAGCCATTTCGCTAGATTTCTCGACAAAAATCCTGTTCTCACTCGAGACATTTCAAGAGATTCCACCATATCTCTTTTCCCGACTTCGTATGCGTGTGTAAAAAAGGAAAATAAAAAAAAGAATTGCAAGAATCATCCTTTCCTCGATATCGCAACATTTGTAAGCGGAAACGTGTATCTAATATGAGAAAAAAATCTCGTAGCATCTCTCATTGTCAATAATAATTAATGATCGTCTGTAGAATGTTTCCTGGGAATCTTTTTCTCGGTAAAATAATGCCTAAATAATGCGCGTATCCGGAATGCCATTATCTCGGAATCCATTTAATCGGTAAACAAGTCCGGACCGAACAAATTGCTGATTAAGCGTAATCAAAGCAATCAATCTCATTAGCTCGCGCGCGCGCGCGCGTGCACATTAAAGAAATCTTACGCACTGATATGATTACGGTAGCGTGACTTTGCGAGATTTTCCGCCGGATGAATATTTTCGTGAAACTTCCCCGTTTTGCTCGTCGCGAGATAAAGAAAGTGGATTCCTACTTGGGCATTCTTACGGAAAGCGTTTGTTTACAACATTGCAACATTGAGCGAACATAAAAAGGAAACTAAAGTCCGGCAGACAATGAAGGTAGATGAAAGAAATAAAACGAATTATCAAACTGAGTCATCGGATCGGATTATTCAGAGAATTAGTCGTAGAAATCTGACAATGAGTGTATTGTGTTAAATATTAAATGCTAAATATTTTTTGTTCATTTTATTTTTAATATTTTTTGGTACTGACTTTTTTTATCTTTTATTTTATTTATATTCTATTGCTATTGCGTCAATGTTTCGTCAAAAATAATGCCTAGTCTTATTAAAATTATCTTGAAAAATTATCAAAAATTTATTCAGAGAATTAGTCGTAGAAATCTGACAATGAGTGTATTGTGTTAAATATTAAATGCTAAATATTTTTTGTTCATTTTATTTTTAATATTTTTTGATACTGACTTTTTTATCTTTTATTTTATTTATATTCTATTGCTATTGCGTCAATGTTTCGTCAAAAATAATGCCTAGTCTTATTAAAATTATCTTGAAAAATTATCAAAAATTTATTCAGAGAATTAGTCGTAGAAATCTGACAATGAGTGTATTGTGTTAAATATTAAATGCTAAATATTTTTTGTTCATTTTATTTTTAATATTTTTTGATACTGACTTTTTTATCTTTTATTTTATTTATATTCTATTGTTATTGCGTCAATGTTTCGTCAAAAACAATGCCTGGTCTTATTAAAATTGTCTTGAAAAATTATCAAAAATTATCTCGAAATCTTTCGAAATTGTGAAAAAATTGATTCTGTATAACTTTAAAGTTTGGTTGACTTTCGAAGATTTTGAAAGTTTTTAACGATTTACTCGTGAAATTCTCATGTAAGTCTAGTAACTTTAATAACGTAGTAATAAACCGCTGCTAAAACGCGCGGTTAATTATGCTCAAAAGGGAGAGATGCTCTACAGTATATTCTAAATGGTCTAATGTACACCAAGTGTTTAATAATTACTGCGCAACGTTTGAGCTACAAATAAATATTATATAAAATTATATTAAACTTGCAGAATTTATAAAAACGGACGAAAAGATCTCGTCTTTTTTAATTAGCGTTGATTCCGTATTTTAACTTTTAATTGTCAGTTTTAATTTAAGCGAAAGTATTTAATGTCGAAAATTTTGAAGCCACGCTAATTACGATCGAATCACGATCATATCGAATCTTCCCTGAAAAGAAACGGAATTTTAAACTTATCGAGAGATCTGACTATGAAAAATTGCGCAGTGCTTTTGTATGACATGTCTGTATGTTTATTTTCTCTCTCTCTCGTCGGTGCCGCTTTCTCACACACATCAATTTAATTGCCATGCGCCGATGCGAGACGCGTTTTTTTTAGGAGTCGGACTACAGACAAAGAGAAAAAGAGAGAGAGTATGTATTATCTGATTATAGGAGATTTCCAGTAGTGTGTCTATATATATGAGATAAACGAGAATCGAGGACACTGCTTATCGGTTGTTGTCTCGATGTATTGTTAACAATCGCATGCGTTCTATTTGTAAAATTTTGCGAGAAAATCAGTATTTTAATCTCTTCTAGAAATAAATTTTTCTGACGCTAATCGATTATTTTAAATAAATGTTCGAAGTATCATTTTTTATCCGAGACATATTTTTATATTCAAAAATTAATTTTTAGCTTCGTTATCTTCTGCATCGTCTGTATTAGCTTTATTCAAAATTTCGTGTGACAAAACATTTTACCAGTTTTTAACTGCTTCTATTGAACCGGATGCGCGTTTTTAATCCTTCTGTCAATAAACGGGCTTCAATAAAGGAACTTTAAACGTCAAAAATGTATCGAAACTTTTTTCCGTCCGAAACAAAGTACAAAGAGCCTTTATATTCACAAACTTTCTGAAATATAACGGGAAAGAATATTCGAAGCTGCCTATCAGCTGTTATAAAAAAACTGTCACAGAGCAATGTGTCAAAAACACGTGGTTGAAACCCGGGTACCCATTGAGGGAAAGATGAAAAATTCTGCACATTGACAGAAGGATTAATAATATTATAATATAATTTCACGCGAATCACAATTACACAAAGGTGTCTCGTCGATCAAATAGCTAGATAGAGAATTTAATGCAACAAAGATGCGGACGCGAGGAGGCGAGAGAAATATATATATTGTTTCGTGCACACACATGTACACGCAACATACATATACAATGCTTCCCTCGCGAGCAACCTTGAGCAAAGTGAGTAATATTCGCGTCGACACGAGCTGCATTTGCGCAGCGGAGGAGCATCCAGCGAACTTTCGTCAATGTTACTTCATCGGGTTAAGTTTTGCACGTGAGACGGAAAAGTCCAAGGCGTCTCGCTCCGATGCTCGGTTCGGTGCTTTTAGTTTCTCCGTCGTTTTTTTTTTTTTTTTTTCGTTTGCGGTCGGTGAAAGGCATTGTAATACGCCACGTAAGGAAAGCTCCGATCTTGCCTAATCCGTCGTTTCCTATTTTATTTCCGCGATGCTGGAAGACAAAAGGAGAGGAGAGAGAAGGCGACTTTTTTCTTTCTTAAACAGATCTTTTTTAGCCGAACGCGAATGTCTCACAGATTGCCGATTTATTTTATCGCGATGTTTGCAGTTTTGCACACAATGGCGCTTTGTCCCTTACATATAACGTTATTTGAACAAAACACAGCGAGGCTCATAGAATTTTCTGCGTAATATAAGATCTAAACGCACGTAGAATACGCATTCGTTCTCTTTCTCTGTTTTTCTCTCTCTTTCGCGGTTTAACCTCGATTCCGTTTTTAAATTCAAAGACTTATCGCTGAGACTTGGGACGGTTTTAATGCGCACTACTTGAATTTATCGTGTTTTGTTGGCGCTTGTACCCCGACCTTGAAATTTCTGGCCCGTAGAAGCGTGAGAGAGATTGAAGGATAAATCTGGCTGGACACCTCTACACCAGACAATTTTACTGACAGTTTAATTAGCGGAAACATACAGACGAAGCTAAAGCACTCCCAAATAAAATATATGTGAATTAAAAATGTTGCAAATATTAAAAGAATAAAAGAAAATATAAATAATAAAATATATAATAGATAATAGAATAAAATAATAGAAAAATATAGTGTTTATTCATTTTTTAAAAATAATTTTGACGGCTGAGAATAAATTTCATTCGAATCACCGAAAATAACATGTAAAACTTTTGATAACTATAAGGTCAATTTTTTTTTATGAGAAAGAAGAGATCGGCCGCGTTTTTTCCGGCGTTTTTCGTGTGTCGTATAAACGGCAACGCGACTGACCTAGTGCGCGCCGCCAATTTCATCTGACATTTCGTAATCGCCATCACACACCGTCGTATATTTAGCGTTACGTTACGCGTAGTCGCGCGGGAGAACGGGATGCACAGCTCACTTTAACTGCCGTTCAAGCCTTGCGACTTGTCAGCTGATAGTCAGCTGCGATTCGTGCTATATGTCTGCACTGATGTCTTCTCATTCCACGTTTTTTCCCTTTTCTCGTGAACAACAATAGCAATAAATCGCTAACTCTGTTTGGGAGGCTGGATTAACTTGGAGTCGTTCTCTTTTTCTATATATAAAATAAATAATTTTTATTATGCGCAAAATATATTTATTTTGTACTTTTGTTGCATTTACATAGTCCCTTGTCAATTTATTACGACTATGTTTAATATCAGAATAAACGTTCTTTGCATATTTATTAAATATTTAATTTTTTATAGTTATAATTTTTAGAAAATAATTAAGTCTTTACTCTTGCAATTGTTTCGGATGGGAAAGAGAGGTCTTTTCTCTTTTCCATTTCACAAAATAATTGTTTCTTTTTATTTGATAATTTCTTTAAATGATTTCAAGAATGTTGTTAATTTTGGTTTTTAATATTTAAAATAGTAATAAAAAGTTGATACAAACAATTAATCACGTAACATTAATACAATGACGATTTTACCAGAATATTATAAATTATACTTTTATAATATTACATGTCTTTATAAAAACTAGCATCAACTACAGAGCTATATAATGTCACTGTTGCCACTTTTTAGAATTAAGTTCACATTTAGTGTTGCAATAAAAGTACTTATTATGTAATTTAAAAATACACTTTTAATTACATTAACATGCCATAATTTTGACAATTTATGGGAAAATAAAAAACCGTAGTAAATTGACAAGGGACTATATACGTGATGATTTAATTATTTAATTAAAATATTTATAATAATGTATATCTTAGAATCTCTTTCGACAAATTCCACCTCAAACTTTTCGATGCTCGGGCTTCGTTTCAGCGATTGTAATATGTGAAATACAAATATTCTCCTATCGTAAAAATCGAAACACATCTGCAACGAGCGTGAAATTACGTAGAGAGTGAATCTTGGCTCTTTACAATTTACAATTGTATTCCAGTTACGGTTTCCGTAATTCGTAAAAAACTACGTTTAAATCCTCACGGCAATTTCTCACTCTTGCTTTTCTCTATTTTATTACCTAGTCGCGGATGTATTGTATATCTAATTTGTAAACGGTTTGCTTTCGCAAGCGAGTTTGAAACCGAAATTATACGTTCCGCTTAAGAGACATGTAATTATTATCATGTAAATTCACATATGTTTCATGTGTGGAAATAATATAATGTACGCGGTTAAAAAAAACTCCTTTTTATCGTTCAACTAAAGTAATTGCAAAATTTATTCATAAAAACAATATTATCCTTCGCAGTTTTCTACTATCGTTTATATCTTTCTATCACGTGAAAGACCTAGCATTTAAATAAAATTATCCACGCATTATCATGTAAATTCATATATGTGGAAATAATAATATACGTGGTTCTCCATCCATAAAAACTTCCTTTCGTTCAACTAAAGTAAAATTGCAAAATTTATTCATTTATAAAAAAAAGATGTTATCTCTTGCATTTTTCTACTATCGCTTATTTTTCTATCACATAAAAGACTATTATATAAAATTATAATTTATATAAAATTATCCGCGCATATAAAAAAATTATATGTAAATTCATATGTATGGAAATAATAATATATGCGGTTCTCCATAAAAAAAATCCCTTTCTTTTGTTCAACTAAAAAGTAATTGCAAAATTCATTATAATTCATAAAAAAAATATATTATTCTTTGCATTTTTTTACTATCGATTATTTTTCTATCATGAAAGACTCCTATTTGTATAAAATTATTATTTATACATATAAAATTATTCGCGCATATTATTATCATATAAATTCATAAGTGTAGAAATAATAAATAATATAGGCGGTTCTCCATCAAAGAAAATCCCTTCCTTTCGTTCAACTAAAGTAGTTGCAAAATTTATTCATTCATAAAAAAATATATTATCCTTTGCATTTTTTTTACTATCGATTATTTTTCTATCATGAAAGACTCCTATTTGTATAAAATTATTATTTATACATATAAAATTATTCGCGCATATTATTATCATATAAATTCATAAGTGTAGAAATAATAAATAATATAGACGGTTCTCCATCAAAGAAAATCCCTTCCTTTCGTTCAACTAAAGTAGTTGCAAAATTTATTCATTCATAAAAAAATATATTATCCTTTGCATTTTTTTATTATCGCTTATTTTTCTATCACGTGAAAGATCTATTTGTATAAAATCATATCGCTTATTTTTTCATTACGTGACCTATGATTCGTATAAAATTAGACGAGAGATCGATGTTATTCGCATCTCTCAGAAATAACATCTCTCATGAAAGAAGACGAAAATCTAAAACACAATTCCCAGATGCAGAAACGCGTCCACTGACCGTGCCCGGACTTTCCCGGACTATCGTGTCGAGATGGAGCAACTCCTCGACTCCAACGTGACGTTGTTGCAGCGCACGGTTTTGTTAGCTAGTCCTCGTTCGCTCGCTCGTAGAGCGGAGAAAGTTAATTTCGCATGGCCGTTGAACCGATATCGCCGCTATATTACGTAGGAGAATCGAGCGCGCGGACGCGCTCGTAGAGATCGCGATTTATAACACTTGCTACTAGGCTAGCCGGTCCTCTCCTCTCGATCGACGACGCCTCGGTTTGGAGCCGGCCTGATCTCGAGATCATCGCATCTCGAATTAACTCTCCGCGATCTGACATGTATATGAGCGCATTTTCTCGCTGATTTTCCTCGCTTAGGCCTCGCAAACAAAGCTCTTGTTCCGAATTTCCGGTGCATAGGTTTTGTTCTCTATAATTTTCGTTTTATTTCTAACAAGGCGATATAAAACGCGAATAGTTATTTTCTCCGGAGGATGTCCTTATTTTTTTTAAATTCTTTTCTTCTTGTTTAATGTATGCGATTTCGTTTGTATACTTTCTTTTTCCTTAAATAATTTAACAAATTTAATTGTACAAGCTCGAGCGCGTATAGAATCTTTTAGAAAAATAATAAATTGGAAAGATGAGATATATAAATATGTACAAAAATAGAGATAATAATCGCAACAAATTTTTTAATCTCTCTTATATTATTTTGATATCTTTTAGAAAATTACTTTAATCTTTCAGAAGCATTATGAATTGAAAAAGAATAGCAAATAGCTGAGAACAATAATTTATTCTTCTCTCTTTCTCTCATCACACACATATCGTTATTTGTCTGTCGCAATGAATATTTATAGAGCGCAAAATTTGCATCGCGATTATGCGAGAATCGTTCTTCATTTCACTACATTTTCCATAACGCACAGGCGTAAAACGATTGTAAATTAGTATAGAAATGTGCGACGCGACGTAATCGGTAATGGCCTTCTTACGTAAAACGCGAGTGCAATTTCACGTGCGTCCAGCAAAAGCGAATGGTTGTTTTTTTTTCATGTTACATATGTCGTCCAAGCGACACGTAACACGGTCTTCCGTCTTTCGCGAGCGAGAATACCCAAGAATTTCCGACTTGTACGCAGAGAAAATTTTCTCTTAAAATTTACCCTGAAAATCATGATAATCGTGGAACAATATGGTATAGAAAGAATTTCTCTGATTAATATTTATCACAATAAAAATAATAATATCTATCCCAATAAAATATAAAATATGTTTGATTAATTTTACTATGCAGTTTAGAAAAATTAATCAAACATGTTTTATATTTTATTGGGATAGATATTATTATTTTTATTGTGATAAATATTAATCAGAGAAATTCTCATAAAATTCTTCCCATATACCATATTGTCCCACAATTACCATGATTTTCAGGGTAAGTTCTAAGAGAAAATTCTCTCAGTGTATGCAGATCTTCCGCATCGCTTGAATTTTTTATCGATCCTAGGATTTCGCGAGATGCGCAACATACGGATATCAGGTAGTGGGAAGTATCTTTCTTTCCTGTCAAGATCAAGACAATTCGAAGTATCTCGATACGCCGAGCCTGTGTCAGGCTGCCACTTCGTTGGCCGCACACTTTCGCGAATGCAAACGCAAAACCAGTCACTCTCTTCGGTCTAATAAATAATGCAATTGTGCGGACATTAAAGTCGGGGACATTATCGTGTTGTGCGACAACACGTGGAAGGTGGTTGAATCGCGGTCGTCATGCATAGTGAAGACGCGTCGAACGACATAGTCGCCGTATATAGGCGCGCACACGCGTGTAGAAAGACATTTATCGCTGATTGAAGATGTGGTAATACGGCTACGTATTAATAAACGTGCCGTATGATAGAGCTCTGCTACTATTGCCCGTTGTCTAGCGAATCGTCGGCTACGACGCTCGAGAAATCGCGATGAAAAGTCGTTGAGAATTTTTCCTACAGTATGATATTAATCGAATTAATAGTTAAAATTTGAATATTCAACAATGTAATATCATTTAAATAGAGAATTAATTTTAAAACTAAATTTAAAAAATTATAAGCTGTTGTATTGCATTTTATCACAAACTCGAATTAAACATATAATTTCTTTCAATTAACAATTAATATTTAAAAATTAATATTATGATTTAAAATACGCGATGAAAAATTATTGTTGAGAATTGTTCTTGTGTATGATTTTAATCGAATTAATGGCTTCAAAACTTAAACTTGAATATTCAACAATTTAAATATCAATAGAATAGAAAATTAATTTTAAAATTAAATTTAAATAATGATGAGCTATTATAATTGCTATTTATTACAAATTTGTATTAAATATATATAATAACGAAAATTTGATTAATTTTTATTTCTTTTGATTAATATTTAAGATATAGTATTACGATTTAAAATACGATTTCTTCGCGAATAGAAACTATAGTTATCTATATTAATTTTTCCAGCGATAATTTTTAAAATATATTTTATATATATACAGGAGTTTGAAAAACAACTAAACGTGTCTATGATAGGTTTTCCAAGGCTTCATCCGAGTCCGATCCGTTTCAATCTTTAAATGGATCCCAAAATAGATGCACTCTCTACTCGTGAGAATTCTTCAGCCTCTTTCTCTTTCACAGACTTTATTGAACTTGAGTTTCTAGAATTGACAGACTGAACATCTAGTATATCATCCCTTACGACTTTTCACAGACTTTATCTTCAAACTAAAATACTAAAATACTTCTTTTCCTTTCTTTATATGTTAATTTAATTTTTCCCCTTTTATCGGGAATGATTTATCTCAGTCAGCGTGTGTCTTTCCGCTTCGATAGACAAAACAGGTTGAGAAAATCACTCCGGGTTCTCCCCTCGCGTGTCGGCCGCGCGTGGGCGAGCGCAATCACGAGAGGAATCGTTTTGTGTCGACCGTGCCTGGAGAACCGGTACCGGTTCCCAGTCGCTGCGCAAAAAGACAATGGCATGACCTTAGCGGATATGGTGAGACCAGATTCTAACGTGTCTCGAGGATGACCGGCTCGAAGGTTTTTCCTTCTCCCTTTTCTGGTCCCGCGGTTTCGCTTTGTGTTATTTGGATGCGTATTTGTACTTCAATTCTCATACGTATCAAGATGGAGAGGAAATAGAATTTATTCTCAAACAGCTCGAGTCTCTCCCTACTCTCAGTTTCGTCTTTTCTCCTTTATTGAAGCATTGAACTTCAATAACATAAAAAAATTAGCTACCATAGCTTTTAGCTATCCCTATATTACACATGAAATTTAGTTATCATGTCTAAATTTAGCTATGATAGCTAATATTTTTTAGCTATAGAATTCTCCGTTAAACTATAGCTAAAATTTAGCTAATTTTTTTCCCGTATATATTTGATTATGTGCACATAATATTCCCTTCACAGTTGAAAGCTATTCTCTAGCATAATTGTAGGATATATAAAGAAAAGCATATTTTTTCCTAATAAATTTCCCCAGAATGCTGTAAAAATGCCGTCGTTGCTGGAAGCGCTGGAGCTAAAGTACGGCAGCTCGACGACGGACTGCTCGTTGACGGACGACGAAGCCGAGTCCGGGTCGCCCAAGGCCGCCCTGTCGGTGAGCATCTTCATCCCGAAGAAGTCGCCGCGGCACACGGTGCCGGCGTTGCTGGTGCTCCAGGACTGTGACATCGAGTCGGCGGGCAACGATGCCGAGAAGCTACGTAGCAAGTGCAAGAACGTCGAAGAGCTCGATCTCGCCCAGAACAAGCTGTCGCAGTGGACGGAGGTGTTCGGCATTCTGCAGCACATGCCCAAGATCAAGTTTGTCAACCTCAGTTTCAACTGCCTCGCGGAGGTGCTGGACGTCAAGCACGGTAACTACGATCTTCTGAGAAATCTTGTGCTGAACGGCACCAGGGTATCCTGGTCGACGGTGCAGGGTCTGGTGCGGCTTCTACGGAATCTCGAGGAGCTCCATTTGTCGTTGAACGAGTACAAAACGGTGGATCTCGATTTCCAGAAGCCGGAGAACGCGAACCCGGCGCTGAAGAAGTTGCACTTCACCGGAAATCCGGTCGAGGTTTGGAACGAGATCTCCAAATTGGGGTAAGTTTCTTTTTTTTTTATACTAATATTTTTTATTATTAATATATATAAAATATATAAAATATATTATATATATAAAATAATTAATAAAATTAATATTAATAAATCGTTTCGAGATTTTTTAAATGTTTAAATATAATAAATAAAAATTAATTTAAAATTAGTTTAAAAATAACTTTCTTCGTTCGGTCGCACTCATTATAGCCATGTATTTTTTTTTAGATATCTATTTCTAAATCTGAAGAGCCTCGTCCTCGCCGAATGCCCGATCAGATCGTTCGGTCTGGAGGAAAATCGGAATCTGCCGCCCGAGACCGACCGACGAGCGAAGGAAGAGGATCATGGGCAGGACAGCGAGAATATGAATCATTTGGATGCAGACGAGCACACGTCGGCGGACGAGAAGGGTAATAGGATATTCGAGAGTAAGGTCAATTACGACAGATCCGAGTCGGAGTCGGAGTCCAACGGAACGACCATCAAATCGCCCCACGATCCCTTCAGAATGCTGAGGTTCTTGAACGTGAACGGTACCCTGTTATCGACCTGGGACGAGGTCGAGAGGCTTGCCAGGTTCCCCGCCCTCAAGTCGCTCAGGATTCAGGGATGTCCGCTTTTCGAGGTAAGCGACTCCTTCCTTCTTCCGACGATCGAAGATTGGAAAGTCTGAAATTACGTTCGCCCGTTTGGGAAACGTTTCGATTGATGTACTTCGATGCCACGTTTCGCTCGTCGATTAAAGACCGGATGCGATTTCACCTCTGATGCACAATTCATCCTTCATCTTTTCTAAATGGCTATAATATTGCACGCGTATATAATATAATTCGAAATAAAAGGTATCTAAATATCTTTGCGTGTTGCGTATCTATTAAAAAAAAAATGAAATAAATTTCTCGAAGAGCCAGAAATTAATTCTAACGGAAGATAATTATAATGCACGCGATAGAGTTTGAGCTTTTAATCATTACCTTCTTAGACCAGAAGGCGGAGCGTTATTATGTTCTTTGAAGTTAACTCGCAAAGCAAATTTATTCCACGAACGATCGGAGAGAAAATACGTCACGAAATATGATACGGTACGGAAATTATTTGAAGCGTAGGGTTATTTTCACCCTCTCAAAGAGAGAGAGTGCGTCGGGATGTTCAATCTCGACGATAGACAGATTGGAGACACGTGTCTAATCTCTGACAGCATCGAATGCGACTATCTGAGAAATATGCGTGTCCTAGTGAGCTCGAAGAGAGCTTTCCGCAGGCATTAATGCAACCGAGTCTTGGCATTTGCTCAAGTAGGCTTGATGCAACGCATGAGTTTCAAAAACAAGTTTTCGAAATCGATAGACTCTACAAACACGCAATCTTGTGTTTCCAAGCACTGTGTGAATTAACAGAATATAAAGAAAGATATTCGCTCCTTTGTATTTTATAAAACGTAGAAGCCTCGTTATTTTACCTATATATGTCAGAATATCGGAATAAGATAGATCGACACACGATAGTGCTAATTAAAATGACGCGTGTGCGGTGACCTTCTAATCAATGAACAACCAGTTTTATTGCGGAATGCGGTTTCTATTCTTTAAGTTGTCGGTGTCTATAATTGCAGGCACGATGTATTACGAGGGTGTAGCTCTTTGACATTATTTATAATTGATGCAAAATGCAATTCGCATTTTTATTATCCAATTTGAATCATTATTTCAAAGATTCAGTTGCCATATATATAGTTTTTTCATTATTTTTTTATTTCTGAGAATCATTATTTTTTATATTATTATTAATTTATTATTTTTTATTATGGCTCCAACCATTCTCTGAGCAGTTATAATGCTACAAAAAAGTTTCTCTCTATAATTTTTCAAAATGCAAATATACATCTGCAGCTTTTATATTTATATCTTTATATTATATTATATTTTTATATTATATTTATTCTCTATTTCTCTAATATATAATATGTGTAATTAATATGTCCAATATATTTATATATATAATAATTCAGAAATAAGAAAAATAATGAAAAAATATATATACAATATATATTTTTTTTCTCATTTCGTCTAACCGAATATAATTACGCGCGCGAAGCAAAGTTATATTGTTTTTTGATAATAAAGTCTTAAAAATTGCAACGCATGTATAAAAATTATTATTGCAATCAATACATAAAAATTTAATATCTGTGCTTTCATTAAATTCGCATATCTGTACATACACATCCACCACGCTGCATATCTCGCGCGAGACTGACGACTGATCGCAAGACTCTCGACTCTTGACTCTTGACTCTGAGCAACGATGTCGCTGTCGCCATCTGACGGCGAAACCTAACTTCACAGCCAAGAATGAATCGGACCCGGCGAAACATCTCTCTCTTTCTATCCTTTCCATCAGATTAGCGCATCTCATACGTCCACCACGCTGCACGTCTCGCACAAGACTAATCCCCACCACCGACCCCAAGACTCTGCCCCCTCCCGAAGGTGAAACCTAACTTACAGCCAAGAATGAACCGGAGCCGACGAAACCATCTCTCTCTTTCTAGCCTTTCCATTAGATTAACGCATTCCATACGTCCGTCACGCTGCGCGTCTCGCGCAAGACTGATTTTCGTGCGAGATATCGCGATTGCAAGACTGATGATCAGTCTCGCGCGAAGCGTGCAGCGTGGTGGACGTATAGAGACGCGAGTCTAAAGGTCAATGTCCACGATGCTAGAAGTCGGTCCGAGAACTTGGACAGAGTTCTAGCATCGTGGACATTGGCCTTTAATAATAATAACATAGATTTGATCAAGATTCTTGTAGAAAATTATATTTTTTTCTTCACATTTTCTGTTAAAAATTTAAATTGCATAATTAATAAATATATTTTTTTATGTATTGATTGCAATAATAATTTTTATGCATGCGTTGCAATTTTTGAGATTTTATTATCAAAGAATAATATAACTTTGCTTTGCGCACGTAATTATATTCGGTTAAATTAAACGAAATGAGAAAATATATATAGAAAGAGAGATATATACAGACGTGTGCAGATTATTAGATTCAAACATATTTTTATGTTGAGATTACTTCACAGTTTTTTTGCGTTTTATAATAGACACATTTATTTAAGTTTTATTATTTTTTTTTTATAAAAGATTGAAGACTTTTTTATAATATTTTGACCTGCAGATTATTCGGAAACATCTTTTTTAGTGATAAAAGTTCATATTGAATCAGCAAGCGATCACTGCGCGTATTCATAATGTTTGTGTCATATTATTGATGATATTGATTGGCTTTTTGTCGTGTTAGTTTTGTACAAATCTGAATAAGGTACACTATAAACAATAATTTATCTTTAATGTTAATTAAATTTTAATCTTAAAAATTTTAAGGTTTGGAGAAGAAAAATGATTTATATACAGACGTCTGTGTAGATGATAAAACTCAAACGTTTTTACTGTTTTAATGATTTATTTGAGGAAATAAATCTTAATATACAGAATAGTTAAGATTACATTTTAATAAATAAATTATTTTAATAAATAAATAAATTATATTTTAATAAATAGATTACATTTTTCTTCTTTAAATCTCAAAATTTTTACGATTAAAATTCAATTAAAATTAAAAATAAATTGGTGTACATTATTCAGATTTGTACAAAACTAACACGATAAAACCAATCAATATCAGCTAATATGACACAAACATCATGGACACGCAGTGACCGCTTACTGATTCAATACGAGTTTTTAAAAAAGATATTCCGAATAATCTGCAAATCAAAAAATGATTAAAAAATCTTCAATCTTTTATAAAAAAAATAAAACTTAAATAAGTGTGTCTATTAAAAAACGCAAAAATATAAAAATATGTTTGAGTTTAATAATCTGTACACGTCTGTATGTATATATATCTTTGAAATAATGATTGAGAAATAATGAAGATATAAAACTTAGATCCCTTTTCATTAATTTATAGAGCAATTAATCAATATGAATATTTGTTCATCGCTTTGTATCTGTCTGTTTAACATCAGAGCCCTCGCGAATACACAGAACACGAGAGGCGGCAGCTACTAATAGCTCGATTGCCAAACGTCGAGACTTTGAACGGCGGCGGCGTAATATCGTCCCAGGAACGCGAGGACGCCGAGAGGGCTTTTATACGTTATTACATGGACAAGCCGGAAGCTGATCGACCTGAAAGGTGAGTATCGACCCTCACAAAATTGTCCCGAAGTTTGCTCCCTCGGTGATCATTTTGAATGAATCTCGTACACGTTACAATTCCGCAAATTCGTTCTAACTTTGCTCTGAGCCTATTAGAGTATTCTGGTTTCAAGATCGTCGCTTCTTTTCGCCGGAGACGCCCCAACTTGACCCCCTTTTTCAATTTTCAGATATTCCGAGCTCGTGGCTATTCACGGAAAGTTGGACCCCTTGGTGAACGTGGATTTGACACCGGAGAAGAGGGTCAAGGTCACGTTCACTTACGGAGATCTCGTCGAGGTATTTAATTTCGTGTTTAAATTTAATCACTTCAGACAGGCGTGTCGTATTGAAAAGCATACTTGCAACTTGGAAATTAATTAATTTATTTATTTATAATTTTATTAATATAATTAAACATGAAGATTGTATAAATTTTTATTCGCGATACGTATAAGAAGATTTTCAGATGAGGTATTTATAGTTACGCACGATTCATTTTTTTAGGTACGATCGGTGGATGTATATAGAACAGTTTTCGAATTAAAAACCAAATTGGAAAGTATGGTGAAAATTCCTGCCAACAGAATGAGACTCTTCTATGTTGATCAGGTAAGACGGTTCCGTTCTGTATTAATTAAACGAATTTTAATATTGTTTTCGCAGAACGTTTGCTTCCTCGATCGTTCCTTTGAAAAACCCGAAGTCGCGATATAAATCATACTGTCCTTTCACATGATTCACATTCCTTTTTATCCTGAATATCCCAAAACTTCCGGTAAAAAGTATTTCCCGAAATATTAGGAACAAGGTATGGAAACAACTTCTCAGAGTCTACACTACGTAAAATTTTGCGAATTGTTAAAAATACCACGTTTATCTCCATCATTTACAATAAGAATAGACAAGTGTAATCTCGAAGAATATATCGCAATTGTTTTTTAGGAAATGAAGGCGCAATACGGGCCGGAAGAAATGCTATATCCGAACAAGCAGCTCTACCGATACAACATTAGAAACGGCGACGAGATCATCATCGACAGCAAACTGAATCGATTCGCGTCGACGTCGTCTACATCTTCCATTCGTTCCTGAGGAAGATCGAGACGCGAATCGAGCGGTATTGAAGAAATCCGATAGTTCTTCAGAGATTTTTTGATCTCTTACTTATTACTTCGCGATGCGATTCGTTTGTTGCCGAATTGTAATGATAAAGAAACATCGGTTTTTCACGATAGATAACCGAGAACTGTTACAATCGGCGATTCGGAAACGTTTCCCTGCACATGAAGATATATGTGAACTAAACAATTTAGAAGAATTGCAGATGTTCGATGTTGTATTACACTAAATATTTCAGAAATAATAACTGACATACAATAATTCTGAATTGGCGAAATATAGCTATCGACTGAAATTTTTAGGACGCGAAGTGTCTCCTCAAAAAAAGGTACATTTTTCCAAAAATCATTACGAATTATCGCGATCGATAATGCACTTTAATCGCAGCAAAGTCGTCTGACGCTATTTACAGATAATTATTATACATATAATTATTTCTCTATAAAATAAGAAACTCATCCATCGTCTCGACATATGAACTTAAACCGCTACTACTAACGAATCTGGCGCATGTAGAGAATAATTGTTTCCAGTATATACTTAGATAAAGTAGATGGTCGTCGATTTAAGTACATAAGTTTTCTTTAATGTAGAATAATAATTCTCGTCTGTTTCAGGCGACAAAATGTAATGGGAAAGGATTGTACATAGTCAATATTTCAATTTTCAGCCAAATTCGATGTAGCTAGCAATATGCGAGCTTACAGGAGACTTTTATCTTCTTATTTATCGATGCTCGACTTAGGGGACGATAGGGATTTCGTAGGGAAAAAATGATTTACGCGATTATTATGTGACGTGTTCACGTAAACCTTAATTAATAATATAATGCCAACAACTACTGTGACGAGGCGCGCTGCTAATGACGAAGAGAATGAAATATTTTTGTAGATCAAGGTCACAGTTTAGCTTTAAAGAAGTACTCGTTCACGACGAGCGCGTTTTTGTTGCAATGATAAAAAAAAATGTTTAACGCACTCGCAGCTGTCGTTTCCGTCGCGCACGCATTTTTATACACACGAAGAATGCGTGCGAATCTTTTTGCGAGGGTCACTCGTGCGTAGATGTAAACCGCATGCAAGGAAAATCTCGTGCTTAATAGAATAGTAGAGTGTATCGCTGGTTCGCAAGTGTCATTCACTTACATTGTCATCTTGACTTTTGAATGATCTTACTTTCTCTCGAGGTGATACGTTTATGTAAAAACTCTTTCTTTTCCCTCAACTCTGCGCGAAATTAAAACAAGCACAAGTATCATCAATTTGTAAGTTTTTCTCGTCCTGGTCTAGACGATTTAGAATTAGGATATTGCAGCGTCGAAACGTGAAAGAAAATTTGCGATATCGCGCAAAATTTGTATAAAGTTAAAGCTGCATTGATAGTCGCTATCGATGGTCTATTCTCGGTATGTACTTAAGTACAAATTAAGTACTTTCGAATAATGTGTTTTTTTTTATTCCAAGGTGTTGAACTATAACGCAATATGAGTAAACGATTGTACATTATTGCTTCGTGAAATGAATACAGATCATATGATACATTGATAACTCTGATAGAATCATGATCAGTCGTAGCAAGGCAAATTTCCAATGTGATTTTATATAAAAAAAGGCATATACGCACGTACATATATAATTTCTGAAAAAGTATGCTTTTTTCAAATATATCTCGTTGCATTTATGACTTATCCCGATTTTTGAGCACACAAGCGAGCTTGTGAAAAGGGAGTTACCGGAACGTTGCGTTGCTTTGTTCTTTGAATCCGCCGGCACCGCGCAAAATGTTCAGCTACAAAGCGTTAGAGAAAAAGAAAAACGGACAGATCGAGTTTCTTTACTCAGCAAGCAACGAAGCTTGAAGAGTCACTTAGTGCCTGCCTTTTACGCGTACTAGTAACTCTGATACTTCTTGTGAATATTATGAAGCGTAATTCGGGACGTGCGGCGAGGCTCTCTCTACATAAAGAGAAACACTAACCGAATTCTCTTGCAGCGGTACGATGTTTATAAAAAAACCGCACTTCGCCAATAATGATAATAATCTTTGGTCAATGATTAAAGAAAAATATTCGTAAAACGAGTTTTAATATATTATTATACAGATTTGATACTCCTCTAATTTAGTACCAATTATCGAAGATAAAGTATAATAACATATTTACAACATGTATTATTTTATTTAATTATTATAACATGTTTTAACATTATTTTAAAATTTAATTAGCAAATTTTCGCTTTATTAATATTTTTTGACAGAAATCAATCAGCTGATTAAAGGGTTAATTTGCTAATTAATTTTTAAAATGTTATAAAAATTAAAATAATAATGTTTTAAATAAATATGTTATATAATTCTTTATAAACTCGATTAATATTTTTGACAATTATCAACTGATTTCTGTCAAAAAATGTTAATCGCAGATAAGACATTATAACATATTATTCATAACATATTACTAAATTAAAAATTTTTAACATATTATTTTAAAATTTATTTAGCAAATTAACGCTTTACTAATATTTTTTGACAGAAATCAGCTAATTAAAGCATTAATTTGCTAATTAAATTTTAAAATGTTATAAAAATTAAAATAATATATTTTAAATAATATGTATGTTATAATACTTTTATATTAGGTGCTTTCCATTTACATCAAAGCTCAGATAAATCTCACTTTTGTCTTTCTTTAACATGGATGTTGAAGAAAGACAGAAGTGAGATTTATCTGAGTTTTGATGTAAATGGAAAGCAACTATAAACTCGATTAATATTTTTGACAGTTATCAGCTGATTTCTGTCAAAAAATATTAATCGAGTTAAAACAAACTTTATATTATCTTTTTGAAAATATTGTTTTTAACATAATAAGTCGAAGAATAACGCGCGTTTGTGCTGTTCTAGTACGTATAAAAAGAAAGTGGTTTTGTTCGTGCTACTCGGAATTCTTTAACAGACTCGATCGTGATTTACTTACAAACTACGAAACGGAATCTTGCTACTCGAGAAATTCGACTAGACGTTTCTCAGAGATGAAAAAAAGAGATTCACCGCGATTGCCAGGAAGACGTTAACTCTATCGGATTCCAATGTCATGTTTGCGTCCTGCCTTCGCGATACAAAACGCACAATTGACGCGAGTCGTTTGGTCGATGTTAACACAAGAGCCAAAAAGAAAATCGATCATCACGAAGGAAGGATAAAAACGAATTGGTAGTGGAATCCCATGCTGTATGTGTCTAGTCTCGAAAAAAGGAACTCTGCATTATTCTCATTTTACATAATACGATCCTTTTTTTGTGCTGGCGCAAATGTACGTACTAACGAAATAAATCTCGTTTATATGACAAATCGTTCTTCGATGGTTTTTCCCTCATCTTTACTTTCGATGAACTTAAATATCTGTAATTCATTGGAATTTGACGATTAGTTTTTTAATCGTCAAAGAGCGAATTAACATCCATGGTTATAAATCTATAGTTTTAATTTATTATAGTATATCTGAACAATTTTTGGGGGATTTGAACAATTTTTTGTGGATAAAAACTAGACGCTTATATATTATGCATGCGTTAATGCAAAATATTAAAAAAAAAGATTGTATAAATCTAAACTCATAAAAATTCCGCGATGATTATTGCACGGAAAAAACAGTATAGTAGGTTCACCTACCATACTGTTTTTTTCCGTGTATATTTCATTATCGATTCAAATTGAAACAATCGGATACGGTTGCAAATCAAGCCTACGGATAAAGAAATGGGACGGCGGCAGTTAATCTATAATACACACGAACGTATTTTATTCACAACCGTTAACCAATAAACGAGCCGATGATAATTTTACACTTATTTAAACGCTACGATCTATCACAATGTATTTTCTGTGTCTTTTCTCTTTCCTTTCGCGGATGTATAGAAATATATCTGGCTAAATGTGCTAAAGCTATTTAAAATTAATCGCGCCTCGCAATGCGCCACAGACATTTACACATAAAACGTTACAACAATACATATGTACATAGGTATAAGCTAAATTCGTAATGGAAAACAATGGAATCAATATTCCTGCTGGATATGTCGTGAAGGCATAAAGCTAGATCTACGTACGATTTGGTCCGATCTTCCGTAAATTCGAAATTTTCGAAAATATTATAAACAATCCGTTAATATGGCCGATCTAATCACCATAATCGTAATGCAATTTTAAAGTGAAACTGTAGAAGACATCGGTATTCAATCCAAGGTTAAAAAGACATTGGTAAGTACAATATTGTGCATACAGATTCCAATTTGCACGATTGGAAGTATATATATATTGTACTATTATATAATTATATTCCTAAGAATATTATATTCTCTTTTTCTTTCTTCCTCCCTCTCTCTTCAATATTCTTATTAAATTATTTCTTTCCTTTTTAATTTAGCGAAAATTCTAGCTATGGACTAATATCGTCTTATTTGTACTTACTTTTCTAGACAGAATAGAGAGAGGAGCGTTATTGTATTTCAATTTAATAATATAAAGTACATCGACTTTTGTTTATTTATTGCACTATATATCGTTAATGGAAATATTCGAGAGGAGTAATTGCGCCACTTCCCGCTTAAGTTTGCGACTTTGCCGAACGCATGCGTCGTAGAAAAATATAGGGACGAACGGGGAAGTGACGTAAGTCAACGACACGTGAGCGGATGTGTGTCGTTTCGCGAATTTTGATCTACATTTTCTTTACACACACACACACACACACACACACACACACACACACACACACACCGCACACACACACACGTGGTAACGTTCAAGATAGCTTATTCTCCTCCCTGATGCAGTCCATTGAGAAAACTGATTAGCTGACCGACTCTCGTAGACGAGACCACATACTCGACAAAACTTTTCGCACGATAACCAGAATACACGGACTAGCGTAAGTACTATTGCTCGAGCAGGGAGATTTGCTCGTGCGCTTCACCGTCGGAAATGCTGAACGTTTCGATCCTCCTGCCGGGATGAGTTATCTTTTTTTGTCATAGTTTCGTATGCTTCACACTGTCCGTCCAGTAATTCTGTATTGTCATCGCTTCCAGCGAGTTTAGGAACGAGTCATTATCCAAGCTGTACATCTCCTCCGAGTTGTCCTGCGAAAATAAAAGATAGCTTTCTTGACTGACCCGAAAATTTTATCATACTTATCTAAAGCTTCATTAAGAATTAAGAATATTTATTATAGATATTAGAAATGTATTCTTTAAGCTTGTTTAAAGTATAACGTGCGTTTCAATTAATTATTTTCAGACCAGAAGAATTATCTATATGATAATTAATACTAACGCGAATGGTGGAATCGTCGATGTAACCGGAGCTATCGGGATTGCTGCATTTATCACTGTTCAATGTTTGCGGAGGGTTCAAGTACTTGCGCCTGAAAAGAGAGCGAAACAGAACCAACGCATTATACACGCGAAATTCTGATATTTAATGAGCGCAATTAAAAACACATTAAAACTTCCTTACCTGTATATAATGAATCCGAGACTACCCATTGTACTGAGCAGGGCCACAGTTGCTAAACAACTGCCGGTTATGGCGGCTATACCCGCGGCGGATGTCCCCGAACTTTGCTGTTCGGCCTTGTTGCTGTCATTGGTATAATCGGAAGATTGATTGTCTCCCTGCATTTGATCCCTCTGGAAGTGTTGCGTGATGAAAGTATTCCTAGCTCTGCTCAGACGAGTAGATTCGCTCACGCCAACTGCACATATTTTTTTCACGTCATCATTAATGATTTTCGAAACGCCCCGAGTCTTTCGCGTGTTCGCTAAACGCTAACTAAAGTCTACAACGACTCTGCAACAGTCTTGTTTCTAGTGTATTATGCGACAAATAAAATAATGATTTAAATTTAATTCTTTTGTCAATCAACAGGTTAAATGTGTCGGAACTTTTCTCAATTGGCACCCATACATTGATAAAAGAGTGAAAAATTATGCATTGCCAGAAGGATTAAGTTGAAAAGTGAAACAGAATTAACAAGTATGAGAAAGGAGGCCAACCAGGATGCGCAAAAATCATCATAAATTAAAATAACAACGCTAATCTTTTATCGCGCGATATCCAACATCATCATGATTGCTAATGACTCGCGCGATTATTCTCTCGCTTTGTGTAAAATTCTTCCGAAGAGAGTTCACCTTCGAGGATAGACGCAGCCGTGGCAAAGTGCTGCGTCTGGGCCACCTCCTCGTCGATCTCGACCTCGTCTTCGGACCGATTGAACGTCCTGATCGCGGCGTTGCTGGCAACGCCGGCCGCGGATAGGGACGTCACGTGAGAAGATCTCGTCCTGTTCAGCGACGACAGGTCGGCCCTGGTCATCTCCTCTTGGAGAGGCAACACGGTGAGATCCTCGACCTCGTCGAAGCTGACGTTCCTGCTGCCGGCGCCGCTCGACTGATTGTACCTCTCCTCCTGATCGTACTTGGACCTGCCCGACGACTTGCTCGTCGTCAGAATCCACGTGATCCTGGTGTCCTTCTTCGTGGTCGGGTTCCTGATCCTCTCGATGATGCGCTGCGCCGGCGTAGTCGCGCCGAGCGGCACAACCTCGGAGATATTCCCGCGGAAGCTCGTCGAGGACTCGTCGACGACCTCGTGTCCGGTGCTACCGCGCGATTGTTCCAACAGCAACGAAGCTACGGTGGTGACGGGTTGTTGCCTGTCACCCACTACGGCCGTGTTCGTCTGGGGATAGAGACCAATGGCCTTGGCGATGCGAAAGCTCGGCCTGGGTGTCTTCGACGAGCGATAGATATCCTCGGTATTGATCGACCGGGGGGACGTCGTTCTCGGGGATGGCTGAGGCTGCTGATTGATGGGATCCGACGTGGTAGACGGGAAGGGACTCCCAAGAATCACTGTCAAAGGAAAATAATGTTGCATATCGAATAGAAAATAATTATCATCGTACTTATTTCTACGAAATCTTGCGAAAAATTATAACAATTTCGTTATAAAAAATATCTTAATTAAAATATTTAATTATATGAATTATATGAAAATAATTTAAAAAGTTATATGAATTATATGAATTATATGAAAATAATGTAAAAAAGTATTACAGTTAATTATAATTAAATTTTAATAATGGAAACTGCATTCATTCGATTGTATAAAGCAGAAGAGATGTTATCCGAACTTTTCTATCTCGCGAGCAAAAGGAATATATTTAATAGAAAAAAATATAAAAAAAATAAAAAACCGATTATTGGCATTAATAAGCTTGTTATGCTAAGATATTCGAGAAAAAAATCTGATACAATGACTCACCAAGAAATTGCGCGGTAACCCAGAACCAATGCATCCACCAATGTAACGTCATCGCGTCATCTGGATGTATCTGGAAACACGTATGCACCTTTGTATAAAATGAACCAACGTGCAACAAACGCGAGAGTGATCGATCATCACGTCTTACAACTAGTTCAAGTGTATTAAAATGCCATTTAGGCTCGAACACGAACGAACGAATGGCTGATGTTGGTCACTTCGTTAAAGAGAAGGTTAAAATTACGGTGAGTAATCCACTATTGCTCAATCGCGAGATCTGTGAGTCATTGTGGCAAGAGGAAATCTTAAGATCGGCTCCCGATTCCAGGTAAACAATAAGGATTGTAAAATATAACTCGATAAAATCGTATCAAATATCCTTGATAAATATCTCGCATTTATTATTAATTATTAAAATAAATTATTAAATCGCGCACTGCTAATTTCCTTATGTCATATATTACTTAATAAACTGCAATTAAAAAATCCCAAATTTAAAAAAAGAAATGTTTCTTCTAATTATTTAATAAACTGTAATTAAAAAATATATAATTAAAAAAATATTTCTTTTATGAAAATTTTTTTCGAATCATAGTTTTTGATTGATTGCCTGATAATAAATGTCACATGTAATAAACTGTATGAATATTTTGCAAATATAATTGCATTAATTAAATATGGTAATAATAATCAACGAAACCTGACGACTTCGACAACCTAAGAGGAGAAGACCTAAGAGAGGCATCGGACGGAGCAAACCCTAAGATGAGTATATTTATTATTAGTTGTTATATAAATCACGTACGTGCATTAATCCGGCCGACCAATGCAGCTGCTTGTAACGCAATCTTAAGTGCTTATACACGGCCAGAGCATCTGTAGCGTTAGAAGCGAGCCTTACGGCTCGCTGTTCGGTCTGATAAACTCGAAGGAAACGCGCCTCTAATTGCAGATTAAGTGGTAGCAGATCGTGGTAAATACATTAAAGGTAAAATCGAGTCGTGATTAAATTGCATCTTTTCACCCCAAAAATGGAGATCATATATCATGGAGATCCTTTGAGAATAAATATTAAAATTATTTTTGTTTCATTAGAGTTACAAAATTTTTTTTTGATAAATTAAAAAAACGTTTATGCTTAACAGGTGTAAAATTTAATTTTTTTTCATTACAGAAAAATATTATCAAAATGTAAGTATTTGTAATTTATTTGTAGAATATTAATGATCTCCTGTAGTAATTTTTTTTTAATTGAATAAATTTATAATAATTTATTTATATAGAATATTAATGCTCTCCTCTGTATAGTGATTTTGTATTGAAGGTGGAACATTCGTGCGTCCCTTTGTGCATCGAGTGGCGCAAAATGTGGCGGAAAGAAGCGACACGTTGAAGAGGATACAGCGCGACGTCATGCTCCGTTGATTGCAACCAGTTGCAACTCGCAACTTGTATTTCATGGCATTACTTAAGGATCGACGTAGCGATTTTTCAATTTTATCGTCCGACGAAAGAGAAACTTGTCCGACAATCGCGAGCAAAAATCCTATCGAAATATTCTCTGGGAAAAAATCCCCACCTGAGATATTAATTTTGTCACCTAATTTAACACGTGCGTGTTGAATCTTTTAATTTTTAATATTACATTAACAATCTGTAAGTGTTTTAAAAGATGAACAATATGTGCAAAGGAAATTGAAGTGTGTTTGAGACTATACTCTTGCGAAATCTCGCATAGATGTTAAGTTTCTGATGTTCTTCTGTGCACATCAGGTGCTGTTTTAAACGTGAAAGGATTTTAAGTCAAAGCCGCAGGCGTTCTATTTTCTTCCACACACGCCAACGATAAAATCAATGAATGGATTCAGTTTATAAAAATCGCTGCCTTCCAATACATTGTTTACGTACATTATACCTTTATTCACATTTCAATAAATGTAGGACAAAACACAACTGTCTAACGCTCATTCTAAAGCGCGCGTCTTGTTTTATTTTAATAAATTTCAAAATTCTCAAAATTAATCTAAAGGAGAGAAAATTATTTAAAATAAATTAATAAATAGACTAATATATAAATAGACTAAATAAATGAATAAATATAAAATGGAAAATTTCGAAAATAGTTTTCGGAATTAGATATTTCATTTGCCTTCTCAAAAGTGTAACAAATATAATAAATAAATAAAATATATGATGTATGATAATAATAAAAATAAATGAGAAAATAAATATGTATAACAATTCTTAATTTAAGAAGTTAAAAATTTTCAAAATTAATAAAAGAGAGAAAATTATTCTACATAAATTGATGTATAGACAAATAAATATAAAATGGAAACGATTCACGGTGTCTTCGATATAATTTTGATATAAATACTTTTATTGATAGAAATCACATTCAAACTTTAAAAAATGGACATCTTAGTCACTTTCGAAATTAGACATCTCATTCATCTTCTCACGAGTATGACAAATAAATTAATGAAAATAAATACACGATAATGATAAAAATAGATGAGAAAATATATATCATATAACAAATTCTTAGTTGAAGAAGCTCAAAATTCTCGTACGAATTTCTAGCGTTAAAAATCTCCATCGCAGACATCCTGCCGTTCGGAGGCTGCGAAAACGAGCCTTCCTCCAAAGTAATTACAGAATTAAGGAGCATGCGAGACACACGTTGTACAGTTAGTCAAGCCGGTCATGCTCCTCCGAGCATATACATATAACCAGTCGCACCTTTGCGCGGATACGTGACTACGTTGATAGAATCGGAAGAAAGAAGAGACCGAGATGCCCCCCGAAGAGAGAGAGTCGTCGCAATTTTTTCCCACAGGATAATTCAGACTTAATAAAGGCACCGGAATAAAAGGCTCCCGCTCCTCTTTTCTGCGAGCGACAAAGGGTCCAACCTCGTTGACACAACGCACCCTTCGCACATCGGGTGTGACTTCATTCATGGACCGGAAACGCTCGCGACCTCGCACGACGTAACGCGTCCGGAATAAAGCGAGCGCAGGAACGTGGCTAGATAAATTTTGCGACGTGATTCCGACATTCTCCAAAGTGTAAAATAAAATTAAAAATTTCTTTTTATTTAAAAAAGTTTTAAAAAAATATATTAAATAAAAGATATAAATAAAAGAAATTTTTTTCCCTTTCTAAAAAAAGGCATGTTATTGACATTGTTGTCGCTTTTCTGCGATACTAATTGGCTGTCTCGATTCGCGTTGTGCATTATATTCATAGCATCGAGCAGCTGTCATCGCGAGAGTTAGCAGTATGTTTGACAGTTTGTCCAAAATAAAATAAAATAAAATAAAAAGTATTATAATATATTATATTACTTAAAATATATTATTTTAATTATAATAATATATTGTAAATAAAATAATATGTTATAATATATAGTTATAATATATGTATACTTTATCTGCGATTAATATTTTTTGACGCAGAAATCAGCTAATAACTGTCAAAAATATAAATCGAATTTAAAATATTAAAACATATTATTATTTTATTTTATTTTGGACAAACTGTCAAACTGCTAACCCTCGCAATGACAGCCTCGATGCTATGAATATAATTTACAATGCATATTGAGGCAGCTAATCAACATCACAAAAAAGAGGCAACTTTTAGGCAGCTTGCGAATACAGAATTATGCGCGATTCCATTTTAAAATCAATGGACTATTTTATTCTCAATTTAGCGTATTCTCAATTTAGTCAATATCTCATAAATGATTAATTTAACGCTGCTATATCTTTTCGCGTATATATTACAGATTGTTTCGAAATACACTGTGCACAGAGATGAAAATAAAGTTGAAAAAAAATCTATTTTCCGAAAAATTTGGAAATTGTTTGACGTCTCTTCTTTCAGCGACAAGAAGAATTTTCGCAAAAAAAAGGAACACTCGATCAATTAGCTTAAAATTAAAATTTCACAGTACAGATTATATATATATATATATATATATATATATATATATATATATATATACTTGCGAGAATTGACTTGACATGCCTTTTTTAAAAAAGGCCTAGAACAACACAAGCTCGCGCAACGCGCGCACTATTCCTCAAATTTATTTATGTTAAAAAGAATTATACAGAAATCAGCTGATAACTGTCAAAAAATATTAATCGAGTTTAAAGTCCTATAACATTTTATTTAAAACATATTATTATTTTAATTTTCATAACATAATATTATTTTAAAATTTATTTAGCAAATTAACGCTTTAATCAGCTGATGTATGTCAAAAATATTAATAAAGCGTAAATTGGCTAATTAAAATTTAAAAATAATAATTAATTATAAAAATTAAAATAGTAATATGTTGAAAATAATAAATTATAATGCTTTATCTAGGATTAATATTTTTTCACAGTTATCAGCTGATTTCTGCGTCAAAAAATATTAATCGCGGACAAACTATACATATATTATAACATGATTTTATTTACAACATATTATAATTATAATAATATATTTTAAGTAATATAATATGTTATAATACTTTATCCGCAATTAATATTTTTGACAGAAATCAGCTGATTAAAACGTTAATTTGTTAATTAATTTTAAAATAAGAATATGTAATAAAATTTATAAAATAATATGCTTTAAATAAAATGTTATAGTACTTTAAACTCGATTAAAACTTTTTGACATTTATCAGCTGATTTCTGTCAAAAAATATTATTCGAGTTTAAAGTATTATAACATATTATTTATAACATTATTATTTTAATTTTTATAGCATATTTTTATTTGGGCAAGAACATATGTATTTAGATTAAAAAATTAACTCCAGCACGATTATTTAAATATCTCATATTACTTATGTGTCATATTTAAAAAATTATATTATTAAAGCAAATGAGCTGGGATTATTTCTTACTAAACTGCATAGTAAAATTAATCAAACATATTTAATATTTTATTGTAAGAGATATTATTATTGTGATAAATATTAATCAGAGAAATTCTCATAAAATTCTTTCCATATCATATTGTCCCACGATTACCATGATTTTCAGGGTAAATTTTAAGATAAAATCCTCTGTGTTTATTACTTACAAAATATTATAATTTTAATTATAATAATATGTTGCAGATATGTAAATAATATTATACGAGTATGTGTATAATATATTCTTTTAATATAAACTTATTTGTCCGCGATTAATATTTTTTGGAAAAAGCAGCTCATAACTGTCAAAAATATTAATCCAATTTAAAATATTAAAACATATATTATTATTTAATTTAATTTAATTTTGGATAAACTGTCAAACTGCTGATCCTCGCGATGATTGTCAACAATAATTGCGGGAATCGATTTAACATGTTTTTTTTTAGAAAAGGACTAGAACAACACAAGCGCGCGTTATTCTTCAATTTTATGTTAAAAAGAATGATACAGAAATCAGCTGATATAACTGTCAAAAAATATTAATCGAGTTTAAAAAGTACTATAACATTTTATTTATAACATATCATTATTTTACTTTTTATGTCATAATATTATTTTAAAATTTAATTAACGCTTTATTTTTTGACAGAAATCAGCTGATTAAAGCGTTAATTTGTTTGCTAATTAAATTTTAAAATAAGAATGTGTTATAAAAATTAATATAATATGTTTTAAATAATATGTTATAATTTTCCTTAAATTCGATTAATATTTTTGACAGTTATCAGGTGCTTTCTATCAAAAAATATTAATCGCAGATAAGGCATTATATCATATTATTTACAACATATTTCCATTTAAATTTTTATAACCTATTATTTTAAAATTTAATTAGCAAATTAACGATTTATTAGTATTTTTTGATAGAAATTAGCTGATTAAAATATTAATTTGTTAATTAAATTTTAAAAGAATAATTAGTAATAACAATTATATAATAATGTTTTAAATAAAATGTTATAGTATGTTTAAACTCGATTAATAACTTTTGACAGTTATTAACTGATTTCTGTGAAAAAATATTAATCGAGTTTAAAGTACTATAACATTTTATTTAAAACATATTATTACTTTATAATTTTTATTACATACTATTATTTTAAAATTTAATTAACAAATTAATGCTTTAGTCAGCTGATTTCTGTCAAAAAATCAAGTTTAAACAAACTTTATATAAAAATATCATTCTTTTTATATAAAATCGAAGAATGGCGCGCGTAGCGCGCGCTTATGTTGTTCTAGTAAATATAAAAAAAGTAATAAATTAAAAAGGCTCTGACATATAAATCCAAAATCAGGTGTGAAAAGGGCTAATAAAAGCTGAGGATGATCCTAAGGAAGGTTCAAAATAATTAAAGAGGAATTTAGAAATAATTTTGTGGCCTAATATTTGACGCCTAGCTTTTATTAATCTTTTTTTATGCTTAATTTTGCAAAAATATAAAGACTTTTGAGTCTAAAATTATTTGAACAAATTTATCTAGTTCTTTTTCTTCCTTTTTATTTTTTTTCGGCGATACTTGCTTAAGTTTAAATGTTATTTCAAGATGGAGTGTATTTTGAAATTATTTCAACACGCGGAGATGAGATATACTCCCGATGTTAAAGCGCGATTCACCTCACATATTCGCGATAATCGCGATGCGAGCAGCAACACGGGCCGATGATGATGCTGTCACGGTCAGCTGATCTTCGTAAATAAAGACACGCGTCCGGTTTATCCGCCGACGCCTCGATAAATTCCAAAGCGGATTGAACGCAGATCCAATTTAAGCCGCGTTTTACGCGAATCTAGCGGCATCGCGCCGCGTTCCATTTCGTTTCGAGATCGAAAAAAAGAGATAAACGCGAATAAAGCAGCATATATTACATACTCGGGTCGCGCTACCGCATCTACTACCTAGTTAATTCGCGTTGTTATGTACGAAACGAATTAGAACGCGTAAGCACACATTTACGCTTCCGTAAATATAATACGATATCCCGCAAACTATGAAATTGCAAGCAGAGAAAAAAATTGCGCTGCACATCGCGCCTTGCATAATCGCCACTTCCGCATGTTCTACTTGCCCTACTTCGTTTTTAGGTCGAAAAAAAAACAAGAAAATAGGATATAAAATGCACCTAATTATAAATGTGCCGTTAACGCGCTTGTAATTGTTGCTCGCATTAACGATCGCTGATTAATTGTGTCTAGAGTATCTGATGTTATGAAAAAATAAAGTCGAGATCGATAGAAGCTCCATTACCAAAATAGATAATTGCATCTTAATCTTAAAATTGCATTTTATTTAAATCGGGAAAAATTTATGCGATTATATACAGACTGTACACTCGAGAGAAAATGTCAAACTAAAATTCTTTATCGCACCAAAATTAAAATCTTTTTTGTGAAATTATGTCGACGTATATTGGAAGATTAAATCGCTTATTAGTCTCATTAGCGACATCGTAATCCAGCTTCGAATCGACTAGTTACGAATTTTAAAATATTAGAATAACACAAGCGCGCGCTATTCGATTTTATATAAAAAAGAATGATATTTTTAAATAAAGTTTTTTTAAATTTGATTAATATATTTTTTGACAGAAATCAGCTGATTAAAGCGTTAATTTGTTAATTAAATTTTAAAATAATAGTATGTCAAAATTATAAAATAATAATATGTTTTAAATAAAATGTTATAGTACTTTAAACTCGAATAATATTTTTTGACAGATATCAGCTGATAACTGTCAAAAAATATTAATCGAGTTTAAAGTACTATAACATTTTATTTAAAACATTATTATTTTATAATTTTTGTCATACTATTATTTTAGAATTTAATTAACATAAAAATTAAAATAATAATATGTTATGATTCCTTAAACTCGATTAATATTTTTGACAGTTATCAGCTGATTTCTGTGAAAAAATATTAATCGCAGATAAGGCATTATAACATATTGTTTACAACATATTACTATTTTACATTTTATAACATATTATTTTAAAATTTAATTAACACAAATTAACGCTTTAATCAGCTAATTTCTGTAATTTTAAAATATCGTTTGTTGAGAGATACAATTATAAATTTATTTCAACAGAGACAATTTGAATTATTTCTGCTAATTCAATAATAAGAGTTTAGGAGCTCTCAATATTGAAAAACAATTTTTATAACTTAAATCGATGCAACTATAAGAACACACCTTGGAGGAGTAAATTCGCGTAGGAGGCATTCACTTCCACGTTCCGTTCCATTTGATTTTCAGACCAAAGAGATAATTGATTTAATGAATTCGCTTCTATCGCGCACTGGCTTTATATATTTACTGCTCTTCGTGAAAGCTCGTAAAAAAAATTGCGTTCCACGCAGCAACGTGCAATCCGAGTTCAACAACCGACGCGTCTATAAAGTTCTCCGAAGCGGATACAGCGCGTTTTAATATCGTAAATTAGCGACACAATTCGGGGAGAAGTTTCCAACTTTTCTACCGTTTATGCGTTATTTTATCCAAGACTGCAATCTTTCACCGTGATCACCGTTTTTCTGCAGCTTCACGGAGATCATTATCTTGTTTATGTCTCACGTCGCGAGAAATTGCAACGCAATTTATTGTCTATGATATCATGCTGTCGAATTACAGTGTCGAGTCACGTAATCGTGGCAATCATCCTGCTAAATTGCAATCTTTTTGCGCAAACCTTGACTTTGTCATCTTCGTATATAAAGTGTATGTGTGTATCTAAAAGATAAAACATCCTTGACGTAACTTTGACAATTGCGTGTATGAACGAATTTTTAAAATTAAATTATCAAAAAATAATATTGAAAAATTATTATTATTCTTTTTTTTAAATAATATACTTGACACAGCGCGAAAGTTTCGCTGTTCAAGTCCGTTGCTTTCGATCTTCGAATCTGATGTAGAACACCCGATAAAAAAAAAGTGGAAGAAGTGTGCGACAGGATACGACATCGCTGGAGCATGACGTGGAAGTGCGTATTTTGCCTCTTGGTCGTACAATTCTGCGGAAAGACCGTGATAAAAAGTAACGTAACAGCATTGAGTGAAAACTGGTTTCTTTGCACTTGAATCACTTTCCACGTTTCACGTATCTCAAGGTTAATTTAAGCTACATTTAATATAAAAATAGAATTGAGTTATATTAGACGATCTAATCGAAATTATTACAAACAGGACACTCTTCAGAAATCAGCGTCAGTGTTTTCGAAAAGATATATTCTACAATTTTATTTCAGCGCGATTTCTCCATTAAAAAATTAAAAATTTATAAAATAAAAAAGCTTTTCATTTTGTTATTTTCGCAAACTGCATACACCACTAAAAATTTGGCCCTTTCATTATTATTAAATAAAATGAAAATATTATTATTAAATAATATTATTATATTAAAATATTATAATATAACGCTATAATATATAATAAAAAATATAATGCGACATATGCGAAGGAGATACTTTACGCAAAAACAACATCTGTTCTTATTACAACGCAGCGAACCGAGAGAGAAAAAAATATTACTGCGGTTCTTGCGCAATCATAAATCATCGGACCGCGAAGATTGTCAGATTGTCGAGTAACGCTTTATCGAGCGAAATGCATCGAGAGAGGTGAAATATGGTTGAATCTTCGCGCGGTTGAATTAACATTTCGAGGATAAGTGGCGAACTAACGAGAACTGTAAAATGAATCGCGATTTGTCGCGAAAGCGAATTATTATCAAGCAGAATCGCGCGAAGCTAATAGGCCGTGAACTGATTAACTCGGTCTCTCTTCTCGGCCTCCTCGGTTTTTTTTTTTTTTCAGTCATTGTCTAATAAAACGCGAAGAGGGGTTAAATTCATCCCTCATCATTATTATTATATTTTGATTTCTCGAATCATCGCGCTCGTGCGCGAAAAACTTTGCATCGTTAGAAGAGAGAATTTTTCTTTTTTGTTTGATATCTGAAATTGCTTTCCTTTCTGTGAATCGTCGTTCACAACTCGAAAAGCCCGGCGAGGCATCATTTTTCATTTTTCACATTTGTGTTTTCTCGTTGGATAGTGCGCAGCTGTGCGGAGAAGCTTTTTATCGTAATCTTTTTCTGTCGCCAAAGTGATAAAGAACAAACGCATTATGTTTTATGTTATATATAACGCAACCGTTTATTATAATACTTGCAATTTATGAAGCGCAAAAAATGTAGAAAAAAATACGAAGATATTTTGTGAAGTAAATGGCTTAATAAATCGATTAATGTAGGTAGTCTACATATTTATATACAACTGATCAATTTTTTATATTTCCTCTAGCTTTCTTTCAAAATTTATCCCTTATTTCATAATAAAATATTTAGAATAATTTCTATAAAATATTTAGAATGCGAAATGTTTAATCGTGAGCGTGTGATTAAATCTATAAATAAATATAAAAAGACTGAAAACAGTCTTTTCTCATATAAGTTCTAAGCCTTATTTATTCAAATTAATGCTCCTCGATCTCGCAACAAAAAAAAAAAAAAAAAAGAGAGAGAGAGAGAGAGAGAGAGAGAAAGAGAATCTGAAATTTAAAAATTCAGCAAAATCGAAAATAATGCTACGAGCAGAGAGAAAGAAATTATTAAAGAAATGTCAGTCTTTCGGAGCGAATTTTTAAATGCAGCTGTGCGGCTGATCGTCTCCGATATACCATATTTTGCAATTAAAATAAACTTTTACACATATACGCACACACATACGTGTACTCCGATCGCAATCTAATTTCCTCCGGATAAGTTTCACCGTATTCGTATATATTTCGGAATAACACGGTCCCGATTGTAGAACAAACGACGTGAGATCGCTTTTTTTCGTCCAATTAATCTTACATAAAAGTGTATCGCGCGTGAGAACTTCGACCGTTAAATAGGAATTAAATAGGAATTAGTCTACTAATTGTATAAGAAAACTCTGCATATTAAAATCCGTGTCACCTAAAAATGATGATAAATGGTGCGTTGAGAGTCTTAAAAGGCGTTCGACGTCCGCAAACTTTTCGACGAAGAAATATTCCAGCCAACGAGAGGCAAAAAAATTTTTTAATTTAACGCGATGAAAATTTCATGCATTTCCTTGTCAATAATCGTTATGCAAATCTTTTCGCAGAGACGTTTTTGCGCTTTGCAATAATTTTTCAGAAGAAAATTGTCGTAATTAATTAGAATCATGAAAATGACAAATTGATAGTGTATAATATTTGTAACTGAAATAATAAATAAAAAAGTAATATAGATGTTATATTTAAGTAACGCAAATAATGCAAAAAATATATATTATTTGCAAAGCCTTTCGTATGAAAACAATTATTTATATTATAATCATTATTATATATATTAATTCTACAAATAAATTCCTTTATCAGTATAATTTATATATATTACACGATATAAACGCGAATATCTTTTTTCTAATTAATGATGTTCTATCGAACATCGCTTTTAGATGTGGTTGATCAGGTCTATTAAATGTAGATTACTACTTCTCGTCACTTCCTTGGTACTTTCGCAATCGCAATCACGTGTGGATAAGTGAAGTAAAAGCGTGAGATAGCAGTCGTAAAATGCGCGATTCCAAGTCCGCAACACCACTACATTAAATGACGATTTGTGCTCGAAGAATTATAAATAGATAGACTACGATGTATTATTAACTATTAATACTTTTTTTCATTATTCAATCAACTGCATGCACTAGCGCATTCTGACGTCACTATTTTCCTTGGTATTATGCTTAACTTTTATATCATTTTGTTGATCTCATTTTAATTTTTTTAAAAATTTTTAAATATTTTTTTCATTAAATTTTTTTTATTTTTTATTCTTTTTTCTCTAAAATCCACTAGTAGACTGTATGTGAAAAATATATAGGTATGACGCAGCAGATATTATTTAACCGGAATTTAACGTAATTATGTAAAGTTCATTCGTTCGTATCTTAATTAATAATCCGACCTTGCGCGCCGAAATTCCATAGAGATTTGTAATCGTTGCTCGTCACGAAACTTGCTTGCTTAATATAATAAGAAATTATTATTATCAGCGTAAGGCCCTGCGCACGATAGAGAAAATATTAGGAATAAATATTAAATATTAGGAATAAGAATTATTTTAAAATAATAAAATCAAAAAGATTAATATAAAAATATAAATTCGGATATAAAGGACTAGTAAGGACTAATAAGCTAATAAGAGCCTTTTATACTTGAATTAGTATTTTTATATTAGAGTTTTTCCGATTTTATTATTTTAAAATAATTCTTAATCCTAATATTTAATATTTATTCCTAATATTTTTCCTATTGTGCGCAGGACCTTACGATCGACGAATATTACAATGAAAATCTTTCCCGAGGCGCAAGAGAAGTTTTCCTCCTACACCAGGTAGATTTTCAGACGGTCTGACCTATTCTTTGTAACAGAGTTTCTTTCAGGTACTTCTTTGGAGCCCCTATTGTCTTCCACTATTGTCGAGCACCTTTTTGCAGTTTCTCCGAGAGCGACATAGTTTCGTCAAACAATCGGTGTCGCTCTTCTAGTATTTTTATCCTCGCAAAAAAGCAGGGGAAAAATAGTTTTTAGTTCATCGACTGTGCGTCGTTGCTAGATACATCACGATTGACACTTTCACTTCGATAGCAGTATTATTTCCGTTCGGAGAATCGCGAAAAATATATGAACACTTTCGAAAGTCTACTTTAAGAACGACAGACTTCTTTTTCTAGCCTGGCTATTTTTAAAAATATCTATCAAGATTATTGTACATTTATTCAAATATGCATGTAAAATTTATCGCATTTTTTAAACCTAACTTTAATGTTTTTTATTTGCGGTTTTTTTTTTTAAGTTTCAGCAATATAATAATATATTCGGAAGAAAATCTTTATATAAAAACTACGAATAAAAATGTAGACGATAGTAGAAACCGAGTAGAACGAATCTATTAGTAACATCACTGTTTGCGAAAATTATGAAGGAATTTTATCGGAGATATTTCTGCGGTAGATTAAACTCGGATTGTGCCCGTGAAAGAAAGACAGATAAAATCTCTTCGTTTATGATCGAAAGTTCGGATGAGTTCATCCGTATTGGCAATTACATTCGATTCTGCGAGAAAGAGAAATTCATAGAAATCTACGCTATATATAATCCCATTCAATATATATAATATATAATATATATACATGCGATTTTCTCTAAACACATTAATTTCATTCACTTTTCACGATGGTATCCGAATTGCCATTGGACGATATCGACGCGAAATTCGATAAATTACATTCGTAATTATAATTTATCGCCCGGGCTCTGCTATAATCTAATCTAATCTAATCGATCGCGCTCGGCCTACAAATTGATTCCGAACATAACTAGTCGCTAGCCCATATATTTTGAAGAGAATGTACAATTAATTACACCGGCTTAATTGATACTAAGTGCGGAATGAGCCAGCGAAGTATTATGACACGCATCATTCCCTTTGACATGCTTTCATATATCGATTATGTCGCTTTTATATGGTAGACGTATCCTGGTTAATGTACAATATTAATAGAGGCCTCTCCGCTTTTATTTTACTCGTAATTCACCGCGTAATTTACATTTAATGATCGTATGTGTGCATTAAATGGAAATATTATGTTATTTCAATCGCGCGATAAAACATTTTCATGCGAGTTTCTCTCGAAACTTTCGTGGAATATTTATTGTTCAGTTCGACATATTCATGTTATATAACAAATGGATGCTTAACAGATATAATAAAAACGTATTTTATGCAGCTATCTCGGCGCCTGGGGAGAGTATGAAAGGCAATCGCGATGTCAATTTATTGCAAATGTGGCTTTTATCGAGTAAAATATTGTCCATATGTATGCTGTTTGAACATGGAACATTGTACGAATAGCAAGCATATTAAAAGTAGAAAGATATATTAAACCGATAATAATTGAATTATGGCATTTCAGATTAAAAATATTTCAAAGGACGCTCTCCCTTTTCTTCTATAAAAATCAATTCGACAAATATATATCGAAGAAATATTTTTAAAAAGTTACGCATTTATATAAATCACATGGAAAAAAGCAAAGCTCTCTCGATTAGGTCGAAGAATCATGTCGATGAGTAAAGTAAATGTAATTAGTTGTTCCAAGAAGTCTCTCTTTCTCTACGTGAACATTTTATGAGACATTCGTTAATGACGAATGCGTGTGCAGTAAAAAGGATCGTCGCATTATCAAGTTAGCATTACTTAACCGACATTTAAGTGACATTAGCTGACGCATCGATTTATATAGCTCGTCGTCGTTTCGACACGTGGAATGTTTCGCGGTAAAATTGCAAAAATGTTAAAATTTATCGCACTCTATAAGAATTTCTAAGAATTTCCTTCACGCGGGAGATAATAAATTGCAATATATATATACTCTATTCCTGCAAAAAAAGAGAGAGAAAGAGAGCTGCTGCAGCTACACCAAGTCACGCATGCGTTGTTACAAAACTAGCGAAAGTAAAGATTCGCTTTCGCAGCTGTTTAATATTTGTAAGCCCGCGTTGCGTATATACGAGCCAATTATAAACGAAATGCGAAAAAAAATACGCGTTAGAGTGATCGAATTGATATAGATATGCGAAAGTGCATCTCTCTCTTTCTTCAAGATTCTGCTTCGTTTTAATTCAACCTCCCTGGCTCCAGACATGCGCTCGAATCATTTTAATGAAAACACTTTCCGGAGTAAACTATATCGATGAGAAGTTTGCGTACAATAATTTTCAGCACAACAAAGATAGCGATATATTGCTTATAACTTTGTTAATTAATGCGGCTATACAATGTTGAACTTTTAAAGTTAAATTTTCGTGCGGAATAGTTCCGGATAATATTCCATTCGAAATAAAGTAAGAGAATGTAATATATTCGAATAATTTTGAGCAACTGCACACAACGATGCGATTATAATTAATATTATTACGCATCTCTTGCTCATGATTTTTTTTCAAACTCTGTTTCAAACGATCGGATTTCGCAACTAAAATCCGAGATTAAATTCAATTTTCTATTCAATTTAATATCCTAATGTGTACTATGACATGTATTTCATGAATTTTTACTTACACAAATATTTTCTGCATTACATCGCAAAATACACACAAAAAATCATTCTATTGTTAAGAAAAATGATTATTCAGTTTATTTTTCTTCTTTTAAGTAACAATTAGCTTTAACAATAAATTTGAATAAATTTGATAAACTTATGAAACAATAAGTAATATTATTATAGTATATATTTATAGTATATATTTTTCTGTGTGTAGAATTCTGTGAATTAAATAACCATTAATTGTGAATTAAATAACGATTGTTTGTAAATTAAAATAACTATTAATTTTATATCGCACTCGAATTCTTTCGTTTTTCTCTCTTTATCCATAAAAAAAATGACAGATTTCAAAGAATTTCAACGCGGCAAAGAGGTATGTAAAATAGAGATACGTTTTTGAATCCTTTGGCAAAAAATCTTTTATATAGAAGCGCGATTTATTTAAAAAACTGGAAAAACGTATGCTGTAAAAAGACACGAAAAAGAGAGACAGGCGGTTTGCACGTGCAGGGAGGTCACACGGTTGGTGCACACGCATAGCAAGGTGCGAAGGTTCGTTAAGTGGCAGCATGCCATTTTAGAGTCGCAATTAGCGCGACTCATCTCTGCGACACGGACGCCTATGTACGTCACGCGCGAGAGAAAAAAAAAATTAGTTTCCCGCTGCGGCAACGTGTCATCGTATATATATGCGACAATTCGCTCCGTCAAATAAAATTAAGTACGATCGATAATAAGTGGAAATTTTTTTTCGGACCGTTTAATCGTAACTGACATTATTACAATGTCGAGAAGGAGACACGATAAATGGGAAAGTTATGCCACATTTCTTTTTGCCAAAATTTCATCTAACTTTATCGATAAATTTCGCGGTTAATTATACGTAATTATTCATAGTCTTATGCATCATTAATGTATCTCTGCGTAATTTATTTTCTAAGAAATGTATTAATTGTTCTTTATTAAAATAGTTTGGAGACGTTTCGAGATGTAGAGTATCTCGACATTTTTACAATTTAATAACATTGTGAAAAGTGGGATCTTAAAAAACGATTATGACTACTGTAGAGTGTTTTTTTTTATGGCGATGTGAATGGACAAAATTGATTTTGTCCATGATTACAATGTTGTAGAAAATACGTCAAAAGGATAATTCTACTGAAAACTATGTCAACATGTAACAATTGTCGCGTTTTTGAAAAGGATTGGACTTTCTGTGCAAAAATTATATTTAGTTTAATTTTTATTCATACAATGACATTTTTATGTCATTTTCTAAAATTATATTTTCAAATCATATTATCTAGCGTTTCAAAACGTTTGAATTTTCCAATTTTCATGAATATGCTTTAATGTAACAAAAAGAAAATATATAATTCACTTTCGCACGAGTTTCAAGCGAATTTGCTTTCAAATTTAGTTTTCATCTCCATTGATTTTTGATTTAAAGTAAAATAAAAAGGTTAAAGTATATATTAAAGTTTACGAAACATTTTCCAAGTACTAACCGCGCGATGGATTATTATATAGAATTATTATTTTTATATTAACGCATGTCGAGAGATATCCTTAAATTATCTCTAATAAAAGAATGTGACGAGAATGAATCGTGCAATAAATAATTTGCGACATAGAAAATTTGAGTCATAAAAAATTTTCCACACGCAACCTGAGCGTGCAGATAAATACAAATCAATCGGTCAGATTATAATACTCGATGAGGGAGAAAGAGAGAGATGGTTCGTTCATAATAGGATTACTAGGTGCACCTCTGTAGGTCATCGCGTCATCATGAAGCCCGCAATGGATATCTTTTAATCATTGCAGCAACGTGACCTGCATCTACAACGCACAGAGTTGCTTTGATCAACGACGAAAATCGCTGATGCATCTCTCTCGCACGTAACACAATAGTACAGAATTTTATGCAACTTAGGTAAAGCCTTGGCGCGCGTCAAAGTGATACGAGAGCAAAGCTGATGCTAGAGAGAAAGAGAGTGGTTGATTGTTTCACTCTTCAACCGCGATAACCGGAGAGGAGAAGCGACGAGGAATTTCCTCTTCCCTTTGAACGCATCCTGATGATAAGACGGATAAGATGCTGCGGAAAAGAAACCGCGTTTGTCGACGAATCTAGATTAGATAATATCGCTGGATCTTGCGTAAAAGCGTTTGCGCGAAAAGTGTTAATTTTGGTGGAAAATCTGACGCAACGTAGAATTTTTCATACATTCGGATGTTGCATACATTCCAGTCCGTTTGTTTTTTCGAATTCCTCGCGACAACACAATAGATTTTAAATATTCATCGATGATGTATCTAAAACGGCGGGAAAATATCTCGCGAAATTTCTTTACATAATCGTTTTCCGCTTTGTATGAAGGAAAGATTTTTTTTGCACAATGCAATCGACAAGTTCACAGGTGATGATGATGATTCGACGGGAACCGGGAAGAGGAGAAGCCTTTCACTTAACTATTTTTCCGCGATTCTCGTTGTGGAAGCGACATAGCACAATAGGTTCCTCCACCGAGAATCGGTGCATTTCGGAAGAAGACACGGGTCCATTCTTCGCAAACGCGAGCAGATGTTACGAAAGTAAAATGTAAACTTCGTTCCGGTCGTTCGCACGACACACGGAGGAAATAGGGACTTCCTGTGCGGAAATCCGCGACCCTCGAGACGGGAAGCCCGAGGGAGAACGCGGGTGAAATTGGAGGAACAGCTGAGCGAACAATTACGGTACACGAGTATTACAATCACATGGGCAAGCAACGTTCCTTGGAAATACCAAGTAAGATCAAATTTTCGATAGTGCGATGTAAAAACATGATCTAACAGTGAAAAGAGTTTATTTATATATTTAAAATTGTAATTTATATATTTAAATATTATTTTAATTTATTTAATTTTTTAATTCTCTAATTTTACCTGAATTTGAAAGAAATATTTAATTTCAACGAAATTTCTTTTTTCATATAATAATATCATGTATTTTAACTTCCTAGATTGTGTGAAAGTATCTATATATGTATTATTTAAATAATATAGATTGAAATTAATTCAGAAAGATAAATTTAACATATCGAGCAATTTATATATTTAAATACTATTTTAATTTATTTAATTTTTTAATTCCCTAATTTTACCTGAATTTGAAATAAATATTTAATTTCAACGAAATTTGTTTTTCATATAATAATATCATATATTTTAACTTCCTAGATTGTGTGAAAGTATCTATATATGTATTATTTAAATAATTTAGATTGAAATTAATTCAGAAAGATAAATTTAACATATCGAGCAATGAAAGTTGCATATCAAAAGTACTTGTTTGAAGAAAAAATATTAAGACATGAACAAATAATTAAAACTCAAGATATTTCTCTCGATATCGCGCGACAACGGCAATTAAAATAAATTAATTAAAAAACTGAGAGAGGATTTATCTTGTAAAGAAGTTTTTGTATCGATAAATATCTCCGTGATATAAATACATATACATATACCTACACCAGATTTCATCACAATAAATAATTAATTTGCAAAATGACTTTTTTTCTCATATTATTGCGAAATAAAAGCGAATACATCGTTTTTAGACCAAATCTATATATGTATATGAATTTTTTTATTCGAAAATAGAATTACTAGAAAATTTATTTATATTTTAATATCTTCTCCCCTCACCACAGATATATATTACGGCAATTCCTCGGATTTTCTTTTCCAAGAAAAGTTCTCTTTCTTATCTCCAAAAAAAAGTATCGAAACATCGGAAGTACAATTCCACAGAGTGAACAATGTGCTCTGGGGCGCTTTATTCGAAGTATCAAAGTGTGAGAATCTCGCGGAAGTCTCAAAGAAGAGACGAATAAAAGAATTTATCTCGAAATACGCTCCGGCTATACGAAGGTGCGCCGTCGAGCGTGAAGGAAAAAAAAAGGAAGTGGAGACGCGTGTCAGGTCGGCACGCCTGGAACGCGGACTATTTCTGGACATTCCGCGAAGAACTCGTCATTCGTTGCGAAAAAATTCGGTTCCTGGTTGAGCTAAGTTGTTCCAAAAGTAATCAAAAAAATTAATAAATCGAAATCGCAATATCTCCTTTAGAGATCTCGTTCGCGAATTTATTTTCGTGTTGAATTTGTCACGCGATTACAAAGAATTATTATACAACTATTTTATCCCTTTCTCTAAAAAAGGCATGTTATTGATATTATTGTTGCTTTTCCGCGATAATTGGCTTTCTTGATTCGCGTTGTGCGTTATATATTCATAGCATCGAGAGTTAAAATATTATTATTTTAATTATAATAATATGTTGCAAATAATATATGTTATAATATATACTTATAATATATACTTATTTGTCCGCGATTAATATTTTTTGACAGAAATCAGCTAATACTAATAACTGTCAAAAATATTAATCAAATTTAAAGTATTAATACATATTAATTAAAACATATTATTTCATTTAATTTTATTTTAGACAAACTGTTAAACTGCTAACCCTCGCGATGACAGCTCTCTCGATTTTATAAATATAACACAAATCAAGGCAATTAATCAACATCGCGAAAAAGAGATATATAACAGTACTTGCGAGAACTTAACTCGACTTAACATGCCTTTTTAGAGAGGGACTAAAACAACACAAGCACGCGCCATTCCTTGATTTTATGTTAAAAAGAATGATACAGAAATCAGCTGATAACTGTCAAAAAATTTTAATCGAGTTTAAAGAATTATAACATATTATTTACAACATATTACTATTTTAAATTTTATAACCTATTATTGTTTTAAAATTTAATTAGCAAATTAACGCTTTAATCAGCTGATTTCTGTCAAAAAATATTAATAACGCGTTAATTTGCTAATTAAATTTTAAAGTAATAATAGGTTATAAAATTTAAAATAGTAATATGTTGTAAAAAATATGTTACTCTATGCTTTATTCTCGATTAATATTTTTTGACAGAAATCAGCTGATAACTGTCAAAAATATTAATCGAGTTTAAGGAATTATAACATATTATTTAAAACATATTATTATTTTAATTTTTATAACATATTTTTATTTTAAAATTTAATTGACAAATTAACGCTTTAATCAGCTGATTTCTGTCAAAAAAAAAATTAATCGCGGATAGGGTAATTATAACATATTTACAACATATTAATATTTTAATTTTTTGATAGAAATCAGCTGACTAAAGAGTTAATTTGCTAATTAAATTTTAAAATAAAAATATGTTATAAGAATTAAAATATATAATAATGTTATAAATAATATGTTATAATACTTTAAACTCGAATAATATTTTTTGACAGAAATCAGCTGATTAAAGAGTTCATTTGCTAATTAAATTTTAAAATAAAATATGTTATAAAAATTAAAATAACAATATGTTTTAAATAATATATGTTATAATTCTTTAAACTCGATTAATATTTTTGACAGTTATCAGCTGATTTCTGTCAAAAAATATTAATCGCAGATAAGGCATTATAATGTATTATTTACAACATATTACTATTTTAGTTTTTATAACCTATTATTAATTTGAAATTTAATGAGCAAATTAACGCTTTATTCAGCTGATTTCTGTCAAAAAATATTAATCAGGTTTAAACAAACTTTACATAAAAATATCATTCTTTTTTATATATAAAATCGAGGAATGGCGCGCGCTTGTGTTGTTCTAGTATAAATTATTTTATATTATATGTATATATAATTATATATTTTTTAAAATATTTTTTCTAAAATACGAGTTTCTTTCTTTATTATAAAATTATTCTAATCAGTGAAATACTAATAGCAGTTGTTTTGTTCTAATAAAGTTAGTAATTATTTCGAAACATTTAGCGGAGCGAAGCTTTACGAAAACCAGAGAATCATTTCATAAATGTCCCTCCTCTTTCGTGTTTACGTAAGCTCATCGATAGTATGCGAAATCATCAACAATACATCGCTTATACAATCACGGGATTCGCTCTAATGAAAGGACCGAAACGTTCGCCGCGTAATTTCCGCAAGCACTAATTGTCCCATCAGAAATTGCGTGATTAGTTGCGATATTCGAGACTCTCTAATTACAATATTAACGACGGTGGAAAATATTTCTCGATTACACGTGTCGTGTATCGTATCGATGCAGTTTTATATCTGGCCTCTCTTTCTCTCTATTTTGTTCCGATATACTATATGTATATCGCAATGCTCGGTTGGATATCGCGTATAACCGGTTATGTTGCGTAGTCGTCACGAACAATACGCACTGGTTCGTCAAGGTGCAACTTGTAACGAGTCATAAAATGTAAAACGGAGTGGAAAAAAAATATTACGTCGATCCTGCCAGGATTCGAACCTGGAATCTTCTGATCCGTAGTCAGACGCGTTATCCGTTGCGCCACAGGACCATCTGATTACGAAATAATTTTAAACGATTTATCAAGGGCTAGAAAACTCACCAAATATAAATAAGAAATAGATATTTTCAGGATTTAATATAATAAATAATCATAAATAATAATAAATGAGAAATATAAGAAATAATCATAAATAATAATCAATGAAATATAATAAATAATCATAAATAATTATAATAAATAATTAATAATAATAACAACAAAGAAAGAGAAATAATAAATAAAAATAATAATAAATAAAGCCATAATTTATCACACGCAGTGGAACATCCCATATATCCCTAAAGATGACATTTAATAATGTATGCATGCATTTTGTAAAATTTTTTCGTATTGTTAATAAAATATATATATAAATATTATCATTTATATCGAGTTTCATAAGCGTCAGATTTGCGTAAAAAAATTCATTTATGAAAATTATTTCGTTTACTCTGGAGAGCAAAAATTTGTATCAATTATTAATATATATATAAATAAAAATAAATAGAGTATAAAATTGAAGTGACCGCGGATGTCCTAGTTTTCGAGGACATATCCTCTTTCGATGTCCTTCAGGATTTTCAGATCTGACCTAGTTTTGTGATTATATAGTTTGCAATGAAAGATTAAATGTATTGATGTGTTAAAGATTAAAAATAATAAAGATTAAATGTACCGATAACATTTCGCAATTAAGTAATCAGATATTTTTGTTAATTAGCTTTACGTTATTTTAAATTCCATTTATATACGTAATCTCGAAATTTTATTAAAAAAAAGTAAATCTATCAAATAAAAAAAGAAACTGTCAATAATTTATATATATATATATAGTTTCATCTCTCTTTATTTTAGAAAATATAAATATCTCAATTCCTTTCGCGCTGTCATTCATCCGGAATATTTATCAATCGCCGCAAGAATAAACTGAGGGAGGAAGGAAAGAGGAGGACTATAATTTATCTACGATATTTCACATATGGCCGCATATATAATATACAGCGACGTCGAGAATATAATAATAGACGTAGTTTAGGTTCCGATATATCGGACGCTCTAATTATTATCTCGTGTCTTTATATTCGAATTTAATGAGAAACCAAAAATAACCGAGAAAGGGTTATTAAATATCCCGAATGTAGTGTAAGCCTGATTATTTCATCGCTCGTTCGTTTTATGTCCAAATATATCCGTCTCTCGCTCGTTTATAAATCGCAAGACGTCCCTTTCCTTTCCCTTCGTGAGAGGCGAATATTTCACGGACACGTTGAATTACATTCGCACATCGATCTTGGGACGAATCGCTCGTTTTCGCGACGTGCAGCATCATATAAAACGCTTCGTTCAGTCGAACGTGTGTCGAACATAACGCAGATAGACACATTCAAGTTCCTGTATTTTTAAAGTCTCATAAAAAAGCTTCTTTACGATTAAACACAATCTATATCTTTAGCATATATATTATATTCTATTGGAAGATACTTAGTCATCTTTATTTATAATTCTCGCGTTTCTTACAATTCTTTTACTATTTTTTAACTTCTTTTTTAATTATTTTATTTATATATATATAAAATTTAAAAAAATATATAAATAAAACAATTAAAAAAGAAGTTAAAAAATAGTAAAAGAATTGTAAGAAAGGAAATAAATATATTTGTAATTAATATGTTGTAAATAATATGTTATAATGCCTTATCTGCGATTAATATATTTTGACAGAAATCAGCTGATAACTGTCAAAAATATTAATCGAGTTTAAGGAATTATAACATATTTTTATTTTAAAATTTAATTTGATAGATGTTTTTGATGTTGGCATTAATTATTATTGATATATCGAGATTGACAAAGTTAATCGTATGAAAATTAAATTACAAACAATCTAGTATTTATATTTAATCATTGATTAATGACATTAGAGTAGGATGCGTGATTTTTTTCGCGTATAAAGGCGATAAAGTAAAGTCCTATTTATCGCGATATCAGAGATATATAAGAAGAGGAACGCATCCATTTTCTCCGGAAGTGCGGCGAGATGTGTACGAGCGGCATTGTTTCTCGCGATTCATCTTCATATATATGTATACATACATATATCGAACGAGCTCGAGCGTGCTCCGGTTCTCGAAGTTCTCGATAGCTGTGTTCGACGAGTGTCACGTTTTTTAACGAACGTGCACAACAGTCGGTCGACAACGGTAAATCAATACGCGAGGATATAATTTTCAGAGAAATCCCTGTGTAATGAAACGCGAGCCAAGAGGAAGAGAGATAGAAAAAGACGAAAAGAGAGATCATAATTTAATTTCAATATTTATAGGGAGATTTAATCGTCTCGGTTCTTTCTGGTATATTTTTTCATTGCAAATTCGAATAAAACGTTGAGATAATAAATGGAACATCCAATACCGAAAGTTTATAATACAAATATGCAACTGACAAAGTTTATAATTATATTTTTCGCATCGTTGCGAATATTATATTCTGCATATAACTACGTTATCAGAAAAAATTCAGATTTATCAAGATCGATTTATATTAAATCTCCTTTTGTTTAAGATTATATATATTTACTAAATACAGATTTTATATTATTATTTTGTAAGCCGGTAAAAACCAGAGTGTACGAAGGAAGTCTCGTCTGATTTTTCTTTTCCTTTTTTTTCTTTCTTCCTTTTCTTTATTGAATAATAACTCCAAATTATACGGAAGGAAAAGTCTATAGGTTATGCGTGACGCGGACAAAATAAGGATAATCACGTAATTCCATAGTCTACAGTACAACGCCATTTCTTTTATGTAAGAATGTAAATAGCGATCGAGAAGAAAGAGAGAGAGAGAGAGAGAGAGAATTAGTGCAAAACTTCTCTTTTCCTTTTTTTTCGCCGCCTACATAAGAGCGGAGTCGATAAGCGCGCGCGACCGTATTTACGTCGCGGTATGTCACGTTGATAGTCCGTATGACGCGAAGCTCGCCGACTTTTCAAACATACGTCAAATTCTCCTCGCGATAAGAAAGATTACACATAATTCGACACTTACGATTAGCCGCGGGGAAATTTGGCGCGTCGATGTCACCCCGTGCGTTGATCGTCCTCCGAGAGAGTGAGAGAGAGAGAGAGAGAGAGAGAGAGAGAGACAGGAGAGGGTGTCCGCTCGCGCTGGTCTCCGATGGTCCGCACGTATTATATCCTCGCTATTTGTACACTATGTCGTAAAGATGCGCGACGGGACCTTCGATTCCGCGATCGCGAGCGTCGACGCGAATCACGTGGATCACATTCTCGCGCGCGTCCTGTTCAGAAAAATGCGAGCGCGAGCGAAACGCGCTGCGTAACTTCACGGACCGTCGTCGCGCTCGCCATTTTGATTTCACACTGACTGTTGTTTCGTCGCGATCGGCGAGGTGTCCTGCGCGACGCGACTCGACGGCGCATGCGCGTGACAGGTGGCCGCCCGGGTGTCACACCGTTCCGCCCCCAACGACGCGTTTCCGCAGGTGACGGGAGATTCTTGCGTTACCTGATCTGCTCTCTCTGTCTTACCGACGATAAGACTCCGCAGCCAGTGTCTCCCAACTCGTTACAATCTTATATTACACGAAGACATCGATATGTCGAAGATATATATAAGCAAATCTGTTATAAATCTATTTTGTTATAAATTTATTGTATTCGGATAACGAAATTCGATGAAACCTGCATTGTATTTCGAAGAATAGAAGTTTTTATCCTATCAGAATGCTATTGAGGATCGTCGGTTCTGAATAAATTTGAATGATTGTCACTGAAAAAATAATTAAAGATAACAACATTACTGATCGTCGGCTGTAAAGGCAAAAGTAATTGTGTTGCAATTTATCCAGTCATTGCTTTATTATCGAAAATAAATTTTTAATTATTAGTATGTATCAGTTGTTAGTAATATGCCAACAGATTAATCACGATGTAATAGATAATCATAACAAAAAGATCCGCTTTATAAATAATTTTAAAATTGAATTCAACTTAAAAATATAATACACAATAAAAACAAATGAAAATTAGGAATAAAGAAAAATAAACTATATTTCCTGTTAATAAAAATGATGACGTGTTGCATAATTTTTCTCATAATATCGAATAAATTGTTTTATTTGCAATTGTTGCATATTTACGTAAATTATAATATTTTTAATTATGAATTAGTAATTAGAAAAGCTTCCTAAAGCAAACAATATTGTTAAAATTTAAAAAAAAAAAGATGGCCCATGGGGGGATCGAACCCACGACCTTCGCGTTATTAGCACGACGCTCTAACCAACTGAGCTAATGGGCCTTTCTTACTAAAGGTTACTTGTGACAGCATTTTCTGTACAACTTTGCCATTCACTTCTTGTAAGAATAGTAAGGTATGTTTGTGCGAGTTTATATACATGATATACGTGTCGACAAAATCAAATAAATTGGCCCATGAGGGAATCGAACCCTCGACCTTCGTTAATTATTAAAGAACGACGCTCCAACCAACTGAGCTAATGGACCATATGATTAACTTATTTTCTAATCAATATTTTTATTGTTAGTATTCATTGTCAGAGCTAGTAAGAAACTTTAATAAGAATTCAATTTTATGAGATTAGAAATGTGTATGTATGAAGCAGAGATGACACAAACTTAAAGAGACTTAATTTATTTTCTTGGAAATTTTATCAATATTATTACGAGATTATCTCAATGGATTTATTTTCCATAGCTAAACAATTCTTTATCAATTAAAAATTATTTAAATTATTTAATTATTGAAATTATTAAAAAATATTACTTAAATTAAAAAAAAACAAAAAGGCTCGTATAATGCAACGCAATAAATAATAATAATGGAATATAGTGAAAGGCCAACTAACGAGCAAATAAATAGATATAATATAAAATAATAAATTCATTTAATCATGCTCTTAAAATTAATAACATGTAAATTCTTAACTTGTAGACGTTTCGACTTACTTAGTCTTCCTCAGTACAAATTCTAACTTAAACAAATGCTTTAATAATATAATAATTAAAGTATATCAAACGACCATGACGAGCGAAATATCATCAATATTTTAACATCGGTGTATTTTCTGAGAGGCACAGCAAGAATAACATTTCCCATCTTATCATTATGGAACGCTTTTGTTAGTAATGAGAGATTTTAAACCCATTCTTCGTTTGAAGGCGAGAAAGGATTTGTCCAAATTTTGTCAGTTTGAATGTATTTAGTTACAGTTTAATACAAAGATACAAAACCGGTCTGTTACTATGGAACTCGCATTTATATTGATTGACAAATACATTCAAACTGACAAAATTTGGACAAATCCTTTCTCGCCTTCAAACGAAGAATGGGTTTAAAATCTCTCATTACTAACAAAAGCGTTCCATAATGATAAGATGGGAAATGTTATTCTTGCTGTGCCTCTCAGAAAATACACCGATGTTAAAATATTGATGATATTTCGCTCGTCATGGTCGTTTGATATACTTTAATTATTATATTATTAAAGCGTTTGTTTAAGTTAGAATTTGTACTGAGGAAGACTAAGTAAGTCGAAACGTCTACAAGTTAAGAATTTACATGTTATTAATTTTAAGAGCATGATTAAATGAATTTATTATTTTATATTATATCTATTTATTTGCTCGTTAGTTGGCCTTTCACTATATTCCATTATTATTATTTATTACTTAAATTATATTATTAATTAAATTTTGGATAGATAAATTTTTGAAGAATAATATAACAATCTTTCGAATCCTCTTTACAAGTATAATACATTTTCTTCTTATCTCTATAAGTAATAAAAAAATTACATATCTAAAGATAATTGCGTGTATAATAATTACTTGAGTGGTTCTTTCTTTTACAATATCTCTTTCAATGTGTCGAAATTATATCTTCCTGCTCAACTTGAAGATAGCATATGGCTATATATATGCTAATCGTCGAAGTTGTTTGTGAAACGAGAGTATCTTTTCCTCCTTTTTTTTATCTCGTCAGCACCGATAATCCTTCACGCAAAAAAATTTTTAGATGTCGCAACAAAAATTATCGCTATTTTTTGATAGAATATCGTTTGTCACAGATAGAATTATCGTTTGTCACAGATAGAATTTTTTAGTTTTGTCTCTATCATTTAGATTGATTACGTGCAAAATATATACGATATTGCAATATGTGCTAAATCATTTGTCTACCACAGTTAATTTTTTGCACCTAAAAAATTTTTGCTACAATTGCAAAACCATTTTTTTGAGTGTTCATCTTCCAAACACATGAGAACAGTCGTCCTCATCCGAGAACTATTCATCGTTTGCGGAAAGAGTTCGTTAACCCTATATCGATTCCACTATTCATAGAAAAGACACAGGAACGGTCAATGGACTGCTGTTCGCTTCGATTGATATATGCATTACGTAGAGCACGGGTTAACAACAAGTCTATAACTGACTTTCTTCTTTTACAACTTATATATAAAGTGTAAATTGGTCGGACGTCAATGAATATCCATACATATGTTGCAAGGGCACCGCTGTAAAATCGAAAAGGTGCCCTTCGAGGACACCGAGTGCGATGCATTATTAATATATAATTCGCGAACTCGTAATAATTAACTAATTAATCCGAATCCTTTCTTTTAAATAAATATACGTTGAAAATTAAGATGGTTCTCTTATATATTATATCAAGATATGTGACATGTTAATGTGAGATTTTAAAAATAAGAATGCCATTTTTTTCAACTTGTAAAATGTAATTTAACAAGTTAATAATAAGTCGGCTGTTTTGTATGAAGAAGAAGAGAAACATCAGAAGAATATCAAGAAGAATATCACACAAACATTAAAAAGAAAAGGTGCGAGTTTTTATAAAGGCCGAATGCGCTGACATTAACATTATATGGACCATGATTTAAAGAATTTATACGCATTTTGCGTCATGTTTTCTACGTAGAGTTGTACGAAATGTATTGGGAAACCTTTATGACGTGTGAATATAAATGGAATAATAATTTAAAGAAAAAAAATTGTCTCTCCGCAATAAAAATTTCCGAAGAAGGTATTATTATACTGCTAAAACTACCTGTTATTTGCATGCATTTGAACATAAACTTTATAAAAATATATATAAAGAGGCAACTCTCATATCTCTATGTTGAGTTAATTTTATGGAAAAAGCGAGAACAAGACGTCACGTTTTTTCTTTATTTTACAATAGACAGTTGCGAGATCTAATGTATGCAAGGTAAGAAAGAAAATGACTCAACGTCTTTTTCTTCTCTTTCTCTTTCAGAAGGTTGGAAACAAGTATATATGGCTTAATGCTATGATTATATCTACACGCCTACGATTTTACACTGTTTCACAATGTTTCTTATTTGCATGCTTTGTGCCTAAAGCCGAATTATAAATTTCAACCTTTGAAATGAGAATTTTTTTTAAGTTTATTTTTATCGCTAATTCTTGAAATATGTTTTGATGAAAAACTTTATCTGCAAAAATGTCTGCATTGATTATATTTTATCCGTACGAAAGATGCTTGATTTAACGTAGTTCAAGAAAAGAGAATTTGTAAAAGTTTGCGAGGATAACACAGTTTATCACAGTCGTGTTAGCTATTTGCTATTTTCATTTGCCTCTTATTTTGTGCTGTAAATTTCTTAGAAATCACTATAATATTTTGTACAATGTCATAAAATAAGTATATATGTAAAGAGTATATATGTTTTATAAACGTACACAATAGAATTTGAAATATTGTATGAAGTAAATAATAAAAAATATAAAAAGAGAAAAGTTATAGTGATCTCGCGCTAAATTATTGTTTTGTGAACTAAGAATAAACTTATAAATTATATTTTTTTCCATTGTTCTCCCTACCAACAAAAAATATTATTAATGTGACATTAATTTTCAACGAGCTAACATCTTCATACATTTTATCATACATTTTATACTTTTTAAATAAATTTTATTGCGTCTTGCATCACTAATATTTTTCTAATCTTTTAAAAATAAAAATTATATACATTTTTCTAAATTTTCTTTAGGAGGATTTTGTTAGAAGGATCTTTAATTTTTCACAGATATGATTTTGCTCGAAGAACACGATTAGAACGAACATCACATTACGCATTATATATACATGTATATATAACACATTAATTTTTTTAAATAAAAAAAATATCGTAATTACATTATTTTATCTCACAATTAGCTAATTATGCAACGTTTCTTGAAAAACATGATTTTCTCGACAGATTGAGAGACGCGCAAAAAAATATATCGCCTTACGTTCTATTCAGAGATTTACATGTATAGAGACTTAATGTGCACTTATCGATCGATAAATGTTACGACCGAAAGGAATCAATAAATTGGAACACACTGTCCCGAGGTAGTCGCTTGTAATACCTATATCTCGTATGCAAAAGAATAGATGTAATATGAAAAAATATTCAGTCGCGAATTATATAACATATAAATGCGCGAGCTCATAATAAATAGTAGGTATACGGAAGGATGTATTATAATTTAACAATGTTTATACGTTTTGTTTCAAAATAAATAATGTATCAATGGCTTCCTCCCAACGATAATTGGAACGTATTAAAGCTTGAATTTAAAGAGAGAAGAGAAACGTGCATTTTCTAAAGTACGCATCGATTATTATAAAAACAACATTTTAAAATTATAACTGGTGCGTCTTTTTTTATAAAATTCTATATAATATATATATTAAAAGTGTTATCTATCCAACAAAAAAGGCCAAGAAATGCAAAATCATCTCTTTGAGTGTCAACTGATAAAACTCATTTAGATATATGCCTCACTGTCAGATACGATAGCCAGTACTGAAATAAATCTGCAAACCTTGTAATACATATTGTGTATGTTCAATATTAATAATATTACATTTACTAGAGTGCACATCATCGTGTATCACTTGTTCTGTGTCACATTATTTTAAGAAATATCGCAAACTTGCTATAATCTCTCAATATCAACATTATGCCGAACGATAACATGTAAGTAATTCATCACCGTGTATATAAATTATCTCTTTTATATATTATAACTATTTATTATAATATATACGCAAAAATGTGGAGAGAATGAATTTAACACTGATATCGATGAGATTGATTAATTAGTATCTTTCGATCGTCGTATCGATATAATTATTCTTTATTTTAGAAAATAATTTATCTGTTACTATTACTTATTTACGATTATGTCTTATTGAAATGTGAAATATGATTCATATACAAATTTGATACAAAAATAACATCTATCAATCTCGGATGTTTGTAAATACATTTTAACACAAGATATAAAATCGATATAAAAGTAGTCAGTCAGTTTTATAAAACGCAAATACAGACATATTAATATTATTGATCACGAAAAAAAAGCGAAAACTATTGATTCTAAATAAATATAATTACGCAAACAATGGATGACTGTGTTAATTTCGTATTGTAATTTTTTTAAATTAACTACACGATATTTTACTTTATTCCATTCTATTCTAATCTTACTTAATAATTAGTGATTAAAATGAAATAATCAACCGAAAAAATATTAAAAAATGGATAAAGACAGTAAATATTGTCATAATTAGCTAAATATTAATTTCAAACATTGAGTTAATTATGATAATTAAGAAGTGTCATTATAAATTACTATACGTTCAAAATTATTATATAATTATTATACGTTCAGCTGTATTCAATTATAAGCCATACGTCACGCTTTGAATGTAAAGGAAGGATGAATGAATAAATTCATATAAATATTTTGTTCATTCATTCGTATAAAGAGATTCAAATTGCATTTGTCAAAGTAAGATCTTGTGACATATCTATGCACTTTAAACTTGAGTTTGTAAATATTCTTTCATTTTCAAATGACAGCATATCAGCGACATTGTTGTTGCTCACTTTGACTAGCTAAAGATTAAGAGATTAAAAAAATAAGTAAACAAAATCCTTTTGTGCGTGTGTATGCACGTGTGTGTCAAACAATTTCTTACGTAAGTGCATATATTTAAGCAAATGTAAGCAGTAACTTATTCTTCCGATGACAAAGAAGTGTTTTTACGTTTCTCTCGTACTTTGTGTTCTCATCGATAACGATCATGTAATGATCTTAGTAACTAATGTATTCTTAAAGCTAGTAACATATATTTATGCACATTAATGTATCAATTTCTCGTGTCATAAATTTCTAAATATTTTTCAAGATAAAAAAATTACGGAATATCGTTGCATTAAATCGAAATAAATTAGACTGACATCCCGAATATAAAAAAATAAGAATATGTAAAAATAAACTTCAAAGAATAAAAATGAATTTTAATGAGACAAGAATGTACAATAATCAAAAATGTAACTAATGTAAAAAAAATAATCTAAATAAATATTCCTCGTTCGAATTAATTTTAATTAATTTTAATTAGTATAAATTAATGTTAATATATCTCTAAACATTTTTTTATATATCTATTTCAATTATATGCTCTTCAAGGTCTCCTTCATTAACGGATAATTAATTAAAAATTTATCACATGTCATAGTATAAATTAATTTTAACCAATATATCTCTAAACATTTTTTTATATATCTTTTTCAATTATATGCTCTTCAAGGTCTCCTTCATTAATGGATAATTAATTAAAAATTTATCACATGTCATTAGTTATGTTCAGACAGGCTGCATGCATGCATTCGACCGGATCTCGTTCGGTTGAGGCAGCCGGCCTGCAGCCGGCTTGTTGCACGCATATTGCGGAACGAAAGTGAGATTGCGTAAACGCTCCCGAAAGCAATCCGTTTGGAGCGAGGAGGAATCGCGCGCAAATCCGATCTCGCAATTTTGTTTTCGCAGGAAGGATGCATTCCGGCGTGTCGGCGAAAGTGTGTGCAGGCGTTTAAAGTTTATAAAATCCAAAGAAAAAAAATGTCTTCCTATACGCAAGTATAATTATTATAAGACTTCATATCTACGTTAAAAAAGTTTATTAAAAATCTCCACTCGGAGAGGGTGATTTTTCACGCGAAGCTGCGCTCTTCAAGAACTGCTCGCACGTGATTATCTTGGAAAGAGACCTAGAGTTTCATCAGTTAACAGAATCTATGAAGATATCTTCACATATAGTGAATCCCCTTCGAAGGGATGATTAAATCGGGCGATCGCTTGTCTATTTAAAGAGCAGCTGCACGAAGAGAAAGAGAAAGAAATCGTCTCTCTTTCCCTGCAACGTCCTTTCATAAACTGTATATGTGACACAAATAGTTGCTCGATGAAGTTTACGGAGAATTTTCCGTCACCCCGGGGTTTCTCAGGTCAATATTCGAGGAGAAGGAAATACTCGCATCACGCGACTTCAATTTCTCCGGGAGTCGTCATAATTTTTCCTCGAGCTCTCTAGAAGCTACCCTAGGCTCTTACGACGATGCTCTACTGGCGGAAGTGCGGACGCGTACCCGAGCGGTCACCCACCCAACCAACCACCCACCCATCACCCATCCAGAGACGGGGCTTCGCTTTAATAGACGTTTTCTACTGTACGTTGATAATGGTTGCGGTCGTCTTATAGTCAGACATCTCTGACAACGGCCGATGGCTCTACACTCACGCGCCGACCAGCTGTCGCGATTGTAGTGGTGATGGAAAATTCGTACTGCTAGCGGTCAGAGAAGCTCTATAGCTGAACGTGGTTTAGTCGCGATCCGCACACGAACGGCGACGGTTCGTAATTTATCGAAATTCGTCCGCGTCGTCCTCATCGTGCTCTCCCAAGCCAGATTTCAAGGGTTGTTCGTCACTAATAAGAGTGAGTACTCGGGCATAATTTTAAAAATTTTCTCCTTGCCAGAGGAGGCAGGAAAGAGGGACTGAGGGACTGAGGGAGGGCATGATCTGTTCAAGTATTAAAAAATTCGGAAACTAGCTCTTTTTTTTCAAAGAATGCGAAATTAAAACTCGATTTTGTATTTTGTATTATGAGATTAATCTCCCGACAAAGTATATATCCTATATATATTTATATGTAGAACAATTTGCCGATTATTACGCGTTTTTATTATTCTTAACTGGTCGTATCAAACTGATTCTTTCAAGAAATTGCAGTCCCTTGTCTGTCTCTAATAATCTTGACAAACGCAAGCAGACGTGTCGCAAGAACTACGCAAGATATGAGTTATAAACAGCGTGTACAGTGTGCAATTCTGTTCTTTGAACCCATCCTCTCTACTTGTTTTCAATTATTCTGATAAGCAATTATATTATAAATATATCCTTTGGATTGGAAAATAATCACTTTTGAAGTTCTTAATATTCTTCTCGATCAATCAATGTTAATTAAAAATTTTATTAATGTATAGTTTGTTTAAAATTAAGTAAACTATGCAAATTAAATAAAATTAGGTATTTTTATTCATTTTTAATGCTGAGCAATACTTTAACTTGCGGAAATTTTTGAATTCGTATTAGCCGAACATCAGTAAATAGAAGAGAAAAACATAAACATAGCTTGTCCTATGTTATATACACAATACGCAACCAATTTCAGTGATTTGTATCTCTTATAAAGGTAATACTTTTTAACGAAACGTAAATATTTGTGTTTAGAAAAAAAATAAAACAAGATATAATAAGAAATTATCTAATCAATATCATCATTATTGAAAAGAAATCGATAAGTATAGAATTGATAAATTAATCAGCTGCGACATAAAGATAATGAAAATATAAAAATATGATCTGTATCGAGAGTTTGTCGGATATTCAAAAATATAAAATTTATTTATCAAAAAAATATTAAATATCAAAGAGATGTTTAAAATTTCTAGTTGATTATTTAAAGAAGTTCATTATCTGAACATCTTTATTCTCCGACTTTAATTCGAATAATAAAAGTTCTATATTGTATTAAAGCACTGAAACGTCGAATTAAATAAAATGTTCATAAAGTCGAAAATTAACTTTATATTTTTCAAAGAAGAAAGTCTATCGCAAATCTTAAACAGGTAGCATTCTAAAACAATTGCTTGTGTGTGTATTCCATAATTTTTCTATTCGTTTTTATATTTCACGCTGACATAATTATAGACAGACATTGCTTGTAATAGCCTAATTACGTGTAACAAAAGAAATTTATAACATACATGCATATGTGAGGTAATCTTGAACTTTACAAATTTAATCAAACATTATAAATATTTCGAATTTTAAAGACTGAAGAAAAACTTTTATGCAAAACTAGCGGCATTCAAAGTCTTTAAATATTCATTTTTCGATAATTTTATGTCATTTTCATTTTTCACTATACACATAAATCTGCATTGTAATACATTAATTAGACAGACTACAAATTTTATGGTATAATAATGAAATAAATAATTTTTTATATTATTTTTTTATTATATTATATAAAAAAAATTCTATTTTTGACACTCGAGAGACATAATTTTAACGTAATATCAGAATCATCCAAAAAAGGAATATTGGATTGGAAAAAAAGGGTCAAGGCAAAAAAATAAAAGAAAGCAAGGCTGCTCCATTTAGGCATGAATATATGAGAGGAGAACGTTCTCAAGTAATTCTGCGTCTGGTCCAGACAGACTCCGGTATATTCGCAGAGCCGAAGAATGTGTATATGGGAGGGTGGGAAAAACTCATCTCATTCGCTATCTTCAGGGTCAAGATTGACCACATAAAATGTAGCTCTATCCTGGCACCTGCAGCATTTGTACGAAACACAGTGTTTGTTGTTATGATTTCAAAGTACTGATCGCAACAACACAAAAAAGGGACGTTTTTAAATACAATTAATTATTTAGAAGAGAATCTGCAGATTAACTGAAAGAATTTTTTGACAAATTAGATCGCGAAAAAAGTATATTGTGTAAATTATTTATTTTATATATATATGTATATAAAGGATATGCGAAAAGTTCCGGAATGGTCTAATATTTCGGAAAAGAACCATTTTACAAAAAAAATGTTTTAAACATAAATTGTAATGTTTAAAAGAATCCATTTTGCGGTTTGAACGGTTTGACTCTAGATGGCATTCCCAAGATCATATCAAGATTTTGAATTGTTTGAATTAATATTTTTTAAATATGATTTTTTATATATTCGATTCCTCGCAATATTTTGCATAAAGTTATAAAAATAGTATGGTCAAAAAGTGAATAGTTTATGAGATATTTTATATTTTAATTTGACAATAGTCTTATATAAATTATGAAGTATCTCATAAAATATTCATTTTTCGATGATCTTACGTCAATGTTGTTATGCACAAAATAATGAGAATCAATTGATATAAATAAAATAGTTGTTTTCAAGAAAAAGTAAAAAGTGGCTGCTAGTTGCAAATTATAGACTTTCCTCTTACCAATTAATATATATATATATATATATATATATATATATGTGTATAATAGAAATATTATATATATATATATATATATATATATATAATATTTCTATTATACAACAGATATTCAATTTTTTATTATGCGCGTTGAAGCATATTTAATATGCTTTTATAATTAATACAAAATATTTTTCACAAGAGAGATATTTATACTGCATTTTATTTGCTATAGTAATAAGAATATGGAAATAATGATAATAATTGTTATGGCTATTTATTATCGAATAAAACATAAACGCTCGATTGCCATTGAAACTATATCATTATTAATAATATATATTTAAAAATACGATTTATATTCATTATAGAAAAACATATAATGAGTGAATATATCTATTGTATAATATTTTTATTAATTATTAACATTTTTATATATTAGCCTATATGTAGAATACACTCATTGTCAATCCTGATTGGAGAAAAGATCTCTTATTTGTTTAAACTTGTTGATAGAAAATTAAAATTCAGACACGTTTATTACAGACTTTTCGTATACTATACATTCAAAGAGATTGACAAGCGTCTTGTCACTCAAACGTGCCGTACCATCGTGTGACCTTGCATTTTGAAACGTTCATGGGATCGCGTGATTAATCACTTTTTCTGCGTTTCCGAAGCTTCAGATAATGTTGATGTCAGTTTTTAAAAAATGTTAATTAAAAAGACGTTAATAAATATAACGTCGAACTGCCGACCATTAATAAAAAAATTTGTTCTATTATTTAAAATTTTTATTTAATTACTATTAAACTATTTAGCATTTAATTATTTATTTAATAAATAAAAAATTTTAAATAATATAGTTTATAAAACAGTATAACGCGACAAGTACAAATTGCAAATATAAGCAAAGATATTTTTGGAATGCGTATATAAATATTTACTTATTTATATAAAGATATTGTATATTGAATTCATTCTCAACAGAAGACTTAAAAGTATGTCTCTCAAAGAATGAGATTTAAAAAAATACATTCGCGTTTAAATATTATCGTATCGATATTAAATAATATCGTAATTAAATATTATCGTATAATGAGATTAAAAAAATACATTCGCGTTTAAAAATATTTTCTTGCTTTTTTCTCTATCTACTTCGTAATCGAAAATATAATATACATGATTGAAAAAATCTAAATATATAAGAAAAATAAAATTAAGTTAGTTGACAATGTACTATGTTAGGTATGCGAGATAGGTGTAACAATAATGATCTCATCGTGCGTTTGCGTATCACGATATGCGACACGCAATCAGTATATACTGACCACGATTACTGCAGTAACCTAGTTTCTTCCAACGAGATAGAAGGTCGAATGCACTTGTAGATCTAATATTTCTAAAACTGTCACATTACATAAAAAAATATAAAAAAAGTTTAGAGAAGAGAATTCAGTAACGCACATAAGGATCACTCGAAGTCTAATATAGTAGCAGACTCTATAATATCATTCTGATTCTCAGCTGTAATGGTAAGTAAGTTGTAATAACAATTTAAGTTTATTCCAAAGTTCAAGAATCATTAAATACCAGCGATTTCTTCACGCGCGTTTTAAAAATGCGTGCTAATAAAAAAAAGGCTTTATTGGCAATTTTTACAAATCATCTCTGTGAACGACAACAATAATATTAATCATTATAAAATCTAATATTTCTAAAACTGTCACATTACATAAAAAAATATAAAAAAAGTTTAGAGAAGAGAATTCAGTAACGCACATAAGGATCACTCGAAGTCTAATATAGTAGCAGACTCTATAATATCATTCTGATTCTCAGCTGTAATGGCAAGTAAGTTGTAATAACAATTTAAGTTTATTCCAAAGTTCAAGAATCATTAAATACCAGCGATTTCTTCACGCGCGTTTTATGCTAATAAAAAAAAGGCAATTTTTACAAATCATCTCTGTGAACGACAACAATAATATTAATCATTATAAAATATAAGAGTGTCATTCTGAGATTGAGACTGACATATAAATTAATGTACAATTAAAAAAGAAATAATGAAGAGACGTAGACCGGACGTAGAATCTTAATAATTACATTCCTATCAAAATAAATTTCCTTTATGATTCGCAATGTGCAACTTGTTATTATGACTAATGTAAATTCCTCCTGCGCAGAATGAATATTATATAACACAATGCAGACGTATATTAGAGTGATGTAATATGATAATATATATAATATCCTTATTACTAAATTTAAATTAATATACAGAGCAATTATATACGTGTGCACGCAAAAAAAGTTAGAAAAGATTATTTCAAAATTCTTTCCCTCCTATAAAAAAAAATATGACTAAAAAGAAGTGTATCATCTTTCTATTGTTTCTGCGAAGAAATAGAGGGAAAGAGAGAGAGAGAGAGAGAGAGAGAGAGAGAGAGAGAGAATGCTGAATTAAATAAATTAACCATTAATCTCTTTCGATTCTTTCTAAGAAGTAATGTATTTTATTATTCTGACACAAAGACTGAAAAACTCTATATCCATCATAAAAAAATTAAGAAATTATTAGTTCTAATACAAAATTACTAGAAAAATTTATATAAATTATTATTATTATATTGAGAAAAATATATTTAAATACGATATTTTGAATAAGAATTATTTTTCTGTTCCACTATTCTATTTTAATCAAATAAATTTAGAGCAAAAACACATCGTGATTAGCTGTATCACGACGGAGCCACATTATACGACAGATGCAAAAGAATATAATCGCATGGAGAGAGAGTGGTATCGCGCGCTTAAACTGGTTATAACGCCGACAGCGATTTGTATGTTACTTCATTGCGTATTATTATGTTGAAACATGACCTTATTTACACCAGATTACTTCTATGTATATATGATTTTCAAAAAAGAAACTTATTAACTTATTTGAAACTCAAATTAATATTCAAACAAATTGACATTCAAGGTATCTCTCCTATTTTATTCTCTACAATTTTTCAAAGAGTTATGCAGAATAAACCGTAATTACATAAATTCACACATACATTTGAAGCACATTTGTTGTACAGATAGTTGTTAGATGCTCTATTATAGTTTTGATAAATTCTTTGCATTGCAAAAAAAAAATTATTAACAATCATTTGATAATATTATTAATATTATAATACTATTATTGATTATAATAAATTATAATCAAAATTTTGTTAATTTTGCAGATCGATATATCAGATAGCCATGGTTAAAGCATACAACGGTGCGTTGGTCCTGGCGGATGTCTTACTACTTATTTTGAAGCTCTTATATTACATCTGCGAAAGCGTGTATAAATTTTTCATCCCATCAGAAGAAAAGAGCGTAGTTGGTGAGATCGTTTTAGTATGTATCGACTTCACAATATATGTGCATTACTAATATTATATATCAATCATCAACCTATATAATACTTAATCCATTCGGTCTCAGTCTTGTAATTTCTTGTCAGAAGGTGGGGATTCCTCTACGAGTATCTATTGTATTATTTTTTTAGTTTTTGCACATACATGGGACTTACAGTTTATACTGATTCATAAAGATTGAAATAAGAAGAAAAATTCTGCAAATCAATAGAATCTTTGCTTAAATTAACTGGAAAAAAAAAAAAAAAAAAAAAAAAAAAACATGCATATCTTTTTCTTCACGTGCCATGCCCGTCTTCCGGACGTAGGCGACTTCTCTTTCATATACATGTGTTGCGCATATGGATTATACACATTGTATATGGGACCTACAGTTTAAACACCGGTTCCGAACGGCCATGATCCTTGTTTATCATTTTTTAGAGAAGTGTTCTGCATATAGATGATGATATATTGATCATTAAACGATGAATAACGTTAAAAAGAGTTGTAAATAACTTTTTTCTGTTTACAAGAAGCTCTTTGTTATGAATATATAAATGCATACTAATTATTCCGCTCGATTCAAGAATTAATTATGACGAGAGAGATTGCAATTCGTTATATTCGTATATTTTGATAATAATTCTAAAATAACATATTCTTATAATATAATAAATTGTAATAAAAATAACAAAAAATAAATGTAATTATCACGCATTATTCGTCTAATAAGTTCGCTCGTAATTAGCTAATTTTAATGTTCTTTTCTAAAAATATACGTGATGCAAATGTAATTTAATGCATTATAGTTGTATGGAATTAATTTATAAAATTATATATAATTTTTACTTTTTGCTTCAATCAATTTTAAGACAAATATGGAATGGAAGCAAATTAATGTTCCCATTTATGATAAAATAAATGACATTTAACATCTTATCTTTGTCTCTGGAAAGGATAAAAAGTAATATGAAAAGATGTAGAAATTATATGTAATATAATCACATGTATTACATTTTATCACGCTTCTCTATACAGATAACCGGCACGGGTCATGGGATCGGAAGAGAATTGGCACTCCGTTACGCATCTCTGGGTGCAACGGTGGTATGTTGGGATTTGAATCAAGTATCAAACCAGGAGACGTTGAATCAGATAAAGAAGGCGGGAGCAACCGCAGCATACACGTATCAGTACGTATCGTTTTATTCTCGACAAGAGCTATATATATGATAGAAATTAAAATTTGATATGGAACAAATTTGATCGAGTTCTAACGAAGCACCTTTATCTCGTTATACGCAGATGCGACGTGTCGATCAGGGAACAGGTCCTTAGCACAGCCGAGAAAGTCAAGAAGGAAGTCGGTAATGTTACTATTTTAGTTAACAATGCTGGTATAATGCCCTGCCACGCCTTCCTCGATCACACGAGCGATGAAATTAGCCGGATCTTTGACATTAACGTGCTGGCCCACTTCTGGGTAAATTAATAAGAGAGCTAATATATGAAAGTTAATTGAACATACACATGAGCCCGATAAAAGTCCTTTTATATATATATGTATATACGCGGGTGGTATCTCTTAAATAGAAATAATCTAAAATTATTATATCTAAGTAAATAATTTAAGTAAAATATTTTTTACTCGCAAGCTATATATTTTTTATAATATTATTTGTGTTTTATTATTGTCTCATATTATATTTCAGATGCTGCAAGCGTTTCTGCCGAGCATGATCGAGAAAAATTATGGCCACATCGTTGCGCTCTCATCATTGGCAGGAATCGGTGGCCTTCCGAATTTAGTTCCCTATTGCGCTTCGAAATTTGCAGTTCGAGGTAAACGAGTTCGCATTCAATTCAATTTTAATATCGCAATCCTTAATCTTACGTATCATGTCATGCGAATATTGCAGGGCTTATGGAATCGATTAGCGAGGAATTACGAACATCCAGCAAAGGAAAATCTTTAATCAAATTCACCACTATTTATCCGTACATGGTAGACACCGGACTTTGCAAGAATCCGAAAATAAGGTAAGATTATCTACGAGAAAATGAAACGTGCATATGCATACAAAGAATGTAGTTACAAAGGATATTTTGCAATACACGACGATGTAATTCTGCGTCATTTACGTGCTTATTATCGATAATTGTGCTATGTGTACGATTGCATAAAAAATAATTATGTGCAAGACTGATTCGTAAAATTGTATCTTTCGCGATATATTTGTAAATCACAATGATAAGTTACGCGTGTGGATACGCACGAGTATAATTATCTACACATCTATTAATTATAACTCGTATAACTTTTATAACTACTTATACTTTCTTTTACACGCAGACTAAATTTTTGGATGCGAGGTGAGCTATTGCGATTTTCTTGTAATAAAAAAAAAAAATGTATGGAACACACGTATGAGACACAAAATTAATTTAGAATCGGTTTACTTTATGTCTTACGTCAAAAGCACACATGCACTTTTTCTGTGAAATAAAGTTTATAATATTTTTTATTATCAAAATAACGGTAATTATTCTAATTTCAATAGGTTTCCGAGTGCCATGCCTTTGGTCTCACCGGGGGAAGCAGCATCCCAAATAATCTTTGCGCAGAGGCGCGGCTACCGAGAGAGATCTGTGCCTGCAATGTGGCTGACATTGAACATAATATTAAGGTAAAATCCTTGCGAAATTTCCGAATACATTATATATAAAGATCTTAATATTTGAAGTTACAAAAAGTTAATAACGTAAAAAGGCCGTCAAAAACAAATTGATATCTCTGTAGAAAAAAAAGAGAGGAATAAAAAAAGAGATGCATAGCAAAAGTCAATTTGACTCATTTGAGATGAAATGAAGGATATAATATATTTAGTAATCGTTACCAGAATTTTTTCATAACATATATTGCAAATTGTCAATTTTTTTCGTTAATATGCTTGTCACAGTTTTCTAAGGAGACGTTAAATAAATGAAGATAAGAAAAGCGATACGTGTCGAGTATAGTATTCATATTATAATTTTTTTCAGGAATTTGCCCGACAACGCGTTATACAATATAATAGACTTCTTCGACAGCGGCGTCGAGGCAGAGAGCTAATAGATACAGGAAACGCTCATACATATATATATGTATAAAAATAATCTAAAAAAACAAATTTATGAATAAATTTTTTTATACAATTGTCTATTATGTTACTACATTATTTATAAGAAATAAGCAAATCGATATTGTCAACGATTTGCAAACCGATTAATGGTTTTTATATATTGTTAAAATACGTTCGAAGTAAAAGTGTTTAGTTTTCTTTATTTCTCTTTCCGGTACTTCTACTATTCTATATGTGAATAAAAATAATTATTTTCATTAATTAATCGTAAATAATTAATTGTTGTAAACAGAGGTAATGTGTGTAAACGCCCAAGTGTAGATGTTTTATACGTATAATGCTAAACAGGATAAGTATTGTAAGTAAATCTTCTTTAGAATGTATCTCAAATGTATCATGTAATTAAAAAATAAGATAAAGCATTTTTACTGTGAAAAAAAACATGCGACAGAGCGTAATATATATATTAATTGGTGATATAACTATTCTTTTATATATACATATAATTGTCTGTGAATGATTATTTGCGATTTGATAATGTGTATTTCCTATCGATAATGTAAATTTCAGAAGGTTGATAATTCAATGTATTCAGAGTTCGATCTATTATTGCACATTTACTATAAAAAGTAAAAAAATCAGAGATAAAAAAGATTTTATATATAGATATAATCAGTTAATTTTATATAACAGTATAACATATATCCATATTGTACGCACATATTCTATATCAATCAATTGCACGCGCAATTTCGATGCAACATTCATTCATGCTGTATCGAGATATAAGTTCATATTTAATAATTTGTCTATTACATTTACTGTATGTTTTTGCCAAATAATTATTAATTAATTCAAACATTAGAAATATTGTAAAAATAAGAAACTATAATTGTTAAGTTAAATAAATAAACATTTCACTATAAAAGAATTAAAGATTGTTTTTATTGTATTTGTTTTTAAAATTTCTGTTTCTGTAATTATAATATTCGTGAAAAAGAAAATAAGACAGAACAAAAATAAGATGTGTGTGTTTCTATTTCATATCTTAATATATATATATATATATATATATATATATATATATATATATATAAAATAGAAACATAATCCTTAGCTAATCATGTATTAAATGCAAGTTTTTTTATTTTAAAATTTAAATATAAAGCATAGAGAATTATAAAGATAATACAATATCTATACAAATGAGAAAATTAAATAAATTATAGAAAAGTGTTTCATGTTTCATTATTTAAACGTCGAGATGCGCAGCTAAAAAAAATATGAGTAATATTTTTTAATGTTCTACGACGAAAAAAATATCACGTTGCATTTATAAAATTCAGTGAGAGACTTTTAAAAAATACATTTAGAAAATTAAAATCGTATTATCTTAAAATTCTGATACATATTTAAAAAAAATTTTTTTAATACACAACTCTAGTGCTATTTCTAAATTATACTTTACCCGAAAGTATAACCAATTAGCTGATTCGAGCAATCTCATCGTTATACTGCGGAAAAGCATATATGTATATGATGACGTAAACATATGCAGATTCTGAGATTAGCAGGGATGTGCATTATTTTAAATAGATTGCATCTAAAATGGAAATGTAAAATATAAAATGCCTATTTTGTATTTTGTATTTAAACTACATGTTTTCAAAAACTATTTTATATTTACATTTAAATGGTTTTTATTGCCCATTTTAATTTCAAATGTATTTTTCTTGCAAACTAAAAATTAATCGAGATATCAATAATATGTATATTATAACAATCAAAATATTATTAAAGAAGTCATTAAGTAAATGTCTGTAAACAATAATAAACATTTTTTGTAATTCCACATGTAAATATATTTATATAATTTTTTGTTTTCTGTATTAAAAATTTTGTTACATTAAAAATATATAAAGTTTATATAAAGTTTATAAAAATTTAAAAAGTTTATAAAAGAAAGTATTTATATAGAAAGCTTATAAAGACAATTTGTAAAGTTTATAAAAATTTAATAAAGAAATAAGAATTTAAATATAAGTAATAATTGTAAGAAGTAAATAATAAAAAATAAGAATTTAAATAAATATATATATATTGTATATATATTTGAAAAAAATATTTTTATTTTGAAAAACCATTTAAAAAATACCTATTTCCTATTTTAAATGAGTGTCTAAAAAGCATTTTTGCATTTTGCATTTTTAAATGGAAGACTTCTAACTATTTTACATTTTCTATTTTAAATGGGTTTGGATACCCATTTTGCACATTCCTGGAGATTAAAATACAAGAGGGATAGTGCATGCCTGAGCATTCGTCAGCAAGCATCGGCGGAGAAAACTCACTTTCGCTTTTACTAACAGTGAACTAACAGTGAACTTCATTTAAATAGGACGGAAAAAATAATTATTATTTAAATGACAAGTACACAGGATAATTTTCACCTAGCCAATCATATCGTATAAACACTGTAATCAGGCAAGTAAAACCAAGTTTATCATAGTGGTGATTCAATCATTTTTTTCTAAAAAAATCTTTTCGTAAACAAAAGAAAATAATAATTTTAAAAAAACGTGTCCGATATCTATATGTACATACATTTATTCTTATAAAATGTTTAATACAGAACTTGTATAAATCATTAGTCGTTTGCTGCATTAAAGGATGTACAACTATACTTATAGACAGAAATGTACTTAAAAAGAATAGAACAAAATAGAGTGATTTACATATAGTGTAAGACACGGAATTAACGGAATTAGTGTAAAAAAGAATTAATAAACAATTATTTATCAACAGTTCTCAGTAATTTTAAAACTTACTATAAATTAGAATTTCACGGTCATATTTTAAATTATATAATAACAAAAAATAAAAAAATATTGCATTTTAATTACCGAATAATAAAATCTGTCAACAGAGATTAGCAGATTAGTATTATTACAGAGAGAATACAGTGAATAAACAATAAACATTGAAGCAAATTGAAATTTAATTATATAAATTTAATTGTATAATTTCTGTGTAATATGTCTTTGATATCATTTAATAATATTAATTTCATAAATTATCAGAATGCAGATGTAAACTATGTTATACACATTTGTCGTAATTATATAATGTAACTTTACGTTTTGTTACATTAAGTACGCTATAGAAGTCACTTTGCTGGGAATCATAAACACAATTATATTATTATTTCTTTTCTTTTTTTTTCTTTTTTCTTTTCATCTTTTCGGTTTATTAAAAGAAGCACTACGAGAAAAAAAATTTTCTTTGGATGAGAAGGTCATTGCAGTGGTGCATAACTGGCTTCGCATCCAACCCAAATCTTTCTTCCAGGATGAAATACAGAAGCTTATTAAGTAGTGGATCAAATGTATCGATGTTGGTGGGAATTATGACGAAAAATGATATGTAAATTTTCCACATAGGTTAAAATAAATGTGTTTATTTGTCCCTTTACTTTTTGATTTACCCTCGTATATAAACCATGTGACAATAAATGATTGGCAGCATTACTATTTCTTATGTTGAAAGTTTCAATTGAGATTCAATCATCAGACTGATAGAAGATTAATCTTTATAATGTATTATATATCACGGCAAAAGAGTTTTGGATAGCGATAATAATCAGGTAATAAAAGAAACCTTATCCTATTTATATTTAACAACTTCGGTTTTATGCGATAAATAAATAAATAATTAAAAATTTGAAAAATTATGACAATTTAAAACTATCTTCTCAGGAAATATTTCAGCAAAAGACTTTTCTCTCCTTAAGAAAAAGTTATAAAAATTATTACAAAAAGCTATAAATAGAAAGATTTTTCTTTCACAAATCTCTTACTTATGTAATTCATAAATTGATCTCTTTTATTTTTAAAAATATTTTACATGAAAATACATAAAACGAATAAAGCAAAGATTGGTTCGTTAAAAAAATTTAAGTAAAGATACTTGCGTTTAATATAAATCTTTAAACATAGCAAACATGTTACTTTTTTCCTATAAAAAGATAAGTGTAAACCTGCCTAATAATAAGTAAATAAAATAAAAATGAGAGAAGAGAATTGTAAGAGAGTAGAGAAAAATTCAGAATATATTTGAAATATTATTTAATAAACATGCAAAGTAGGTAATAAATATACGTCTGTTTTTTACAGCTAAACATTTCCACTAATTCAGATAATAATTATATAATTTTCTGATCATGTCTTGATATTCGATGCCAATAATTCCAAATAGATCTCGATATGTGATCTTACTAGGCCGCACATAATATAATGCAATCAATTATTGTGAAAAAATTATGCAGAAACTATTTATTATGCAGAACTTTAATCTAGTCTGAATAAAAAAAAGTTATGTGTCGTCAATAGATGTCAATAGATGTCGCAGTCGGAGATAATTTATATCTGTCCCTTGTGACCTCTTCTTATATGAAACATTTCCGATAGAGTATTTGTAATTGTAAACACATAACTACTACATATAGAATATAGAACACTGGTAATACAATTCATGATCAAAAGTATTTGTTTCTAGCGGCAATCAAATTTCTTGCTGGTTTCTATGATATATGTAATGACTTGAATGCTGAAAATATATTCCAGTATTCAGTTATTATTATATTTTTTCATATCAAAACAGAGAGCCCGCTAATTAAAAACGAATTTCGAGATAATAAAGAGTAGTATATTTTTAATAAATCTCGATCAACAAGAATCAGTGCTCTTAAAAAAGTCTATCTCTTAAAGCTCTTAAGCTCTTAAAACTTTACCTAAATGCATTACTTACAATTAGATTTATTTAATCTTTTTATAATCATTAGTATAATTAAAAATTACCATAATTATATATTATATATTATTATATTGACTTTACAGATAATTATAACAAAGATATATGACGACATGCTTCTTCTAAAAGAAATACTATTTCTTATTTTGAAAGCTTTTTATTTCATTTGCGAGAGTATATGCAAAATGTTTATGCCAGTGACACGAAAGAGCGTTGCTAATGAAATTGTTTTGGTGCGTATAAAATTCTTAATATACAGTTATAGGAGATGTATTTTTTCTGTATTAATAATATTTAATCAAATTTAAAAAATATGTAAATGTACTAATAAATTAATTTTATTAAAAACACTATTTTATCATTATTCTATCAAATAGCAAATCAATACTCAAACGCTTTTTAATGCGTCGTTTCACATAGGTACTTTTTTAAAATCATTTATATTCAATCAATTTACCATTCTATCCCAAAGAAAAAAAGAAAAAATAAAACAAGATTTGTTCCGATTTTTTAAATTAAAAATAAAAAATTTTTAACTATATACCCAGGTAGCAAAAGGAGAACGCACAACCTGTACATGAATAATATTTGACAATTCTTCACGCATAGTAAATTAAATGAAGAAGCTACCTGTTTCTTCGCTACAATTGTGTTCTACTAAATTATTTCAATTCTTGCACGATAAATTCATCAACAATTTCCTGCCGAAAGCATTCTACATGTATCCTACTGTATATAACTTATAAATATTGTATGAACTAACAAGTTTCCTCATCGAGAACAACATTGCCCTTCCATTATTGATTACGACTTGCTAGCATTGAGGAACGTAGGGAGAGCGGTTGTAGCTGCTTTTTAGTTTGTGGAATTTAGAATGCTACAACCGATCTACCGTGCTACTTGGGATAATTTATGACAATATCTAATTCATTCGATGCGGGGTCTTATATGTAATACATATATATATTACGATAGGTGACAGGTGCAGGTGACGGTATCGGGAAGGAATTAGCGATTGGTTATGCATCGTTAGGAGCAACAGTAGTATGTTGGGATATCAATGAGAAAACCAACATGCAAACGATGAACGAGATCAAGCAGATGGGAAAACACTCTGTATATGCATATCGGTATAAATCGATATTGATTGTCGGTATAAATCGACTTGATTTCATAAATAAATTTTCAGAATAAAAGGCGATTCAAATAATTTACAATTAGCTACACGTCTAACTATTGTCAACTGGTTAATAATTTGATTGAGATTTTTATAGATGCGACGTAGCAGATAGGGAAGAAGTCTTCAGGATAGCTGAAAAAGTGAGGAAAGAAGTCGGCGATGTCACTATTTTAGTTAACAATGCCGGTATAGGGTTGGTTAAAAAATTCCTAGATCATAGCGTTGATGAAATTGCACGAGTTATAGACGTCAATATGATATCGCATTATTGGGCAAGTGATATTTGAAATACATAGTAACTACATTATATATATGTATATATAATTAGCAATGTTATTTACATTATTCTTAGAAACAGAGATACGTGCTTGAAATTTACTACAAATTAATTTACTACATTCACAATTGAAACAAATTTAGAAGACTAAAGTATGTACACACACACAGATGTACTAGTATATATATATATATATATATATATATATATATATGTGTGTGTATATATGTATATACATATATATGGCATATTATTAATATGCTTTCGCAAATTTTACTCTGAATGAAATTACTTTTTTAGACATTGCGAGCGTTCCTACCAAGTATGATTGAAAAAAATCATGGTCACGTTGTGGCGATCTCATCACTAGCATTATTTTGGGGCGTTACCCATGGTACTGTTTATTGCGCCACAAAGTCCGCGATCAAAAGTAATTCAATCTGATTATTTATAATATTACGTATGTATAGCATATATGATTATCAGCATTCCTTGTAAATTAACGAATGAGTTTAATGTGATACAAAATAGATACAATTGCAGAGCATGCTTTTTAATATTATTATCTTGTGCATATTATTATAGCATTTATGGAAGCTATCAGCGATGAAGTGCGTACATATAGCAAAGGAAAATCCTTGATTAAATTCACCACCATTTTTCCGTTTATAGTACTCACTGGAATTGCCAAAAAGCCAAGAATAAGGTATGTTTGTAACGATAAAGTTATATAAAGTAATAACTTTATTCGTACATGTTATAAATTAGCATTTTCGATAAAAAACTAATATCTTTATTATAATTGTCATGTACCTTACATTACACACACACACACACATACAAAATATTAATGATTAAAGTATATGGTCATATGGTTAAAATAATAAGATATTTTTGTAATAATTATTCCCTCCTGATATAAATAATTGTATATTTTATTTGTCAATAGATTTCCAAGTGTAACGAGAGCGCTTACCCCACAGAGAGCAGCTGCATTAATAGTCGATGCGCAAAGACGCAATTTGAAAGAAAGTAGTGTACCTTCATTTTGGCTGCCGTTATGTTATGCATTGAGGTAAATCGTGCAAAAATTAAAATTTTATCATTAAATGCACACAATATATTTTCAAATAAATTAATGCTTATGCTAATAAACTGCAAAGCGATTCATAAAATGAATAAATATGAGATCTGGAATGAATGCTATTATACTATGATTATATTATTTCCGTCTGTGTATTTGTTTTATAATAAAATATAATAATATAATAATAAAAATAATATTTTGATTTCAGGATTTTGCCCAACAAAGCTTTAGTTTGCCTATTGGATTTCTTAGGTATCGGCTATGATATTGAAGATTAAAAAGTATGGAAAAATATAGACCTACATGCATCATTAAATATATGTGTATATTATGATATATTGTATTGATTTTAATTTGTTATTTTATATACTATATAAGAAACAATAAAAATAATTATATTTCCCAAAAATACATATTATAACTATTACATAATTATAAGAATTATATTATTTTCTAATATATAAAATGATTATATTGCAATATCTTTTACATCAAACTATCGTGATTTTTATTAGAATAAAAAATAATTTTGATAAAATATATTTTTTAATCCTATATGTTAGAATATAAAATGTGTAAATCTATTCCATTGTAATTTTCCCGATAATTTGCATAAAAATAGAAGTTAAACTTATTAAAACATGTAATCAACATTTCAGATCTATGAGTCTATTCTATAAAAATGCTCTATAACACTGTATCTCTATAAGCTATGTAGCACTGTAGAGCAAAAAAGAAAGAGCGAAGAGCAAAAAAAGAAAGAGCTACAGAGCTACAGAGCTTATAGAGCGAAAATTTTCTTACAGAATATACCACTTTAAATTAGAATAATTTTATATTGAAACAATCACATGAGATTATTAAATTATATCAGTAAGCAAAAAATGTATTTATCACTGTATATCATTATAATTAATTTTCGTACAGTTAACAGATGCAAACGATAATAATTCAAATGAACAGCTGTTCAGAGTTCCCTGCATTTCAATTTGTAATAATACAGTTACTTAAGCTCCTAAAAAATCGTGAAAATGTATCAAACAAAAAATTAATACACACTATATAAATAATAAATTATGCAATCAGCCATTTAATTAAACAAATATGATGAATTTTGTTATAACTATAATCAACAATTTTGATACGTGTACTTTCAGCGCGAGTTTAATTATTCTGTAAAATAAAACAACATTGTTTGTAACATTAGCAATATGCCATTGCTTTGAAGAGTGAGAAAGCGATTTCTATTTATCTAAATCTTTTAACATGCAAAATCGTAAATCAGAGTATATGTCTAATTAAATTTAATACAAAGAATATTAATTAATTTAACGAAAAAGTAATACAAAACGATAGATATGTGTGCAAGTAACAATATTATTACGGCATAAAATGCAAGATGACCGTCTTTAATCACATTAATCTATATATTAATATTTCTCACTTTGTTTTGTATTTATTTCTTTTATCTTTTTTTCTCGTTCAATATTTTACTCACTCTAAATGTAAATTTGTTTTTAATAATTGGCATATAAAGTGTCCCATTGAATATTATCGCTGTCTTTTTTTTCGCGATATAATACAAATTAAAAATTTAATTTGTATGTAAAAAATACTTATTAAAAATTAGAAATGTCGAATTTGAATTATTTTAATTTATAATAATTTATGCATAGTATTACATTTATGCATATAATAATTTATCCATAGTATTTATGCAAAATAAACTAAAAACGAAGTAAAGCTTGAACAATAAAATTTAGTCGAGCTGCTTAAAAAATGCATAGAGAAATCAGTATGCATACACATTTACGCATAACTACGGCAAATTTTGAATTCTTAATCGCGAATTCTTCGTGATGTTAATGTGTAACTTTAATTATTGTCTAAATAATTGTCTTAAATTATTGCAATATGTGTTGATATTTTCATGTTAAAGATTTTTTCATGTCTTGATAGTTTTGTTTTTAATTTTTTAACTTTGTCTCTACTAAAAATACGTAATTAAAATATTTTATTTAACAGCGGCACGATCTAATTTATACAGGCATACTTGTATTAATATAATTCTATAAAAATACGGAAGTTTGAATTTTATTATATAGGTATATGTATAACTATATATTTTAAAACTTAACTTGATAAAAATATAACATCTATTATAAATTTTATGTATAGCTCAATAATAAATGACCAATTATTTCGCATTGCAAATACAAAATAATATATCTTTATTAATTTGTGTATTAATAATACGTTATATGGTAATGCTGTTTTAATGATATAATTATTTCTTCTCTGTTTAATATCAGAAAAATTGACTATAATCATCACAAATTGCATTGTTGTGTTCTAATCTAATGTAATAATGATGATAATGATATAGTTGCGTAATATAAAACGTGAGAGAAATTCTATTTTCTTTACATTTTATGTATATTTTAATTTTTAATTAAAAATTCAATGGATTTGTTGAATAAAATATATAGATTAATTAATAAAACATTAAACGAGAAGGTAAAAGGTAAAAGGAAATTATATATTTATATATTATATATTTATATATAGGTAAAAGGAAATTATATATTTATATTATATTATATATAAAAATATTATTATATATTTATATATTTATATATAATGTACGATTTAATACGAATTGGTGATTAAACTCAAAGATTTACATTTATTCATCGTGTAACATAAACATCCTACATGTTTTATAGCAATATTGTACCGTTACTTATTATAATTCCATGAGACATTCTAATTATACATTTTTTTCTAGCAAACAAATACAAATAGCAATAATAATGTAGAAAAGAGTGTATATATATATATATATATATATATATTTATTTTCTTTTATATTACAAATGTTATGATCAAGGAAGACGAGATGCAAAAATAAATAGAAATGTTATAAATAAACAAAATTAAATAAATTAGATAAAAAATACTACTAAAGAAGCAAATTATATATTAACTATACGTATATTATAAAGAATGTGTCTCTTATTATATATATAAATATATAATTTTTAAATATATATAAAACTTTTCCTTCATAAATAAATTAAAAAATTAATCAGTGCGGCCAGATTTTTCTGTGCATTAATTTACAATGGGATATTTTTTCCTGATAGCGAGTATTATTCTTATTACATATAATTTGAAAGAATCAATAACATGGAAAACATGGCAATATCATCGGAGATTATAGAAGAGTTTTCTGCCTTCTGATCCTCTTAAAACCTTTTATTACTTTATAAAATTCATAATTCGATAAATATTCATAAGTAATATCACTGCACGTGCGTAAATTGCTTCGTTATTATTATTATTATTATGCTTCAGATCATAACAGAACATAATAATATGTAACTAGAATAGAATATTTTTACTATTTTACTTTGTTTCTCTTCTATATGATTTTTACAAAGTACATTTAATTCAAAAAATAATATTTTTAGAAAAATCTATTTTTATAGAATTAATATTATTCGTATCTTTAGCTACATAAAACTTTAATTATAACTTAAAATCACATAACTTTTAGAATTCAGTGCGCAGACTTTGAAAATTCATATAAAAATCGAAATCGAATTAAAAATATCTAATACATATTCTTATTATATCTCGGCTACTCCCATTAAATTTCCAAATACACGTCTCTATTATAGTGTTATTCCATATATGTGTTATACTTTAAGAGAAATTTAAACGTGACCAATCGGAGAGGAGCAATCCTATCGCGTTACGAAAGACGGAAATATATTATGTGACGTATACCGACTCTGAGACTGAGATTGGAGGCAAATCCCACAAGAGCGATAGTACATTTCTGGACATTCGCCAGAGAGTATCGGCGTAGAAAACTCACCTTCGCTTTTACCTACATAGACTTAACACTGAACTCTGCCTGAAGAGGACAGAAAAAATAGTTATTTAAATGATAAGGAATAAAAAATGCCTTCAACTAGATAATCGATTGTGGTAATACACTATAATCAAGGAAATATAGCCGAGCCTTCAGAATTGTCACGCTCGTCAGTTCTCAGTTTTGTTCGTGCAAAGAAACACGTTCTAAGCATTCCGTTCATAAAATTTCGTAAGTATCATTCTAATGAAATATATCGAAAGTTTAACTATTGGTATCTGTTTAATTTTCACGATTTCTCTTTACAAAACCGTCAGCGTTATAACACACGGTCCTAAAGAGAAAAAAATCTGGTTTCTTTCTTGCCTTTGTTTCATTCAAACAACGTAGAGTGTTCTTTTTATAAGCAATTTAGATCAGTTGTGTAATATTACGCATTCCTAATACTCCAATTTTGCCACACAACTATTTTCAAAAGTAACGGTTCTTCGACAGTTATTCTTTCAAATTAATTTTATTCTGTTCCGAGGAAGACATCCTATAGTCAGCAATTTTATTTCACAATCATCAGATAAAGACGTTTCTGAGATTTAAAAAATCTATAAAAATATATATAGTAAAAAAAGTAAGTACTTTACATAATATTTCATATTTTACGTTACAATATGTCTATATTTTACAATATGTGTCAAAATAAATTATAAAATATATTGTAAATTGTACATATAATCTTGACTTTTTAATAAATTTATATTTATTTAAACTTGTTTATTATATTATATATATTATTTATTATATATTTATTATATTATATATTATTATATATTATTATTTATAAATTTGATATTTTAATGTTTTATTATATACAAGATAAAGGAAATCAATCTATTATAAGAAAGAAATATACATATAATTTTATTTTAAAAAAAACAATATTTTCTTTTAAATTTTGGAAGCGTCTTTATTTGAAATAAAATTATGTTTGATGGCTATAGAATATTTCTTTAGAAATAGAAGTTTAAGAAATATTATGTTAAATAACCGGTGCTTTTTTCAGAAATATACATAATCAATAGGTTGACTCATTAAAATACAGATGGTAGACGTATAAAAAGTTCCGAATCGCAATGTAAATGTATTCTGTGAATCCACAAATTTCAAGACAAACATTAATATACATGTTTATCTTGAAAACAATATAATACGATTCACAAAAAAAAATTTACTTCTCGTTTCAACTGCAAATTTTTTTGACAAAATGTTAAATGTTCTTTTTAAAGATTAATTCCAATTACAGCATATATCCATAAAATTATTTTACAAATACATATACATATTGTACATATACTCACACATATATACGTATATACATGTGTGCGTGCCATAGCATTACAAAAAATTTATATTTAATATTTTTGCAAATTGCATATTTTTCCAAAAAATGTCATAAATTCTATGTTTTTTATTAAAACTACTCTTGCATTTTTTTATAGCAATAAAAAGAAATAAACCACTACTCCGTTGCATGCGTATGTAGTAATAACTATTTCAATGAATATATAATTTTAAAATATAATTTAAAAGAATACACATATATTATATATGTTTCACATATGTATTTTATTAAAAATAATATTGTTCTTGCCATCTTTCTGATCAATTCAACTATTTTGCGTGATAAACGCAAATATAAAATAGATAAATTTTATAAAGTTTTGATCTTTTATACCGGATATGTAAATAAATTATAAATCAGAAACTTCAAAAGAGCTAATAAAGTTCGACATACAAACAATTTCACAAACATAAATTTGAAAAATAATAATTTTAGAGATATTTATAATTTTCTAATAATAATATATATAGAGTTATAAATTATAAAATTATAAATACAAAAAATCTTAACAGTTTCAAGATGTATGTTTTTTTAAAAATATTTTAATATGTATTGTTCAATAAATTCTCTATAACACAGTTCCTAAAATGTATATACTTTTAATTAGTAATATATCTGAGGGATATCCGTATGATAAAATCATTTTTCAGTGCATCATGATTACAATACACAAGGGTATATATATTCTGACAAGTACATTACGGCTTATTCTGCAAATTCTTTACTATATCTGTGAGAGCATGTATTACACCTTATTTGGATCACAAGAAAAGAACGTGGCTGGTGAGATCGTTTTGGTACGTATAAAATGAGTGACGCATTAAAAATTCGCATAATCAACCAAAAAAATATCAATTTTAAAAAATTTGAAATCGACAAAGACAGTGCAAAAATATTGCTGGGTGGACATATTGATTTACTTATTTACATTTATTCAAACACAATTAATATTAATTTTTAAAAAATTCCACGCTTGTTGTTTTAACATAATTTTATATGTATATGTATGCAACTGCAAAAAAAAAGTAAATCTTTAACCAATTAAAATTAAATCAATGTAGGATTGACAATGGCAATCTTATTTGCTCCAATAAATTAAAACATCGAAATCAATAGGTGATTTGGCTATGAGAGCGTGAGCGTGTATGTTATGACGCAAAAAAAAATTCTTTATTATATTAAAAATACATAAACATGGTGATTAAAAATAAATAATTAGCGGACGTTTCGGCCCCTTTTTTTGGGCCTTCTTCAGCGCAAGATCGAATAATAAAACAATTAATGATTGCGGATCTTATAAATCATTTAAACCAAAAAACCGGATAAACAATTAAAATAAATCACGGGAAAAACCGTGTGAGATCGTAAATACGCAATCGCACCATGAAGATGGATATGATGCAATTGCGGATAAAGGTGATTTTTTGTCTCATGTAAATGAGAGTTTTATGTGATTTAATCCATGTTTTAAACATCTCGACCACTGTAACTCCGTAATGTTATTTAATAGTACTAAAAAACGAAAGGAGACGCATTTTTCAGCCTGCGTTAAAATTAAAATTAAATCAATGTAGGATTGACAATGGCAATCTTATTTGCTCCAATAAATTAAAACATCGAAATCAATAGGTGATTTGGCTATGAGAGCGTGAGCGTGGATATTATGACGCAAAAAAATTCTTTATTATATTAAAAATACATAAACATGCGGACGTCCGCTAATTATTTATTTTTAATCACCATGTTTATGTATTTTTAATATAATAAAGAATTTTTTTGCGTCATAACATCCACGCTCACGCTCTCATAGCCAAATCACCTATTGATTTCGATGTTTTAATTTATTGGAGCAAATAAGATTGCCATTGTCAATCCTACATTGATTTAATTTTAATTTTAACGCAGGAAAATGCGTCCCCTTTCGTTTTTTAGTACTATTAAACAACATTACGGAGTTACAGTGGTCGAGATGTTTAAAACATGGATTAAATCACATAAAACTCTCATTTACATGAGACAAAAATTCACCTTTATCCGCAATTGCATCATATCCATCTTCATGGTACGATTGCGTATTTACGATCTCACACTGTTTTACCCGTGATTCATTTTAATTGTTTATCCGGTTTTTTGGTTTAAATGATTTATAAGATCCGCAATCATTAATTGTTTTGTTATTCGATCTTGCGCTGAAGAAGGCCTAAAAAAAGGAGCCGAAACGTCCGCTAATTATTTATTTTTAATCATCATGTTTATGTATTTTTAATATAATAAAGAATTTTTTTGCGTCATAACATTCACGCTCACGCTCTCATAACCAAATCACCTATTGATTTCGATGTTTTAACCAAGTAATCATATTTCACAAACAAGAAAAAAATTGTTCAGTAAGTGGTATACTGATGAGAATGTTAGCTATTTAAAAAAAGTCGTACGACTTCTGATATTAAGTTCGATGCATAATTAGTGATGAATAAACGCTCTTAAAATTTTTTATAATACAAATTGCAAAGTGAAAAAAAAACTTTATTTCATATGTAGTAATTAATCTCAGTTTTCTATATTTTGTAATTTATGTATTATATTGTATATATTTGCAATAGATAACAGGTGCGGGTCACGGTATAGGAAAAGAATTGGCGAATCAATACGCACAATTGGGTGCAACAGTGGTGTGTTTAGATGTGAATCAACAATCAAATGAGAAGACGGCAAACGAGATTAAAGAAACTGCGACAAGTCCGGTATACGCGTATCAGTAAGTTGCTCTTTTGTATAAACTTGTTTGATTCTTTTATTAAGATATGTAAGACATCCTGATAAAAGAATCTAGTCATTTTGACACGCGTATAATCAAAAAATCCTTTAACTTGGCGGAATAGAGACAATAGTTTCGTTATATGATAAACATCCCAATTATTATTAACAACATTACATTCGATGATGTAAAATGTTACATCATGAACTCGTGTTATTCGATTTAAGTATCATTCTATTGCAATGCTTACATCAGATATGTAGATATTAAATGATATATACGTATAAAATCATATGCTAATTAAGATCTTAATCTTTATGCAGATGCAACATATCTAATCGAGAGCAAGTCCTTGAAGTAGCAAAACAAATTAAAGAAGAAGTCGGTGACGTTACTGTTTTAGTTAATAATGCCGGTATAATGCCTTGCCACACATTTCTGGATTATACAAGCGATCAGATTAGGCAACTCTTTGACATTAATATACTAGCACATTTTTGGGTATATGAATTGAAATTATATGACTCTATATATAAATATCAAATTAGCTTTTTGCTTTTGAAAGAATAATATTATTTTCATTTTATATATATATCCTAATATTATAAATATAATTATAAAATCGAGAATTACATCATGATATTAAATTTAATTTAATCGTTGTTTATACATATTAAAAATATGAAAAATACGGTATATATATATACGGATATAATATATCTATATTATTTGTCCTCGCGAATTAATATTCAATGAGATTCTATTCCAGACGTTACAAGCATTTTTACCAAGCATGATTAAAAAAAATCATGGTCACGTCGTTGCACTCTCGTCGATGGCAGGACTTGCAGGAATTCCTTATTTAGTGCCCTATAGCGCCACAAAATACGCAGTTAGAGGTAAATTTCTTTATAATTTCATATTTAGACGTTGTAATCTATTTTTTTTTTTCAATAATTTTACTCGAAATAATTGACTCAATTTGGAAAATGTTGCTTCTTTAAGCGTTCTTATTTTTCAGGTTTTATGGAAACACTTAAACAGGAATTACGGATATCTAGTAAGGAAAAATCTTTGATCAACTTCACTACTATTTTTCCTTACACGGTTGATACGGGACTTTGCAAAAGGCCAAGAATAAGTAAATTGTAAGTTTACGACAAAACATGTATAATACTACAAATAAATATATGCAATTGCAAACGTAAATATAAAAAGCTCGATTATGTCAAGATAAACAATAAATATTTCTGTTTTATCTTTCTCTCTCTTCCAGGTTTTCAAACTTTATGGCATTGAATTCGCCAAAATTTGTAGCTACACAAATAATTAATGCTCAACGGCGAAACATAACAGAAATATCTGTACCAGCATTTTGGTCATATTGCATCTCATTCATTAGGTAACTAAAATATAATATTTATGGTGATAAATTTGTAAATCTATTATATATGAAACAATATGCAAAAGCGTAAATTGTGCAATATTTAGTATATCACATTCGTTTTAAAGTCGACAATAGCATCAAATGTTAAATAAATATGAGAAGAATTAATTTTCATTACATATAATAAGTATTAGAAAAAATTTATATAATATTTTAGCATAATAAATTATATAGAACATAATCTCGCATTTTGCACACAAAATTCGATATTTTATATTTTAAATTATTTTAAATATATTAAAATAAGTAGAGATTATTTAATATAACTTAATTTTTTCAGACTTTTACCTGAAAATGCACAAAGCAGCGTAAGGAACTTTATTGACAGCGGTGTCGAGCCAGATAATTAATCAATATAAAAATTTTATATTGCATATAAAAACCGAACTTTCGAAGACATACAGAAAGAAAAAACAGAAGATATACATGATACAACTTTTTTATAAATTACTATATCGTATTTGATTTTATATTTTATTGTATTTCAGTGTATTTATATTTTATCATATTACATTTATATAGTATTTTGTATTTCTTTGTGTTGTCTATCTTCTAATTTATCATTTGTGTGATGTCATTATATTATAATTATTTTATCCATTATAATATAATATTAAATTATCATTATAATGTTATAGTCCATAAAAAAACTTAATATTCAAAATATGTGAGATAATAAAAAACAGTTTTATATAAATACCGAATTTTTTTTTAAATTCCAAACTTGCATGGCGCATAAACATATACATAAGAAAATTGATTGATCCATAAACGTATGCATAAGAAAATAAACCAATCGAATTTTTTATGCATACGCTTATGCGCCTATGCAAGTTTGTGTATTTATATCCGAAAAGATGCATACTTGCGAGAATCGACTTAACGCATATGCCTTTTTTAGAAAGGGATGTTATAATATTTTTAATTCAATTAATATTTTTAATAATTATCTGATTTTTGTCAATAAATATTAATCGCGGATAAGATATTAAAACATATTATTTAAAATATATTAATTACTATTTTAATATTTTTAACATATTATATGTATACACCCTCATTATCGCTATAGAAATATTATAAAATAAACAATTTTTAACTCACCAATACGTACAACAGCGGAGTTGCAGTACACAGCATTGATCTGAAAACAAAATATTCAAATTATGTACATATAATACATATGTGTGTCGAATATCTCATAAACAATGCAATTTAAAATTAAAAAAAAAATGTTTTTATATTGCATACCTCACAGTTGCTCCGCTGTCGCCCGATGCATTCCGGGCCTCCTCTTCCTCTCTTGGTCGACCGTCATTGCTCCTTCGTAACACTCACGAAAACACGAATAATTACGATTGTCCGACACTTCCGATACGCGAAACTTTACACGGCACTCCCGACGCGCGACACTTTACACTTTACACGGCACTCCCGACACGACGCGTGAATCACTGTGATCGCAATGCTACCTGTAACAAATAAAATACATACATATTATTAGAATAATCTTATTATTTCGCACACACACATTATAACATACAATAAATATAAATATGTAAGCTAGAATATTTAATTAGCTAAATTTTTGCTTTATTAATATTTTTTTACAGAAATCAGCTGATTAAGCGTTAATTTGCTAATTAATTTTAAAAATAATATGTTATAAAAATTAAAATAATAATATGTTTTAAATAATATGTTATAATACTAAACTCGATTATATATATAAAATATTTTTGAGTTATCAACTGCGATTTCTGTCAAATAAAATCGAAGAATAACGCGCGCTTGTGTTGTTCTAGTAATAATATAAATGCAAAAAATACTAAAAATTTCATATCAAAACGAATAAGTAAAAGAATTCATTTCTGACTGACTTAATTATAAATAACTTGATTATATATAAGCGTTGTTATATGTATCTATATATATAAAATATAGAACATACTTATAAAGCAGATGATAAAACATATACAAAGAAGTATATCCATACATTGCAAAATTTATATAAGTGAAAAAATATATATATATATATATATATATATAAACAATATAATCATATATTGCTTATATAATGCTTATATAAATAAGCAATATATAAGCAATATAATTATCGTTTATTTAAAAAAAAAAAGTAATAATGTTAATAATAGATAGAACTTATTTGCATACACAGATGAGGCACAAATATATACCACATATATGTCATCCATTTTTTTAAAATTCGGATTTTATTATACATAAACATATAAAATGCAAATTATATTGTACTTACTTAAATCCAAAGTAACGCATAAATAAATATACATATACATATATATATATATATATATATATATATATATATATAAAACATTTTCTGTTAAAGTATTGAAAAATCTAATTTTGAGATATTGATTTTATCGAGAAAATCATATCCTCTCGAGCCAACTTTTGCGCCAGCAATACAGCATGCAAATTTGATAGCCGTATGTAAAACCGTTTCGTCGATAAATTTTGTTTGATAATCTAAATTTTCTATATTTTGTTTAATATCTCGTCTAACTACTGTGCTACTATCAAAATTTTTTTTGGCATCGCACAATTTATTAATATTATTCATGCAAGCTGACTCATTATATTTACACATAAATTCTACTTTGCTCTTATTTAAATAATATAAAACAACTGCGTTAAATGTATCACCTGCTCCCAATGTATCAATCACCCTGCATGGTGGGAAAGCTGGAGATTGTACTATCACACCACACGGAGTACGAGCAATTGCACCTTCCTCTCCCCAAGCACAAATAATGGCCCCTCTAGAAATATATTTATATCTCAGCAATGTTATACTTCATCCATAAATGTTAAAATGTTAACACATTTCTTACCTAAGTCTAACATCTTGGCCAATAGTGTGTATTACTTCCTTCATGTCGGTAAAACCTTGAATCTTAGCAAAATCTTTTGCTATAAATGCTACATCAGTATGCGACAACAGATCTAATAAATTGGGAGCTGATTTAGGATTTTCTAGCTCCACACTGATCGTAATTGGCATACGATTTTTACTGTCTTTTAATGATTTATTATAATTTTTTATATGCTGTATCATGAGCAGCATTTCATCTATATTTCTTCCCTAAAAACATAAAATAAATTTAGTAAAATAAATTTAGTTTTGTCTCGCTACAAAAGTTTATACTTCTATATATGTTATAAAACATACTTCAAAGTGAATCCAGCTGTATTCTGCCATGTTAAGTTGTTCAAAGTTCTTTACTGTCAATTCTGGTAAATTTTGATTCTGATACACAATTGTACGAGTCCCAGTATTTAAACTCAATATGATAGTTGCGACAGGACAGCCAATGCCTTTTATTATGGGACAGTGAGAATAGTCAATTTTATATTTACACAGGTCATTTTGCATAAAATTGACATGTTCATCTGCGCTTAAACAAGCCAGAAGCTCACATGACTGTCCCAGCAACGATAACACGGTGCAAGTGTTTGATGCGTTGCCTCCTCTTTGCCATCTATAGTCGATAGACCTGAAAATTATATTCATAATAAGAAATAAAAATATATTTAAATCGCAGAAATTAAAAGAGACTACGACAATTTTATAATATTATTTAATAATTACAAAGTGCAAAAACAACATCCAAAAAACTTTTTTCAACGAAAAATAGAAAATACTTAAAAAAATACTAGAAAAAAATATTTGAAAAAAATAATACAGAATAATCTCCATTCGAAGGAAAAATATTTTCGTAACGCGAAGAGAGATCAATGCGATCAAAGTTCAACATAAAATCTTATCTCATATTCATATAAACAAATTGTAAACATTAAATTCGTGACGTTAATATACGTTCTTTTATATCTTTTCTTTCAAGATAAAATTAAAGATTCCCCAACTGCATGCAATAATTTTTTTGTATTATATGAAGAAATATAAAATAATTTTTCTCAGAATTCTAACCTATTCAGTTGGAAATACGCATTGCTCTTTTTGGAAAAACAAAATTGTTTCGCTGAAATATTATTAGCTATTTAAACAAAAATTGGAAGAGAAAGCGATGAGTGAACGTGACCGATATGGAATTTATACTTTATACGCAGTCGTATCGCACATATACATACCCACACAAAGGCATAACCAATGAAATTTCCGTGCGCTCGCACGGCAAACTCATTTGAATTGGGCGCGAATAAATTTCGCGCGACCACGATATATAGATATAAAATAAATAATTAAATGCATTAACCTTTGAGTAGAGTCCTCCGTAGGAAACTGCTGACACGTTTGAACGATGTCGAGGCAGGTGCGTCCCACGCAGAGGATCTTCGTCACGTCGGGTATCGTCGACGAGGCATCATCCTCGATGACCTTTTCGCTAAAATGATCCTCCGGACTCGACGTCATTTCGACAACTCGATGATCCAAGGACGCCCGCTTCTTTCCTACGGTTACAAGTTGCACCGATGACGTGTGTCGTCTGAAGTTGGCTGACGAACGAACTTTTATTATCTCTATATTTATTAGGGCCTATCCGCATAAATTTATACATATCTTAGAGTCTTAGAGCATATAAACATGGAGGGAGAATAGTATATACTTTTCGGGAAACAAAAGTGTCCCCAAGATTGTGCGAGAGAGAAAGGTATAGTAATTCCTGTTTGTCCTCTATACGCGTGCGCTAAACTGGCAGACATAAATGACAGTTCCAAATTTCTTTTAAAATAGGTAATAACTGCATAGCAATAACAGTTGCTTGGAAACAACGCTTGCGCACGTATATCTTTCTCTCTCGCACACACAGATATTGTGGACACTTTCAGACCAGTATTCTCCCTCCATATCTATATGCTCTAAGGCCCGATTGCACCAACATTATTTTAGCTTTAAGTGAGACTTAAATATCTATTATCTTTATCTTTTTTTCTAAATAAATAAAGACAAACATATATTTAAGTCTCGCTTAAAACCAAATTGACGTTGGTGCAATCGGCTAAGATACATATATGCACGAAGAGGTACCACCAATCATAGATTTGAAATATAATATAATCGCGTGACATACCAGGTGTCCCATTTTAAAGGACCCACTCAAATATCTCATAGTCAGAAACACTGCGTTAAATCGAAAAATGTTTCCTACAAAAGTTGTAGGGTTTCGAGGGGGACATAAAACATAGTAATATTCATTTGACCTTGGACGGCGTCTCCAAGGTTAGTGAAGGTTAACCTTAAGTGAAGGTGAGAATGAATTTTGAAGAAAATAAAAAAATGCTTCAGATAAAAGTTGTTCAAATTAATTAGTAGAAAAAGGTGTTATAATAAAAAATATGGGTTTCCATTTAAAAAATTTATTCTCACCTTCACTTGACCTTGGAGACGCCGCCCAAGGTCATATGAATATTACTATGTTATGTCCCCCTCGAAACCCTACAACTTTTGTAGGAAACATTTTTTGATTTAACGCAGTGTTTCTGAGATATTTGAGTGGATCCTTTAAAATGGGACACCCGGTATAATATAATCATATGTTAATCTCTATATATACATATATATTTCATGCTATTAATTTTATTATTATAAAATTATTTCATTGTAAATAAAATATTATAATAAAACATTATATATACATATAATATATAATAAAAAAAAGAAATATATATTTATACTTGTAATAAATAAATATTTCTTGATATAGAATAAATAATTGATATATGGAATTACATCATTCTTCTTCATTCAAATTCTTGCGCCAAGAAACGTGAAAGGAAGAGGAGGAGGATCAATCATGGCTGCCGTGACGTAAACGATGCGATCAAGATGCCAAGATGGCATCGAGCTCGAGCTTTTAGCAGCGCGTCGTTGGTTTAAAAATACCTCGAAACTTACGACATCGTGACGGACATTGGCGTTTGCATTATTAAGCGAGGAGGGCTCGTAGGGAATAATTCGCGTCGTCCAACGCGAAACACACTTATGCGAAACACGTGGAGGCCCGGGAGAGATTCGCGCCTGCTTACGGCGGCGCGTTATTGCGTGTAAAAATATTTCGCGCTCGCCGCTTCTCTTCATGTAAATAATAAAATACGATGGATCCACGTTTGCATAGAAGATCCGAGCCGGAAAAGGGATCGGGCGATTTGGTTAGTGGCGATCTATTCATCTCCAAATTTCGGGTCTCTTATCAGCGCGTCCAGTCTTATCAAAGAAGAAAAAACAAATTCGACTTATCTCTTTTGACAAGACATTTTTCTGTTGCTGTCAAATCTCGATGCAAATATATGCACGAAAGATCACGTTTGTACACGTGTATTTTTGTGTTCTGTCAAATGTCAATGACAGATTACTGCTAATATTGCGAATGTATATTCTGTATAACACTTAGAAGATATTTTAATAATTTTAATGATTTTTTATATATTTTCAAATTTTACGATAGTCTATATTAAAATTAGAGAAGAGAGAGATTTGTGTTATGTTTATATCACTTTAAAATTAGTTTCTTTAATCGCAAAAATATATTCAAGTAATATTACAGTAACTGTATATAGGAACTTTTTTCTTCTCTTAAAATAATCCAATATATAATTTTTTAATTCTATTTTCTTGTGTATATAGATTGTTGAATGGATAAATGAGGCTTCCATGAGCCTCTCTGAAGAAGTTAAGGTTGCAAATATATGTAAAATACAGGAGTTTTTGTTAAACAAAGAACCACATTTGTTAAAGCCTTACTTGAACGACGTTCTACAATTTTCGATAAATAGAAGCGCTGAAGTCAGGAAAACTATTACAGGATTTATCGAAGAAGCTGGGTTATTATCATTAAATTCATCTATTATGCATGTACAATATTTATAGAAAATACTTATGTTAAATATTTTATAACAAATTTATTTTTTTTTTTTTAGAATAAAACAACCAGAGGTGATTCCTCGCATAGTTCAAATACTTCTTACATTAGCATCAGATGAAACATCGGCTGTGGCTAAACGTGCGCTTAGAGCCAGTGGCAGAATTCTTAGAGCTGCTCTCAAATGGATCGCTAGTGCTACTATTGTTACACCAGATATGGAGTTAGCATGGTCTCAGCTAAGTGCTCTGAAAGTTCAAATCATAAATATGATTGACAGTGATAATGATGGGTAAGTAAAATAATCAAAAGTAATTAAAGAAATAATTTTATCATTAAGCATAGATCTAATATTGTTAAAATATTTTCAAATATTTTAGAATAAGAACGCAAGCTGTAAAGTTTCTTGAAGGAGTAGTCCTAATACAGACATATCCAGATCCCGACTCTCCGAAGAAATCTGATGACTTTTCTCTCGAAGATATTCCGCTAACATTGAAAATAGCTCGTAGACGAAAATTAGAAGAAGAAGCAAATCAAGTTATGGATTTGTTGATCAAGTTTCATGGCTCTCCTCATGTTAGTAGTGTCAATTTAATGACATGTATGGGATCATTGGCTTTAATTGCCAAAATGAGGCCACAGTTTATGCCAAATGTAATTCAAGGTATATATCTATTTTTATTTATATTATATATATGCTATTTTTTAATACAATTATGCATAAAATTTAATGATGTTGGAATGCACAGCTTTACAGAGATTGCAACATGATCTTCCACCAACGCTATCAGATTCTCAAGTAACTAGTGTACAAAAACAATTGAAACTCACACTTCTCGGATTAATGAAACATCCTGCTAGTATAGAGTATGCTTCAACCATAGCTAAACAACTGGCTCAACTTGGAGCAAAAGAGCAGGAAATTATTAAGGCCTATCCAAAACCGGAAGATGTTCGTCGAATAAAAAAGCGTCAACAGGTATATGAGATCTAAGAAACATATTTTTCATTGTATTTGTATAATTCTTAAGAAATTTTTATTATGTACAGGAAGTAGCAGCTAGTGCTGCAAAGCGAGCAAAGATTGATGTGGCTCTATTATCCGAGGAAGTAGAAGCGACGTCAAATCTTCTTCCTACATTTAAATTACCAGAATTAATTGAACTCTCTGAAAGTTTTATTGCTGAAAGACTCAGTGTAGAGATTGCAACAGATTTAGTGATGGATAGTATGGTATGAAATTATATGTTAATTCATATTTATGTAAAGTTTAAATTATTGAAGTGTATTTTGAATATTGAACGTGTTACATTTAATAGGCATGGGTACCGGATACTATGACAACAATATTCCAAAGGGAATATCAACCTACCGCAACCACTGATATTAATATACAACGTCAAACAATCGCTAAACTCTTAGCAGCGCAAATCAAACAGACTAAAGAGAAAAAGAAAAAAAAAGATACGAAGGAGGAAGATGCTGTAATGGAAGATTTAATTAAGAACCCTACCATTACTGTAGCTGAGGCAAAGCGCGAGCGTAAACGTGAAAAAGATCGCGAGAAGGAGAAAGAAGCGAAAGCGTCATTAGAGGCTCATGAAAAATCTCTCGCAAAAGCTAGAAATCGTTTGAAGGCATTAAAATTAATTGAAGTGACAAAGCCGCTGTCAAAGGAAACTAAAGAGCGAATGTTATTGATGGCAGTCAATCGAATATTGCTTTCGGAAAAGACTGCGGTTCTTGGTGGTGTAGCTGCAATAAGGTGATAACAGAATATAAATTTAGATAGTGATAAGCAAACAGATTCTCACGCTGGATATTGTTCATCTTTAATAATTCATTTCTTTTTACTGTATATTGCAGATCTAAAATTCTGACTACTCTGGCAGCTACTTTTAATCCTTATATTAAGGAAGCTGTACTGCGTTATATTACCGATGATATGCGAAATCGATTAGATTTAGCACTAGGTTGGCTGTACGAAGAATATGCATTGTTGCAGGGATTTCAAAGGCGGACTACATTGTGTACAAAACCACAAGAAGCTCCTCATCAAGCATACAATTTTTTATTATGCACTTTAGTATCAGCTATCGATTTAGTTCAGGGTAAAGATCGCGATACATTGTTATCCAGGTAATATTGAATTTTTTCCCTCATGTATACATATACATATATATATATATATATATATATATATATATATAGAGTTAAAAATGAGAAATATAGATATATCAGTATCTAATCTATATTAATCATATGTCTGTATTTTTTAAATTAAAGATTGTATCTGGAGGCACCATTAATAACCGAAGATGCTGTAGAGGCCTTAAAAATGGTGTCGGCTGATCAAACTAGAGGTCTTGCACCATTACAGCTTCTGAAAGAAATGGTAGTGCGTAGACCGACGAAACAACTGATATTTTTAAATGTTTTATTATGCCATACCGGACATGAAAACGATATAGTAAGATTCTGAATCAAATCTTATATAACATATGTAATATGTATAAAAAAAAGCACTAATACTACGTAAAACATTTATATAAATAGATACGGGAGGCTGCGATACAATTAGTCAGTCAGTTGTACAGCAGGCCAGACTTAAGTAAACTGATTGAGGAATATGCAGTTCTATATTTAGGCTTTTTACGTCTTCATAACCCACCTGAAATTGTTTTTGGGCAAGATAGAGGCAGACCGCAAATTGATAGTCAGTGGACTGAATCAACAACACGTGCTTGTTTAGGTTTATACCTTGCTTTGCTTAGTGAACATCAAGATCTTATTCATGAGTGAGTGCAATTAAACTACATTTTTTATTATTAAATGCAAACACACATATATACATGCAAGATGTATCTCTGTAAAAAAATGAATATGTATGAATAATGTATATATATTCTCATAATCATATGTTTAATAATAATAGATTAGCGAGAGTGTATACATCAATGGCAGCGGATGTGAAACGTATTGTATTAAGACTAGTGGAAGGGCCAGTGAGATCTTTAGGTATGGGTAGTCCACAATTGCTCGCACTTGTCGAGAATTGTCCGAAAGGATCTGAAACTTTAGTCACAAGGATCATACATATCCTTACAGAGAAATGTATGTTATCGTTACTTATGGATAAGATATATTTTATTCGATTTTTTATGTGTATTTTACATGATGTTGTTTATATGTGCAGCTGCTCCAAGTGCAGAGTTGGTAGCCCGAGTACGAGAGTTATATCAGACTAGAGTCTCCGATGTCAGATTTTTGATACCTGTTCTAAATGGACTCACAAAAAAAGAAGTGATTGCCGCACTTCCAAAATTGATAAAATTAAATCCTATCGTCGTAAAAGAGGTAAATAATTTCTTTCAAATATCATTTTATTCGCTATTTTAAGCTTTCTAAAGAGTGTCAGTAATGAATATATACATATTTATATTTTTTAAAGGTATTTAATAGATTACTTGGAACACATAACAATGATAGCGGTGTACTCCATACGTCGCCTATTACACCCGCAGAACTATTGATAGCTTTACATAATATAGATCCAAGCAAGGCTGAATTGAAAACTGTTATCAAAGGTAAATCATTTTATGTGCAACATTTGTTTATTTGGGAAAAAATTGTGCCTTTATGTAAACTTAACGAATATATCTTCTCTCGTTTACAGCAACTTCTCTTTGCTTTGCTGAAAAACAAGCATATACACAAGAAACTGTCGCTGTTGTGATGCAACACCTCATGGAAATGACACCTCTGCCAACATTACTGATGCGCACAGTTATACAGAGTTTGGCCCTTTACCCTAGACTAAGCGGATTTGTCATGAACATACTTCAACGTCTGATTCTGAAGCAAGTATGGAAACAGCCGAAAGTGTGGGAGGGCTTTGTCAAATGCTGCGAACGTACGCAGCCGCAGAGTTTCGCCGTTATTCTGCAATTACCGCCGGCACAGTTGGCAGAAGCGCTTCGAATGGCAAGCAACTTACGCGCCCCTTTGCTAGCCCATGTTGAAGCTTTTGCTGAAAATCAGGTAATTTCCTTAGCATATTTTTACACGCACATTTAACGTTAAACATATGACTGAGTTTATTTAAATATAAATTTAGAATTATGTTAAATATGAATTAGATGAAATATTGAAATAAAATCGCAAACTAAATATGACGATTAAATATAGAATATAGTGAAGCTTTAATGTGAATAATAATAATACTCTGCATATATATGCGTCCCCTACAATAATTGGGGAATCTAACAAAGAAAAAGAAGAATGCTTTATTGAGATATAATTTTTTCTTTTTTCAGAAAGCACATATTCCACAATCGATAATGGATGTCATACAGGGTAAAGTACCCTGTGACATGCACGATGAGTTCGATATTGTGAGTAAAGATGCCTGTATATAAAGGAACAGTTTTTTAAGCCCTCTCTTTATAATATAATTCTTTAAAATAAACACGATATTGGGGAGACCCAAAAATATCTTCTCCGTCAATTTCTTTCAGGCACCATCTGGTGATTATTCGAATGATCAAAAACCAGATACAATGGAAATTGATCTTTCGGAACCAGCTCCTCCCGGTTTAGATTAGTATAAAATTATTCCAGTGTTAGGATTAGAAGCATCGTCTACCGAGTATCCTAATATTTAACGAATTCGCACTGTAATCTGTACAGTAAATTATTTTTTATTTTATTTTATTTCTTTTTGCATTGCTCTGTAAGCCACGGTTACATATTGCATTGGCAATGATCCTTATTTATAGCCCTATTTGGGCTGAGTACAATTTTGAGTTAAAAATTTTATTCGATTAATATTTAGCACTATAAATGTTCGATTGCAGTAAATACTTTAAGATAGAACAATAGGATATAAACAACAATAATTTGAATTCTTTCTTAATATTATTTTTCTATGATTTTAATTCGATATTATACATATCATTGATTTTAAATCACTGGTATTAAAATTTTTAGTCATAATTTATATATTCATTTCAGTATTTAATATGACAGAACGTATGAATGCTATCTAACTCTTTTCATATGTAGATAATGTTATCAATAACCTCTGATAAAATCTAGAGAAACTTTTTTTTACATTTGTGATGAGTGTCGTAATGAAAAATCTTGATTTGCATTACATTATAATTTTTACACATATACAAGGAAAGAAATAACTGTTGTAAATTAGCTAAAATAAAATATATTAGATATATTTCATACAAAATACACATGAAGCTTTAGGAAACATGAAACTAACAATAAGTCAGAACTAGAAAATCTTCAATTATTTGACGTAACGATTTTTTTTTTATCTCTTATAAATTTTAGTTTTCTAAAGCTAAAAACTTGTGGACGATCATTTCGATTATTTGCTTGCTCGTTCGTGTGACATCGCAATTTGAACAGCCATTTTACAACAATATAAATCCATTTGAAAATTATGCAAATGTTGCATCATAATTATTACAAAAATAATATTATTTAATTGGAATATGAGAAAAAATATAATACAGTATACATATATACATTAGTTTGATGTGCATAAGAATTCAATTAATCGCAAATTAGTCTCAATATATTGCACATATATATATATATATATATGTACGTTAAAAGTAAAGTTATATAATACTTGTATGTTTAAATACTTGTGTTCAAAAAAATTTTATATACATAAAACATACATGAGAGAGAGTTTAATTATAGAATTTAACATCATAGAATCATATAAAAATAAACAATTTAAGTAGACAATTTTTTTACATCACAATTTTCATTGTATATAAAAAAATAATAAAATATTTTTTGTTACATAAAAATAATTCTCATATCTGTTTCATATATATTCTTCCTTTTAAGGAATAAATGAATATTAAACATTATACATATAAAATAAACTTAAGTAAATGTTAAAAAAAAATCAGAAGGAATAAAAAATTTCTTGCTGAGAAACATCTAACAAGAATTTCAAAAATAATAATAACAATCTATTAAAAAGTACAATTATTCCCTGGAAATACTTGATTGCAATTTTCATTTGCATATATACGTTAGACACAATTATATATATATATATATATATATATATATATATATATATAATTTATTTCTTTATAGGAATAAAAATCTTGAATATACTTACACGTGTAACATCGACTCCAATCGCTCTCAAATTAACATAAAAAACGTCCTTTTTCAAAGAATCAAAAATATTAAATATATTTATTATCTTATATTCATTTTAGAAAAATAGCTAAAATACGTGGGATTATAATATCCGCGAACGAGCGAGCAGATCAAACAAGAGAAACACGAGCGAAATGTTTGCAATAGTTCTAAACAATTTTTTTTCTCAGTTGCATCGGAGGGAGGATGTCATATCATACGATCTGGTAAACTTATATTTGAGGGTGTCTACACAATAGATTATACCTGACATTTCTGTCTTTTTCTAATATGCTATAAACTCCTAGCTTATAGCAAAAGAAATGCTTAATAAAAGTGGTCATTGTCACAGTTTTTGATGAGATTTATATTTAATACGTCATAATCACTTTTGGATCATTTACAAACTTTCTAACTATTATACATTTATGACAATGTTGATAAATCGCTAAAATCTTTCTTCCTCCGGAAATTTAGATTTATATTCTTGTATAGAATATAAATATATATATCTTGTATAGAAAACATAAGAAAATGCTGCCATAACGAAGATCTATATTTTTTTATATCGAGTATTTGCCAAACAAGATAATTATTTATTTTATTCAGAACAAATCTATTTAACTATAAATAGAACATAAAGTTAACATCATTAAAATTTTGATGAATTATGCAAGACATTATTTTCGCGGAACGATTAACATTTTGTAAGGTTTTGGCGAGATTACCAAACCGCTGGTAAACTCTGCTTTGATGGACTTTTCACCAGGTAGTGGAAGTAAACAATACTTTTGCATAACGCCGACAAACAATAGAAACAATGCACTTCTTGCCAATGCTTCTCCTGGACATCGTCTTTTTCCTTAAAAAAAAAAAAAGAGATTTTTTTTATATATTTTTTGCAAATCGTAAAATATAATATATTTGTCGAAATAATTAATGCACGAAACTTCAATTTGATTTTACAATTATAATTATTCACGGTAATCAGTGATGGGTAAAACACATTTAAAATAAATTTTGATACAGATCATGTGAAAAAATGTATCTAGATACAAATACATAAATTAAAATGTATATAGACACAGATATACTCAGATATACATATCAGATACTTTTAAATTATATTTTATCATAATGATAAATATGCACAAAATATATTGAATAAATCTTTTATTTATTAATATTATTTGTTTACGACTTTATTCGTTAGTTTTAACTCATCAAAAATGTCTCATCAAAGATATCGTCACTCAAACTATTTTTCCGTGATACTAAAATTTGATCACCAATGCTAAAATCGCTTGACCGGTTGGTAACGATATGTAATTGTGTGTTAAACTTTAAACTTAAAAAAATATGTTTTATATGAGGAAAACGTGCGGTATATTTACACAGTATCTTTTTGCTTATCTGACAAATAGAAAATGCCGATAGCACTGTCAGCTGTTTCTACGTGGTCTTGATCTTTTAAAAATTTAAAGAATTAGTCAATTCAAAGAAATATCTAAAAATGTATCTGAGAAAACCAATTCAAATACTATATATTTTGTATCTAGATACAGATATTTCCATTCGAATATATCTCACAGATACAATATGTATCTAGAAACATGTATCTAGACTAGATACTACCCAACACTGATAGTAATTATTCATCATACACACAAACAATTCACACGAGTATTAATTTAAGAAAAACACTATTTGTTTCTTTTTAGTGAGAAAGATATTTGCAATCTTTTGTTGTATTATTAAACAATCTAACAAGCTAAAAATATCATAATTATAGCATGGTACAAAAATGTTTAAGTGAAACACATTGTAATAACGTGATGATTATAACGACCTATTAGACGTAGCAATCATCTTCACTGACAAATTTTGTAATATATAATTAATACATTTGTGATATTTAATTTTTCTTTATAATTATATTATTTCTCCATAAATCATAATTAACTGACCTTTTCCGAATAGTATGACGTTTTCATCCATTTGATAAGCGCCATTCTCATTTAAGTGCCTCTCAGGTTTAAATAATTCCGGATCGGGAAATAATTCTCTATCCACATTATTACTATAAACATTAATTAAGACAGTTGCATTCTTTGGTATCGTGTAACCTTCAAGAATCGTATCATCAAGAACACGTCGCGGTCCAATAATAGGTACTACCAGCCACAAACGCTGAATTTCTATAAGTATAGCTTCAGTAAAAGGCATTCTGCAATTTAAAGTTAAAAATCACCCTTAAAAATACATGAGAAAAATAAGGGTCATAAAAATACTTAAAAAAAAAAATTGTTCGACGCTTTTTATAATAAAAATACATTAAAAGTTTTATCACACATTATTACTTTACTCTATCCTCCAAATTAGGAAGTCTATTGCCGATCACGGCATCGATCTCCTCGTGTAATTTGCGTTGCACGTCCTGGTGATTGACCATTTGCAGAAAAAGATGATCTAAAGTCGCTGTCGTGGTTTTTATTCCAGCGACGAAAAAATCAATCAGCGTTACAATGAGATTGTTGTCTTAAAAAAAAAAAAACACAAAAAATGTTTTAAAAATAACATAATACATTTATCCTTTTGGTTCACAATTTGGTCGAATAAAAATAATATTTCGCATAAGTTACTGCTTTAAATCACAGAGCATGTAAACATTATAAGCTCGCGTATCAATAAAGGCGCAAAATTAAAATAAGACTATTAAAAAGTAAGCTTAGAAATTATATTCAAGTTTTATATGACGCAATGTATTTGAAGTTTTTATATAATAAATTGTGAAAAGATGGAGGTTCGTATAATGTCATTAACAATAAGCAATTAGATTGTTACCTGAAAACACAGTATTCTTGTCTTTTTGCGTGAACATTTCGTGGAGAAACGCATCGATAAAATCTTCCTCTTTTCCTTCGACAAACCGTTGTTTATGTTCATTAATAGTTTCCTGAATGTTAGAGACAATTGCAATGTATAAGTCGTAAATATATTGCAAATAACAAACGCTAAAATTGAAAGCTGTTAAAATTACGTTACCATTAACAAACTCCTTAATTCATTATTGATCTTAACAAGTACACTGTATCCCGTCTTCTCGGGAAAGAGGAAACGGAGCCAAGGGAAAGTGGACAAAATCCCACCAGACATATCAAAAATTTGACTACGACGTTCCATTAGATTTAAAAAATTCTGCAATCTGTAAACGGTTACAAAATCGATAAGCGATTACAGCTCAAGATCGACCTACAATCGAATTATCGTATTTTTTATTCTTCGCTTTCAGAGATCTTTATCAGTTTTTTAACGCTAAACTCTCTTGCGCACTTTACATACATGATCACGCAAATATATTAAAAAATATATTACTAAAGTAACAAGCAAAAGAAGATTTGAATTCAAGCTTTCTCTGTAAATTTACGATAGTTATTAAACAAAAAACGCTACCTTTGATCTTGAGAGAATCGTTTTCCTGTGATCAAAGTCCAAAGAACATTTATGACCGCAGGTGCAATTATAGTTTGTATATGTCGCACGCCGCCGTCTTTTAGTTTCTCTAGAATAAGTACCAGTTCATCCAAAAGAAGCTCTATCATTTGTTGTTTAGCGAATCCAACATTTCTTAAAGCACGTACCGTCCAGGTGCGTAGTTCTTTCCATTCTGGTCCATCATTCATCGTGATCCCTAATCACAGATTTTAATTTATCGATAGCCTTTTAAAATTCTAAACTTTAATGTATATAGCGAGCTTCAATCGAATTTTTTACCGCTTTTCATTCCCATATTTCGTAGCTTAATGAATTCATTCCAAGGACGACCATCCATTTCTTTTTTGCTTAATACTTGCTGAACGAGTTTACTGTTCGAAACAATAATCGTGTCGCCGGCGCCTAATCGTAGACTGATGACATCGCTATTATATCGCTTGCTAAGCTCCAGAAAGGCAAAATGTTGTCCACCAAGTTTTTTAGACAATCTTTTTAAATAATATATGTTACCAATAAATGGCCATGGAAAAGGACCTAAAATTTTTTCATACAAAAAGTAGGCACATAAATTATCATTTTGGTTATATTATATGATATTTTAGTATTAGGATATTATCTCTTTTTGCTACCAATTCTTTAACCAATCTGGAATTAATTTTTTTTGAACGTAATTTGATCTTGCAAATTTCTAAACAATAATTATTTTCAATTTTCGCGAGTTTAGAAGATATTTTATTTAATATTATAAGATATTAAATATTTTCACACAGACGCGACGACACAGATGAGTTTTGAAAAGATAAATCATGTACAAAACATGCGATAATACTAATAAAAGTACTAGTTAATTAAAAATATAAAAAAATTTAATGTACAAAATTTGATGCTGCTATAATAATTAAAATAATAATTAAATTAATAAATTAATAATAATAATTAAATAATTAACATCTTGATTATTATACTGAAAAAAGCTATTATTAAAAAAAATATTTGCCAGTGTATTGTATTAATTAAAACAATATGTGAAATTGTTACAGTTCAGCAAATCATTTTCTCAATCAAAAATAACTCTCCATCTGTTATATAATAAAAGTGAATAAAAAAGTTATTATTATAATTGATAGATATTTTAATAATTGATTAAATACACAATACAATACACGATGTAGTGAAAATTGTTGCATAAGCGCAATGCAAAATTTTTTTATATTAAAGTTTTTTAATTATTTCTATTACTTTAATAATAAAAAATTGTATTACATGAAAAATATATAGTTATCGAATAAGCTTGTTATAAAACTTGTTATATTCAACGAGCCGAACATTAACAATATATATATAAGATGAAAATATTTAAAGTAATTTTTATTTGTGTATATATATGGATATGTGTATAATGTTATAATATATTTTTAAACCATTTAAATATAATTCCAATAAAATATAATTATACACAAAACATACACATTTATTTTTTCTGTATACTTTGTATAGGAGAGCAAAAAGGAAGCATAAGAATAAATAATTGTACCTGGTGGATAACTGGCTGAATATTTCGATCTCTGTCGCACTACGACAATGATGAATAAAATACTCAAGGTTACCACGATCAATGCTACTATCATTGTGTCTCGCTGTTAGTTTTTTCTTATTTTGACTCGTAATCGTCAGGTGTTCCTCAGAGTAGATTCGTCGTTTTCTGCTCGCTAGGATAGACGAACGGTAATATAAGTGTTCCGGGCTTAAGATAGAGTCGTTAATCAATTACGTCCACATGTAGACATCTCATTTAGATAGTGATTTTATCATTTAAGTCGATCATTTTCCGCTTACAAAATCGCGTTGAATTCGAAAGGAGGCCCGATTTTACGATGACTCATTAAATGTTTAACATTATATTATATTTAAACGCGTATCAATCGCGCCCGAATACGAAATCGACTTGTGCACATGTGGATTGATAGGGCTGGACTGTGTCAGATTACATAGCATAGGCATAGAAAGATATATGTACTTCCGACAGTTAATGACGGTCAGACGAAGTCTCTCTTAACGAGAACGAAACGGATGGAATTCATAGTTGAATCTTGGCGCGAAAATGTAAAATTTGTTTAAATCGAAACTCTATAGAGTCCGACCAATGATCAATTTTTTGGCCAAAGCCGAAACCGAACTTCGGTTTTTTTATTATCTTTGGCTGAAGCAGAAGCTGAAGCCGAAGGACTTGCATAGTGCCTGAGATACATAAATAAATAATAAAAAAAATTGTGCAAATGGAAATTTGCACATTGCTTCCTCACCATTTTATTTTGCTAATTAAGATGGGTTTTCAATTATGGCTTCCTCATAGAGGAAGCTTAACTTGCACATTGCTTCCTCACCATTTTATTTCGCTATAATTAAGATGGTTTTTCAATTATGGCAATGTGCAAGTTAAGCTTCCTCTACGAGGAAGCCATAATTGAAAAACCATCTTAATGAGCGAAATAAAATGGTGAGAAAGCAATGTGCAAATGGAAATTTGCACAATTTTTTCGAATATATATACTAGCAAACCTTATATATAATTAAAAAATATTTTTTTAAAGATTTCTATGCTAATGTCTTCTGAATGTTGTATAATTTGTCAATTTACAATTAAAAGAAGGTTTTTTTAAACCCTCTCTTTATAATATAATTCTCTAAAATAAACACAATACTCGAGAGACCCAAAAATATCTTCTCCATCAATATTTTTTCAGGCATCACCTGATGATTATTCGAATGATCAAACACCAGATACAATGGAAATTGATCTTTCGGAACAAGTTCCTGCCGGTTTAGATTAGTATAAAATCATTCCAGTATTAGGATCAGAAGCACCGTTTAACGAGTATCCTAATATTTAACGAATCCGCACTGTAATCTGTACAGTAATTATTTTATTTTTTTGCATGGCTTTTTGTAAGCCACGGTTACATATTGCATTGGCAATGATCCTTATTTATAGCCCTATATTTGTCGCTGAGTATAATTTTGAGTTTAAAACTTTATTCGATTAATATTTAGCACTATAAATGTTCGATTGCAAAAGGATTGCAGTAAATACTTTAAGATAAAACAATAGGATCTAAACAGCAATAATTTGAATTCTTTCTTAATATTGTTTTTCTATGATTTTAATTCGATATTATACATATCGTTGATTTTAAATCACTGGTATTAAAATTTTTAGTCATAATCTATATATTCATTTCAGTATTTAATATGACAGAACGTATGAATGCTATCTAACTCTTTTCATATATAAATAATGCTATCAATATAATAATCTTTGATATTTTTAAAAAATATCTATTTTATATTAAAATCTTTAGAAATTTTTTTTTACATTTGTGATGAGTATGTCGTGATGAAAAATCTTGATTTGCATTACGTTAGAATTTTTACACGTACAGGGAAAAAAAATAACAGTGTTGTAAATTAGCTAAAATAAAATATATCAGATATATTTCATACAAAATACACATGAAGATTTAGGGAACATGAAACTAAGTCAGAACTAGAAAATCTTCAATTATTTGACGTAATGATTTTTTTCATTTCAAAGATTTTTATTTTCTAAAGCTAAAAACTTGTGGACGATTATTTCGATTATTTGCTTGCTCGCTTGTGTGACATCGCAATTTAAACAGCCATTTTACAATATAAATCCGTTTGAAAATTATGCAAATGTTGCATCATAATTATTACAAAAATAATATTATTTAATTGGAATATGAGAAAAAATATAATACAATATTAATACAATATATGTTAATCGCCAGTAGAGTTTTAAAAACTAAATAGAATTATTCTTTCGACCATGACTGGCATAAGTTCAAAAATGTTTATTTATTAAAGATAACACAATGAGTGTTATCTCGAAAGAATAATTCTATTTAGTTTATAATAAAGTATACACATATATACATTAGTTTGATACAATTGTGGTTTGTTGTACATTACTGTGTTGCTCGTGCATAAGAATTCATTTTTGTTACATAAAAATAATTTTCATATCTGTTGCATATTTATTCTTCCTTTAAAAAATAAATAAATATGAAACATTATACATAAAAAATAAACTTAAATAAATATTTAAAAAATATCAAGAGAAGGAAATTTCTTGCTGAGAAACAATATCTAACAATATCTAACAAGAATTTCAAAAATGATAATAACAATCTATGTATATTAAAAAGTACAATTTATCACTGGAAATACTTTCTAACTACATTTATGACAATGTTGATAAATCGCCAAAATCTTTCTTTCTTCGAAAATTTAGATTTACATTTATCTTGTATAGAAAACATAAGAAAATGCTGCCAAAACGAACAGATTTATATTTTGATATCGAATATTTGCCAAACAAGATAATAATTTCTTTTATTCCAAACAAATTTATTTAACTAATAGAACATAAAGTTAACATCATCAAAATTTGGATGAATTATACAAGACATTATTATCGTGGAACGATTAACATTTTGTAAGGTTTTGGCGAAATTATCAAACCGCTGGTAAACTTTGCTTTGATGAACTCAACACCTGGTACTGGAAGTAAACAATACCTTTGCATTACGCCGACAAACAATAGGAACAGTGCACTTCTTGCCAATGCTTCTCCTGGACATCGTCTTTTTCCTTAAAAGAAAAAAAGGAAAGATTTCTTTTATATATCTTTTACAGATCGTAAAATATAATATATCTGTCGAAATAAACAATGCACAAAACTTCAATTTGATTTTACAATTATAATTATTCATGGTAATCAGTGATGGGTAAAATACATTTAAAATAAATCTCGATATAGATACAGACAAATTAAAATGTATATAGATATAAATATTGAGATAAAAATATCTCTTTAAAAATATCTCAGATATACATATCAGATACTTTTAAATTATATTTTATCATAATGATAAATATGCACAAAATAATATATTGAATACATTTTTTATTTATTAATATTTTTTGTTTACGACTTTATTCGTTAGTCTAAATTCATCAAAAATTTCTCAAAGATATCGTCACTCATACTATTTCTCCGCGATACTAAAATTTGATCACCAATGCTAAATAATCGCTTAACCGTTTATGACGATATATTTACACAATATCTTTTTGCTTGTTTGACAAATAGAAAATGCCGATAGCACTGTCAGCTGTTTCTACGTGGTCTTGCGATCTTTTAAAAATTTAAAGAATTAGTCAATTAAAAGAAATATGTGAAAATGTATCTAAAAATGTATCTGAGAAAAGCAATTCAAATACTATATATTTTGTATCTAGATACAGATATTTCAATTCGAATATATCTCACAGATACAATATGTATCTATATAGATACATGTATCTAGATACTACCCAACACTGATGGTAATTATTCATCATACAAACAATTCACACGAGTATTAATTTTAAAAAAACACTATTTGTTTTTTTTTAGTGAGAAAGATATTTGCAACCTTTTGTTGCATCATTAAACAATCGGACAAGCTAGAAATATCATAAATATAGCATGGTACAAAAATGTTTAAGTGAAACACGTTGTAATAACGTAATGATTATAACGACCTATTAGACGTAGCTATCATTTGCACTGACAAGTTTTGTAATATATAATTAATACATTTGTAATATTTAATTTTTCTCTAGAATTATTCTTTCTCCATAAATCATGATTAACTGACCTTTTCCGAATAGTATGACGTTTTCGTCCATTCGATAAGCGCCATTCTCATTTAGGTGCCTCTCAGGTTTAAATAATTCCGGATCGGGAAATAATTCTTGATCCATATTATTACTATAAACATTAATCAAGACAGTTGCATTCTTTGGAATCGTGTAACCTCCAAGAATCGTTTCCTCAAGAACACGTCTAGGTCCAATAATAGGTGTTACCTGCCACAAACGCTGAATTTCCATAAGTACAGCTTCAGTAAAAGGCATTCTGCAATTTAAAGTTAAAAATCACCTTTAAAAGTACATGAGAAAAATAAGGGTCATAAAAATACTTTCAAATGCTTCTTATTTTGCTTATATAATAAAAATACATTAAAAGTTTTATCACACATTATTACTTTACTCTATCCTCCAAATTAGGAAGTCTATTGCCGATCACGGCATCGATCTCTTCGTGTAATTTGCGTTGCACGTCCTGGTGATTGACCATTTGCAAAAAAAGAGTGTCTAAAGTCGTTGTCGAGGTTCTTATTCCAGCGACGAAAAAATCAATCAGACTTACAATGAGATTGTTGTCTTAAAAGAAAAACACAAAAAATGTTTAAAAAATAACATAATACATTTATCCTTTTGGTTCACAATTTGGTCGAATAAAAATAATATTTCGCATGTTACTGCTTTAAATCACAGAGCATGTAAACATTATAAGCTCGCATATCAATAAAGGCGCAAAATTAAAATAAGACTATTAAAAAGTAAGCTTAGAAATAATATTCAAGTTCTATATGACGCAATGTATTTGAAGTTTTTATATAATAAATTGTGAAAAGATGGAGGTTCGTATAATGTCATTAACAATAAGCAATTAGATTGTTACCTGAAAACACAGTATTCTTGTCTTTTTGCGTGAACATTTCGTGGAGAAACGCATCGATAAAATCTTCCTCTTTTCCTTCGACAAACCGTTGTTTATGTTCATTAATAGTTTCCTGAATGTTAGAGACAATTGCAATGTATAAGTCGTAAATATATTGCAAATAACAAACGCTAAAATTGAAAGCTGTTAAAATTACGTTACCATTAACAAACTCCTTAATTCATTATTGATTTTAACAAGTACACTGTATCCCGTCTTCTCGGGAAAGAGGAAACGGAGCCAAGGGAAAGTGGACAAAATCCCACCAGACATATCAAAAATTTGACTACGACGTTCCATTAGATTTAAAAAATTCTGCAATCTGTAAACGGTTACAAAATCGATAAGTGATTACAGCTCAAGATCGACCTACAATCGAATTATCGTATTTTTTATTCTTCGCTTTCAGAGATCTTTATCAGTTTTTTAACGCTAAACTCTCTTGCGCACTTTACATACATGATCACGCAAATATATTAAAAAATATATTACTAAAGTAACAAGCAAAAGAAGATTTGAATTCAAGCTTTCTCTGTAAATTTACGATAGTTATTAAACAAAAAACGCTACCTTTGATCTTGAGAGAGTCGTTTTCCTGTGATCAAAGTCCAAAGAACATTTATGACCGCAGGTGCAATTATAGTTTGTATATGTCGCACGCCGCCGTCTTTTAGTTTCTCTAGAATAAGTATCAGTTCATCCAAAAGAAGCTCTATCATTTGTTGTTTAGCGAATCCAACATTTCTTAAAGCACGTACCGTCCAGGTGCGTAGTTCTTTCCATTCTGGTCCATCATTCATCGTGATCCCTAATCACAGATTTTAATTTATCGATAGCCTTTTAAAATTCTAAACTTTAATGTATATAGCGAGCTTCAATCGAATTTTTTACCGCTTTTCATTCCCATATTTCGTAGCTTAATGAATTCATTCCAAGGACGACCATCCATTTCTTTTTTGCTTAATACTTGCTGAACGAGTTTACTGTTCGAAACAATAATCGTGTCGCCGGCGCCTAATCGTAGACTGATGACATCGCTATTATATCGCTTGCTAAGCTCCAGAAAGGCAAAATGTTGTCCACCAAGTTTTTTAGACAATCTTTTTAAATAATATGTGTTACCAATAAATGGCCATGGAAAAGGACCTAAAATTTTTTCATACAAAAAGTAGGCACATAAATTATCATTTTGCTTATATTATATGATATTTTAGTATTAGGATATTATCTCTTTTTGCTACCAATTCTTTAACCAATCTGGAATTAACTTTTTTTGAACGTAATTTGATCTTGCAAATTTCTAAACAATAATTATTTTCAATTTTCGCGAGTTTAGAAGATATTTTATTTAATATTATAAGATTTTAAATATTTTCAGACGCGACACGTGTTTTGAAAAGATAAGACATGTACAAAACATGTGTGTGCGATAATACTAATGAAAGTACTATATATATAGTTAATTAAAAATATAAAAAAATTTGTACAAAATTTGATGCTGCTATAATAATCAAAATAATAATAATTAAACCATGTGAATTTATAAACGCTCGTTATATGTCAAATATGAAGAATGAAAAGTACATTGGCTATGCGAGCCAATAATAATTAAATTAATAAATTAATAATAATTAAATATAATTAACATCTTGATTATTATACTAAAAGAAGCTATTATTAAAAAAATATTTGCCAGTATTGTATTAATAAAAACAATATGTGAAAGTTGTTACAGTTCATGCAAATTATTTTTTCAATCAAAAATAACTCTTACTCTGTTATACAGGGTGTATCCTAAAAAGTGGGAAGTTTGCAATGGTCGATTTAGGACACAAAAATAAGAGAAAAAGTTCATATAAACGTATGTCCGATATGATCTTTTATTATCTTATCTTCACTGAATACATGATACGAATCGTACTACTTACAACACAATTAATTAAGTAACACGCGTTTATGTTTATAAATTAGCAAGACCTTTCTAAATCTTGTAGATAAACAAACCGATATATATCTCTCCAAGTATGCTATCTTAACTCTATTGGAAAATAAAACAGGCTGTAACTCGGAAATAAGGTCGGACATATGTTTATATATGAACTTTTTCTCTTATTTTTGTGTCCTGAATCGACCATTGCAATACTTCCCACTTTTTAGGATACACCCTGTATAATAAAAGTGAATAAAAAAGTTATTATTATAATTGATAGATATATTTTAATAATATTAGCAACAATATACAAGCTCGTATGTGTGCGGCATCCCCTCCCATACTACCGAGACTCTGTTATTTTCCCGAATTTCTTAATGATCTAACTAAAAAAATTAATCAGAATTGTCTGATAATTTCGATAAGAATTCTATTTTGGCCATTTTCGAACAGATCTATACTGGTCTCTACCATAATGCAACAAAACTTTTTTCTCAGTATAAGAAAAATTATTATTAGAAAAATTAAATTTTTAACAAGTATTGTTTCTCTATATAATTTGTCAATATTCATTTGTTAACATTGTTATGTATTATTTTGGAAATCACAATTACATTTATAGAGTCGCAGATCGCACTGCTTATAATCACATACATTACCTTTTATTTTTAAATAGATTATATAATGACTATAGTGATATAATTGTCTCTATATCTTTTAAATTCTTAAGATGATCTTTTAACTCATCATTCTCTTCATGCCACAGTTTTTTACGCTTATATATAACCATTCAATTTTGTCAACTTGTAATTTTACGCTTATATAAGCTTTCAAGTTCGTCAAAAGTGATGCAAAGAATAACTCATGCCAATTAATTTAATATATTGATTGAAATATATATTACGAACAAAATGTTATATCAGATGTAATATGTAATTGACTATTTATCATTTTTTGATCCATTATTTATTGACCATACTTTTAATGTGAAGAAAATACATAAAATTATATATATAAATCTAACAGTTTATAACAGAATAAATGACGTAAGTCATACCTCTATTCTTTTGTAATAATAAATGTCAATAGATACAATGTTAAAGTTTATTACGATAACAGATATTATGAAACAGAAACTTTCTGAACAAATACATATTGATAAAGATAAGATTGATTTTAGAATTTTAAATATCTTTTTAATTTATGTCTATCATTCACTATTTTAAAACTATTTTTATTTTCGTTGATTATCATAATATTATTTTCTCATCATATTTTTTAAATATATATTAAGTTATTATTTTAAATGTATATTGCCGACTATTGTCGGAGCCTATTATAATTCATCAGTTATATTTTAAAAGCGCAACACACAAATGTATAACAACACAAGAAAATAATTAATTATTTTAAAGTTTGATATACATATGTAAATGTTAAGCTAAAGAATTAATTTTATATAAAAAAGTAGACTTTTTTCTCCATATATAATGAGGAATTTTTTCTCATTTTTTTCAATTTTATTTTTTCTAAAAGAAACAATGTAAAAATTATTTTTCAATTATTCTACTTATTATTTTTCTAGTATATAAAGATAGTGATTATATACAAAATATATATATGAAAATAAAAAATGAAATTATATATGGATATATTTTATGTATAATTCTCTATATTTATACAGGGTGATTCATTTTAATCTTAACAGGCAAATATCTCGAAAAATATGAGAGATACGAAAAATATGAAAAAATGTTTCATACAAAAGTTGTAGGATTTCGAGGGGGACATCTGATGGTGACCTTGACTTTCAAATTCTACAACTTTTGTATGAAACATTTTTTCGTATTTTTCGAGATATTTGCCTGTTAAGATTAAAATAAATACCCTGTATATGATTATATAAAATATAAACTTTTTTCCTAGTAGTATGAAAATAATTTCATGTGTAAAAAAAGTCATAAAATGTACAGCAAATGTTTTCGGAAGAAGCTTTTTTCAATAATTGATTTTCAAAACTGAAAATTTAATACACATTTTTTTTTTTTTTGAATAATCTTTTGAATAATCTTGTGCCAAATATATGTTCTCCAATTCATTTCAATTGCGGCTATTAATGTATATATATAGTATAAATTCAAAAAATACACAACATATATTTGTATTTAATAATTTAAATGACTAAAAAATTATTTATATAAAGGGTATTTATTTTAATTCTCATTTTTATTTCTTCAATAAAAGATTAAATGTTTTATAAATATTTTAAATTCAATAATGTATAACATAAAGGTAATAATAAGATACAGTGTTTTAAAAAGAGTTTGTGTTATTAATTTTGCAATTTTATTTGATCTCGGAATAATCTAATACAGAGCTGTCCACGTTTTGCACTTTTCGGCCGATTTCCGAGGCTCACCGCCTAGCGGCCCCCACTTACGCTCGAGACCTTAGCAACGCGTGGCCCGATAACCGTAGTTGCTAAGGTCTCGAGCGTAAGTGGGGGCCGCTAGGCGGTGAGCCTCGGAAATCGGCCGAAAAGTGCAAAACGTGGACAGCTCTGATCTAATATACTAAATTGCATTTAAGAAAGATAAGAAAATCAACAATTTATATTTTAGTTAAAAAAAGAGTAAATTTTTTATGTTATGTTATGTATAAAAAAACAACAGTGTTTTTTTATGTTCAATTACATATTATATATTCTTAAAATAATTTATACGTTTAAATAAATAATTAAATTATTTAAAATGTATGCGGCTTATTTTTTATTGTCTCTATTAATTAAATAAGAACAAAACTTTTTTCCAACTTTCCTTTATAAATTCTATTTTATAATTGAAGAGAAGAGAATAAGATTTCGTATAAATAAGTATTAACACACAGCATGTATATCTGAAAGATATCTAAAAGATATCTCTCAGAAGGATATCTTCTCGAGACAGCCTCTGAACGTTTTTTTGGATAAATAAGAATGCTTATGAATATAAATATTTCATTTATAATAGCACATTTCTGTATAAAATCGTAATCTGCAGTATACAGAAATATAATCTGTATACTATGTGTATATACCCTCCAACAGCGTTCGGTATATACAAAAGACGTTCAAGGGACATCCAGAGGACATCTAGAGGACATCATACAACATCCTTCGGAACGTTTTTCGGGTATGTTGTGTTGTTAGGGTAATGTTATAATATATTTTTAAACCATTTAAATATAATTCCAAGAAAATATAATTATACACAAAACATACACATTTATTTTTTCTGTATTCTTTGTATAGGGGAGCAAAAAAGAAGCATATAAGAATAAATAATTATACCTGGTGGATAATTGGCTGAATATTTCGATCTCTGTCGCACTACGACAATGATGAATAAAATACTCAAGGTTACCACGATCAATGCTACTATCATTGTGTCTCGCTGTTAGATTTTTCTTATTTTGACTCGTAGTCGTCAGGCCTCAGAATAGATCGCCGTTTTCTGCTCGCTAGGATAGACGAACGGTATAATATAAGCCTTCCGGGCTTAGATTGAGTTAATCGTAATTACGTTCACGTGCAGACAGATCTCATTTAGATAAATTGATAGTGAATTTATCATTCAAGTCGATCGTTCTCCGCTTACGAAATCGCATTGAACTCGAAAGAAGGCACAATTTTACACATATATATATATATATATATATATATATATATATACATATATATATGTAGATCTCTAACATTATATTTAAACGTGTATGATTAATCGCGCCCAGATACGAGATCCACTTGTGCACGTGTGGATTGATAGAGCTGGACTGTGTCGGATTACACATAGATAGAGAGATATACCCTATACATCCGACAGTATAATGACGATCAGGCGAAGCCTCTCTTAACGAGAACGAAACGAATGAAATTCACACAGTTGAATCTTGGCGCGACAATGTAAAATTCGTTTAAATCAAACGGATCAGCTGATGGCGACGATTACATGTATTAAATATACAATAAATACAATATAATAACATATATTGATTATTCTACCTTCCACACCGTTATGTAGAAAATTGGAAATAAAATTTTTGCTTCATTGAAAATGTATAGGAGATATTATATATTATTCAAAATACTGTTAATAGTCTTCTTATGATTAAATTGATATTTTTAAATTAAATTAATGAATAAATTTTAAATTAAATTAATAAAATATATATACTTGAAGAAATATATTTTTTCCAGTTTCGTTCATTCTCGACTTAAATCTTTTTAAATAAAAAAGTTAACCTAGAGTTTGACCAACTCGATTTTTAGCTGAAGAGAATTTGAACAATAAATAATAAGAGTTAATTTCTCAAGAATTATTAGTGATATAAAATCTTTTAAAATTATATTAGTAATATAAAATCAATTTTAAAAAATCAATAAATTATAATAAATCATATAAATTCTTTATCTAATTTTATTAGATTTTTAAGCAAAATAAAGAAAGATAGAGAGAGTGTACTTATTAAAAAAGTTTATATAAATTTATTCGGATTCGAGATAATATATATTAATTCAATTATTTTAGCACATAAATAAAGAAAAAAACGACAGAGATATATATTTTATATGAATTATATATTTTACTATATATATTGTCAAACATTAATAAGTCTATTCATTTTAATTGCATTTTTTCTACATATTTTATTCTCTCCTCTCTCTCTCTCTCACACGCACATACGCGCGCGCGGACTTTCTCTTATTTTTCTTTCTACTCTTAAATATATATTTCGATACATTTATTTTAAATATGTGAAGAAAATCTAACAAAACGTAATTAAGATAAATAAATAAGTGTTACGTTACCGGCAGACTTTCTCTTTTTCGAAATTAATAAAAATATATTGCACTCTCTATTTTTCATGCTTTAAGGCCATTGCACGTACAAAAATTTTAGTCGTAATCGTAAAGCCATAAGCAAATCGTCCAATCATAGAGAAGAATTATCATAACGTAATAAGAATGCTTGACTGTGATTGGACGATTTGCTTACGGCCTTGCGATTACGACTAAAATTTTTGTACGTGCAATGGCCTTTTAGCGGTTTAGCGTGATCACGTGATTACAATCGTAGACATAATAAGATCCATAGATGGGAATACTTAAATTCTGCGCCGAGGGCAGAATTTGCGATTTGCGATTTGCGATATATTGAAGTATCGAAGAAAAATCGATTCTCTGGTCGCTAGTTACTTATGCAAATCAACCAATCGGATCCCATCGTTTCTGGACAAATCGATCAGCTTGGTTGTTTTCACTGCATGCAGGTGTCGCTTATCTATGACGTTGAAGTTTCAGATTCAAATGCGAGGGAAACGATTGAAACGAATGTCGGTTATCGACGAGCGCACGAGACGTGTCTGATTTGGTATAAATTGAATATATTTGTTGTGTTTCAAAACATCATTGTGAATAATAACTCGTTATAAATCCTTGAATGGATCTTGAATGAATAGTGGTAAGTATCCTTAATTTTTTCGAAAAGGAAATTACGGAAATAATGACAACAGATTCGTTAATTTATCATAATATTAAACATAATATACATAGTAATAAACATAATATCATTATATTAGACAAATATTGTGTTGTTTATATGCAAGAGTCATTTTCACAAATAATATTACACAATTAATATTAATGGAGAAAGAATTGGTGGACTGAATTTACACATATATTGTGTTATATTTTTTTTTTCAGTAACGTATACACAGATATTGTACATTATTCATATATAATGGAAAGTGGACAGACGTTCAAAATGCCATCAGTTGTAGCTAATTATAAAGAAGCTATTCAAGAAACATGTCGTAAGATGATTGATCACAAGAGAGGCAAAAGGTATATAAAGATATATTGCGATATTATACAAGAGTATTTAAATGGATGTATTCGATATTAATAGAGGATTCTTAAGCATTAAAGAATTTGGTTTATGAATCAATATCAAATTAATAATATTTATTGCCAGACTTTAAACTTGTCCGAGTCATTTTCTATAAGATAGAAGATTTGTTGAAAACATATGATTATCAGATAATTGATCTTTTAAGTATTTACACAATGTTTGCATTATTAAATAGCTACCAATGGAGCTTAGAAGATTTTGAAATTGGATCACCTCTAGGGAGAGGAAAATTTGGTCGCGTGTATCTAGCTAGAGAGAAAACTACTCATTACATGGTTGCCTTAAAAACATTGTATAAAATTGAATTGGTAAAAGGACGTGTGGAGAAGCAAGTAATGCGAGAAATTGAAATACAGACACACTTAAAGTATGTACAGCGCATTCTGAAATATGTTTATATAAATATTTTTTAAGATAAATATTCATATTTCTATGTATATGTGTGCTATTACAGACATCCACATATCCTTCAGTTATTAACGTACTTTCATGATGCTAAAAGAATCTATTTAGTTTTGGAATTTGCTGCAAGAGGTGAATTGTATAAGGAGTTAAAACGTTATCCAAATGAGCGATTTAGCGAGCACTTGTATGTATTTATAATTTTATATCTAGTGCAATATATATATTTATAAAAAAGTTATTCATACTACAAATTTTTTTGCCAGATCTGCTAAATATACTTACCAAGTGGCCGATGCTTTGGATTATTGTCACAAAAACAATGTGATTCATAGAGATATAAAGCCTGAAAACTTATTGCTCACATTCGATGGCGATATAAAACTTGCAGACTTTGGATGGTCTGTGCATGCACCATCTTCAAAGTAAGTATAAAGTTTCATAGTTTTCATTAGTATACTAGCTAGTATTTTGTGCAACATACTTTGTTATAGTTTCAAAAACATTAGTTATTTTACAATAATCAAAAGAGTTGATTTTGTTCACATTTAGTGAGTCAGATTAATATTTAGACATTTTATTTTTTCAGACGGAGCACATTGTGTGGAACCTTAGATTATCTGCCACCAGAAATGGTCCTGGGACAGACCTACGACGTCTACGTTGATCATTGGTGTTTAGGAATTCTCTGTTATGAATTCCTTACAGGCAGGCCACCTTTTTTAAGCAATACTACACAAGAAACATATGCCAAGATAAAAACTGTAAATATAAGTTGGCCAGAGCAAATTAAACCTGGGGCCAAAGACCTGATATCTAAGGTAACATTTATGTTCATATTTAATATATATGTATCTTTATATTATAGAATATATATAATAAAAATGTATATTTAATTTATAAATTTATTTCTACAGCTCATCAAAAGAAAAAGTACAGAACGAATTTCTATGGCTGACGTTAAGACACATCCCTGGATTAGAGAGCACAAAGATTCACCTAAATAACTTGAATTAAAAGGTATGAAAGATTATTCTTCATTAATATTAAAATACACATATTGTGTTTGATAATTTTCTTGCAACTTTTTAATTAGATACAATATCAAAAGTATGTTTATCCAATATAACCCAATATAAAAATAAATATATCCAAAAAACGAAAAATATTAACAAGCGTCGACAGATGTACTTTTTTTCATAGCATGTTTTTTTATAATATGATATTTAAAACCATGAACGCGAATGCTATACATTTTTAATATTTTGTAAATTTGTTCTAAAAACATTCTGTATTCGTGAATATTTCTTTCTTTCTTAGACAATAGTATCATGTATAATAACAATATTCATGTTACAAATTTAATCCAACTATTTTGATTGAGATTGATATTAATGTTATTTATTGCTTTTTTTAAACTTAATAATAATAAATTTGTTCATATTGTAAATTCGCACAACAGTAATAATTTGGCATACAGTCCATTCAAATATAAATAATATCTTAACAATTTTGCAATTAGTTTTACAAATTTAATATATCTTTCAATATGTCAACACTCTCTGTATTTGTTTACATTTTTTAAATTTTTTAAACGAATCTTATAACTATATGCATATGTGCAAATATACATATATCCATCAAACAAAATGTGTATGAAAGCAATACTTTAAGGTGAAAAGAAGATTAGGATACACATTCTCAATTATTTGATTAGCAAAATTTTTTTTTCCAAAAGAGAGTGATCTAATTAAGTGAGCAACTATTTTTTTTACTTGTGCGCATATATATATTATATGATATTGCAAAGCGTTATTGTATAGTCATGCAAATTTGTCTGAAAATTATTATTGCATTGATTACTACATATATAAAAATAATATAACCATTAATTCAGATATATATACGTATATATATCTGAATTAATGGTTATATTATTTTTATATATGTAGTAATCAATGCAATAATAATTTTCAGACAAATTTGCATGACTATACAATAACGCTTTGCAATATCATATAATATATATATGCGCACAAGTAAAAAAAATAGTTGCTCACTTAATTAGATCACTCTCTTTTGGAAAAAAAAATTTTGCTAATCAAATAATTGAGAATGTGTATCCTAATCTTCTTTTCACCTTAAAGTATTGCTTTCATACACATTTTGTTTGATTATATATTCTTTTTGAAAAATAGACATATATAAAATCATTATACATACAAAAAATAGTCTCATATGGTAGTTAGAGAAAATATCAGCAGAAAAATTTAAAAGTATCTTGTTGAGAAATTATGAAGAATTTTAGGAATATAGGTAATAAACTGTTAATAAATAAAATTTGGGAAAAATTTAATTGCAATTTTGATTTCTGTGCGCATTATTAAGTAATAAGGAACGCGTATTTGCACATAACAAAATATCGCACACACATCAAAAGAATATTTAGCAAAATATTATTTATAACATTATGCAAAATCAACTCCAGTGTCTAACAAATCTCGCAACATAAAGGATGCCTTTTTTGGAAGAATCCTGAAAATATAAGAATCTTGTTAGAATATTATTCATCTATTATTTCATATATATATATATATATATAAACTAAAAAAAAAAGAAAGATGAAAATACCTAAGGACATGCCCAAGATAAAGCAGATATCCTGGTACACTAAATTCTGCGTAATTTCGGCGAACGCCATCTAAAATTTGTCTAGCTGCTTCTGTGGCAGACATTGTACCAAAGTAACTGGGTATTCTGCGAAACATGTTTTGAAAAATTAGAAAAATAAATAAATAAATAATCACGCGATATATAATAATAAAAAGAAAACGATAAAAATTATATGAATTAAATGTACATAATTTACAAATGTTTGTTACCTAAAACGTATATCTTTCGCAGCTTCCGTTCCAACAATAAATGGATAAACATGAACCAATGAAACAATGATATTGCTATTTGAATGTCTTAATTCCATGTGTAAGGACTCAGCTAATCCTTGTACTGCAAATTGAGCGGTGGATAAAGGAACTCTGGTACCACGACCACTCGATCCATTGGAAAGACCAGCAACAGAAGACAAGATTATGATGTGACCCTTGCCAGTGTGTCGCATACAAGGCAAAACTGAATCCAACAACTAAAAAAATAATTATTGATTATGCCTGTTTCTCCAAAGATTTTACATCAAAATAGGCATCAAAAAGGATATTTACCCAAAAATGACTAATGACTGATAAATCCATAGTTTCCCTTACTTCTGACGATGCTTGTACTAATGTACGCGGACTGGGCAAACCGCAACAATGGAAAAGCATCGTAATGTCTCCCAATTCATTCTTAATAAGATTCACTATTCGAGCAACCTATTTATTATCAAGAACAATGTCAGTAGAAATAAGTCAATATACTTGGAATTAAGACCAATAGAATTTCAGTGATATTATGCGACTTAAAAATAGAAATATACATACTGCCTCCTTATCTCTCACATCACACTGGTAACTCTTACATATTCCATGTAACTGTCGAGCACTTTGTACAGTGGCATTGCAAGTCTCGACATTAATGTCTACGCAAGCAACCGCAACGCCAAATTGACACAACTGTAGAGCAAGTTCTCTGCCAACTCCACGTCCTGCGCCTATAATCTAAATTATAACACGCATAATAGTAACAAAATTTGAATTTGTCATAATGAATTATACATCACTAGTTATATATCTCTCAATATTACTATAGCAACTTCAAAATTGAGATTTTTCAAGTGTGGTGGTCTAAACATTCTATAGATTGCAATCAGGATTGTACAGCATATTCCAATGAAAAGCATTATTAGATCCAATGCTAGAACGCATAGCGAATATATTCTGAGCAGCATTTCTGGTGGCCGAATATTTCTCTGCAAAGAATAAACAACGTTACATAAAATCTTCATTGCACACGATTTTTAACAAGATGAAACGATTTCATAGAAATAAAACGAATTTCAGTTTCATCCTGATACTATAAATTCTCATACCATCTCGTCGAAATTATTTATTAGAAATCTAATGATATAATATAAGTTTTTCTAGAATTGCAATGATGTATATACCTTATAAATATATATGTATATATATATATATGTCTATGTCAAGCGAAGTTTATTGATAACGCGTATCGTGTCGCCGATTGTACCAGGACATCATCCTGATTTCTCCCGGGTCATCAATCACGATTTTTATTATCAACACGAAATCGTTTCATGCATAGATAATATAAAATATATAGACGAATTAACTGTCAACAGCAAGCGTGACTTTGGAGAGGAGGTTAGAGGTTAGAGATTAATTAAAATAGACGTGGTGGGATACATCGGAATATGGTCTTATTCATTAAAATTTCCCTTAAATTTCTCTCGAACTCTCCCTTTCATTTATCTATGTATTTTATATATCTATCAAAATATTTATATCGACATTTTGATAAAATCGTATTATTCGACATAAACCGAAATCGAAAATGTTACTTTACTATTATGTTTATCGTAAATTTGTAATGCTTAAAAGTGGCATAAAAATGTTCGAAACAAAAATCGTAGTAAAATATTATATTAAGCAGTATTTGAGAAGAAGCGAGAGAACGCGTAAGTTGAAAAAAATTGACGAAAAAAAAAATTACGATATATATATATACATATATATATGTATATAATCATTTACAAAAATTTGTTCACGCTTATATTAGTCTCGTTTTTCTTTTCGAAACTTGAGATATATGTATATTTGTATATATTTCATTTTAAATGTAAAAACATTGTAAAAAAATACAAGGAGAATCTAGATGAGAGAATAACAGAGAGAAGATAGGCAGTAAAAGATAACGATATATATAATTTTATTTCTAGCAAGAGATTATATGGTATTTTAAACAAAAAGAATTAACATGATATTTTATAAATGATATTTCATTGATATAATATTTTAAAGAAATTCCGCAAACAATTTCGACTCAAAGAAAAAAAAAATATTGAAAAAAGTATCAGTATGTCTATCTCTCTTAATCTTTCTCTTCATCCTTTTCTCTATTACACGTTATATGACGTACGAATCGTTTGCGCTTGCGCGTAGGTGATAATGCGCTTGATTTTCTACGAGAGGAAGGAATTTCGCATTTCGTATAGTTTTGTCAGATCGAAGGAAATTTAACAAAAATGTGGTACGAAATAATCCCCCCGATGATTGTTATAGGTTTAGTACCGGTTTTACCTCAACTTGGGGCTTATTACTTGAACCAGTATTTCCTGGGAAATGTAAGTACCTGCATTTTACATAACATAACCTTTCAATGAATTTACATAAAAGGATTTACAAAAAAAAAAAAAAAAATACATAAAAGGACTGGAAAAATAATATCTAATAGTAATACATGTATATATCTAAATGTGTATGTACTAATTTTTTCGAATTTAAAGCATTATATGAAAATTCAACAATTATACTAAATGCTTAAGAAACATATTTAATTAACAGTAACGTTTAATTAGTGGGATTCGAATTTATCGAGCAATGAACTCAATATATCTTTGCTGAATAGAAATATATTAATTATAAAATTTGTCTGACTTCAATTTTATTATTGTTGTGTGCCCTGCAAATACTTTGCTATCTTTTACTTCGACATGACTTAAATGTATGAAAAATTATATTAGAAAATACATAATATCAAATAGAATGTGGTTTAAAATTGTAATAATATTTCTTTGGTAATAATATTTCCTCTTTGCAGCCAATGCGTAGAAACATGGGAGACATTTGGGATCGCCACATGTTTACGAGAGACAGTCGCATTGATGGAGCCCCATGGAAAAACAGGGTAATTTATTAAATATAATACAATTATATAAGATGTATAATTAGTCTACTTACATCAATAATAAGAAAAATATATGAATATGTAAGTATATATATATATATAATATTCACATTTATAATCGCTCTTTCACAGGGACTAGAGAATATTCCTGATGATTAAGAGTACAAATAATAAATTAATATAAAATTGCAGTAATGCTATATTAAACCATTAGTTGGGGTATATGTGTCAGCTGTCGTTTAATTTATATATAATACATAATAAAAGTGTATAATATATTCTACGACAAAAATATTCTACGACATAAAAATATATCCCATTTTTCTATTTCCAATTCCTATATATATAAAACCTAAACCATAATGATACATTTTGTAGGCACAGTTAACTACATTAATTAAACATTTATAAAAAATTAGATAAAATTACTTCAAATTGTTTTTTTACAGGATATATTTTTATGTGATATTGAAGTTACTTTATTTGTGAAGTTAAAAGGCAATATTTTGTTACATATATATCCTAATCTATTATTAAAATTTTTATTTTGTTCAAACTAATCTGAATTTTATATCTATATATTTATATATCATATTTATATCTGATATTTATATTTAATCTTTATATTATTTATATTATATAATTTATACCTTATATATTATATTTAAAATTTGATCTACAATTTTAATATAAATATAATAGTAAATTATATCTTTTGAAAAATAACTCTTGAGAGCGCTATTATTAATCTATTATTAAAATTTTTATTTTGTTCAAACTAATCTGAACTTTATATCTATATTTATATTTATATATCATATTTATATCTTACATTTATATTTAATCTTTATATTATTTATATTATATAATTTATATCTTATATATTATATTTAAAATTTTATCTACAATTTTAATATAAATATAATAGTAAATTATATCTTTTGAAAAAAAAAAAAAACTCTTAAGAGCAATAGAAGAATTCAGATTTAAACAATCTGTTAATAAAATTTTATCTCGATGAGTACGAGCATTGAGAATAAGTAATGATTTGTATTATATCTCGATAATTCAAATCGTAATAATGAATTCTAGTAATAATTGAAGTTTCTTTATTTGTGAAGTTAAAAGGCAATATTTTGTTACATATATATCCTAATCTATTATTAAAATTTTTTTTTTGTTCAAACTAATCTGAATTTTATATCTATATTTATATATCATATTTATATCTTATATTTATATATAATCTTTATATTATTTTTATATTATATAATTTATACCTTATATATTATATTTAAAATTTGATCTACAATTTTAATATAAATATAATAGTAAATTATATCTTTTGAAAAAAACTCTTGAGAGCAATAGAAGAATTCATATTTAAACAATGTGTTAATAAAATTTTATCTCGATGAGTACGAGCATTGAATAAGTAGTGATTTGTATTATATCTCAATAATTCAAATCGTAATAATGAATTCTCTAGTAATAAAATCATCATCGAAAAGAGCCGCGTGAAGTTGCGCGCGAGAGGGGTGGAGGGAGGGGGAAGTAGAAGCCTGATTCCGCAAGCAGCACCGGCGCTCGCAGTCGTGCGCGAGACGCCGTCGGTGTGACTTTGAACGCGAGCGGTTCGAAAGTTTTTCAAGAGAATACGCGGAACCGATTAATCGCGTTCGGGATTACTTTGGCGAGGTAACGAAAGGCACGGAAATACATCTATATTCAGCGGCGAGACGGTTTAACCTTCATTATACGTGTGTACCTTTGTTTTTCGCGATACAAATTTCTGTTGGCGACGAGAGAGAAAGTTCCCTTTGTGTGATATCGGCCGAAAGTGTTCGCAGTAAGACGCGAGGACGCGAGGTAAGATAATAGGTTATCTCTCTTTGCCCTGTTTTTATTCATTTCGAAACTCGGCCATCGATCTTGGATCGCGACTCCGCTTGACTAAATCCATATATTGTTTTACTTTCTCCTCTTATTTCAATCGAGATCGTAAACCGTTACGACGAGTTTTCCGTGCGCGGAATGAAGTTGGCGGTTATCGGATACGTCACGGAACATAAGAATTTCACAGACGTCTCTCTTCGAGTTAGTCGGGAGGGGAGAGGGAGATTGATTGGCGATTATCGATTTGGCCCGAAGCCAATTCGCAATTCATATCCGTCGGTTTCTAATCGTAAACTTTCGATTCTCGCCGGAGAGTGAATATCTCGCGTTCGCGCGAAATCAATCGGCCAAGTAAATTCTCCGTCAGGCGCTCTCGATTACGAAATTTCGTCGGGAACTCGATCTTCGGGGAAGAGGCTAAGGGCTAACTTTTCGCGTCCGTTTGCGGAAAGTACCACTACGGGAGAGGGTTTTCAACTTTTCTTTCGGGGTTAAACTCCGGTAAACTTAATTTCTCCAACTTCCTTTAGAAAAACAAGCTTTTCATCAAGGGAGAAGAGAGAGAGAGGGAGAGAGAATACTCTCGGCGACAAAGGCAAAAGACATTCGTGGATCAATCGCGCCTCACTTTACTTTGATGAAAAGAAAACGTAACGATTATTCGAGTGAATAAAAACGCGCCGTAAGAAATATTTCTCTCGTCGATCGATCAACTGATTCGTATATAATGTCAAAAATATATTATTCATATATATAAAGAGACTTGAAAATGATAGATAAATATATAATATATAATTGATAAATATATAATATATGTATATATATAATTCATATATAATGTCAAAAGAGACTTGAAAATTAATCGTCGAAATTTCTGAAATTTCAGTTCCGCTGATTGAAGAACACAAACAACGGGTAATGCAATCAATCTCTGATCCTGCTCGCCGTGGAAAGAAAAGTCCGCGTGTGACGATAATATAACGGCGCGGTTCTGAGACCGAGAGATATCTGCTTCCTTGCCTCCCCTTCCCCTCTCCTTCTTACTTCACCTCGCTTCGCTCTCCCGTTCTCACCTAGTCTCGCTCCTCCTCTCGTCGCGCCTCGTCTCATCCTTATACACCGGTGATTCCGTGTGCGTGTCGCGTGTGTGTTCGTGAAAGATCGCGCGTGCGAATCGGTTGACGGACTTCGGCGGCCTGTAAACGTGACAGCAGCTGGTGATATTCGAGGAGAAGCGGAGAGGAGCAGCTGAAGTCAACACACACAGAGAGAGAGATATCCGTTTCGGGTCTTCGACATCATCATCGACCATGCGGCTCTTTGGGATATCCTCGAAGCGGTCGTCAGTCGTCAGTGAAATAGGTAAGTGCACAAAGAATTGCTAAACGAAAAGCTTCATTTTCGCTCGATGCGGAATTAATTTCGAAAAATGGCGGCCGCGAGAGTATCGTATACCGCTATCGCGACCGCTTTGTTTCCACCCTCGCTCGTGTCACGTGTCCCGGACGACGTAGTTTACGCGTCCCCGAGCCTACTACGTGCCACCGCCAGCCGGCTCCTGCGTAATAAGAGCTTCCCTCCCCCGAAGGGGAAACTTCGCGCTTCGTAGGGCAGCAGGACACGGTGGCGTCGTTAGATATCAGTGTTTCTCAATACTTTCGTTAATAAATATTTTCAAATATGGTTCATATTTTTATGGTTTTGTAGTTTATATTGAATATTATGATAGCACATATAAATTTTATTTTTAAATACCCCGCGTATTATATATTTAATTATTTAAAAAAAACCCTCTCTCTTTGTTGGGTTCTTATCTTAGTAACAAAAAAATACATGACAAACTACTAGCTTTTGCATATACAAATACTTCGCTATTTTACACTTTTCATTAAAAATATTTAACGAAGGTTGGGAGCCAACTTTTATCTTTCGCGTGATTCATATTCTTGTGGCTCATATTCTTTGATTTCGCACTCTTGCTCACATACTAAGAGCTATTCTTTGTCAAGAGAATATTTCTAACATATTTTTCTTTTTTATATAATTTGTGTCATTTTCATTACAATTTTATGTTATCCGCTGTTAAACTGAGAAAAATTGATTTAAGATTCGAGTTTTTTACACGCAAGTTTTAGTTGCGTATTTATTTTTGCAAAATAAATATTGCGCGCTTGAAAATATTTACATAGAAAAAAGAGAAAAAACATATTTGTTTGTTCCATACAATTATGGAATATTATTATCTAATACATGAAACTCTTTATATATTGGACGTGAAAATTTTAAATTCACTCATGTTCCTATATTGTCACGGCAATATCTGGAAAATATTGTTTCTCTTAATATAACGCGAGACTGCTGAAGATAAAATCTCATATTTTCAGTGTATCATTAGTGCAATTATATCTTCAAGTTCTCCAATTTCCAGTTATTAGTAGAATGTAATATAACAATTAAAGGTCTCTTTTTTTGTTTCATTCAACATCTTTTAGCATCTAGCTATTTTTCTATTATATTTCATTCAGCACTATTATCTTACTACTATCAGTAGTAAGATCAGTAGTTGAATTACCATATTCAAACAATAAAACGTTGAATCGGGCATCAAATCTCTCTACGTCCTACTATCGAGTTAAAATTTGCAAATAAAATCGATAATCTCGATAAAGAACCTCGTAATTGCAGCAGAATTTGCGTATCGTGAATCGTAAATTATCACGTTCTTCTCTCTTGGAGGGGACTAAATCGCAATAACAGCATGCAAATGATAAACAGAGGATGAAGGAGTGAGGGGGTGAGAGAAAGAACCATTAAAGTCGTTAAAACCAATAATATGAAGCGATTAATTCTTGTCGCGTTTTATGGCCGTTTCTTCACAAGAGAAACTGGGTATATATTCTTCATATTTTTATTCTTATGGTTTATATTCTTTTGGTTTATAATCTTTTGGTTTATATTTTTATGGTTTATATTCTTATGGTTCATATTCTTTTGGTTCATATTCTTTGATTTCGCACTCTTGCTCGCATACTAAGAGCTATTTGTCAAGAGAATATTTCTAACATATTTCTCTTTTTTATATAATTTGTCATTTTTATTACAATTTTATGTTATCCGCTGTTAAGCTGAGAAAAATTGATTTAAGGCTCCTGGGTGCTCACCGCGGCCATATTGGATTGTGACGTCAGAGGCGAGAAAGCACACGCTGAAAATTCTTAGATGCCATTTTTTAATGAAAAGATATTTCGATTAAACAGCACTTCAGATGGCTTTAGCACACTCTTAAAAACCCCCGAAAACTATCCTTTTCCCTTTATAATCAATCAACATCTGTAAAATGATCGAGATATCAGACTTTGACATGCGGAATGACTGCGCATGTGCAAAGACCAGACGGACTGGGCTTCATAATATTACATTTTACAGCTGTTGATTGATTATAAAGGGGAAAGGATAGTTTTCGGGGTTTTTTAAGAGTGTGCTAAAGCCATCTGAAGTGCTGTTTCATCGAAATATTTTTTTATTTCGAAATGGCATCTAAGAAATTTTAGCGTGTGTTTTCTCGCCTCGCGTCACGATTTCGACATGGTCAGAAAGGAGCCAGGAGCCTTAAGATTCGAGTTTTTTACACACAAGTTTTAGTTGCGTATTTATTTTTGCAAAATAAATATTGCGCGCTTGAAAATATTTACATAGAAAAAAGAGAAGAAACATATTTGTTTGTTTTATACAATTATGGAATAGGTATTATTATCTAATACATGAAATTTCTCAATTTTTCTCAGCTTCAAAGAGAGAATTCTCGTTCGCGGGCGTAAATAATGGGCCCCGAATAATTTTGCGCATCGCCATTAATATCTCCGCGAGAGAATTGCGTATTCGGGGGAAAAAAAAGAAAAAAAAAAGATTTATACGTCGCGGTTAGCCATTTTCCATAATTTCGTTCCTTTTTCAGCGGCAACAATGCGTATCCATGCGTAGATAGTTGTATAACGAAGAGTCTAAACATATATTGCATCATTAGTATATTCTTCTTTTTTTCTTTGTTAGTATATTATCTATTGTGTATATTCGGCGTCTCTTTCGGCCTTTTACTATCGTTTACTATATCGGTGTCGTTTGTAGAATTAATTACACGTCGCTGCGTCCCCGCAGAGGTTTCGTGGCGCCATAGTTACCTTCATTGCCAATTCCAATTCGAGAAAATCGGTGAAAAGCCCGGGGTAAACTGGGCAAAGTTGCTTGACCTGTTTCCTCGAAACTTGCAGCCTTTGCGTACACCCGTTCCAATGTAAACGAAAGACCCGCTTTACCTTTTAATCGTCGATGATGTAACTCGCTGCCGGTCGCGATAAGCGACAAAATTAAACGAAATGGCAGCGAGAAAGAATTAATTTGAAATTTTACATTCGTTCTCCACTGTGTGTAACATTCGCATATGATGACCGCGGTGTGACGTGTCTCCGCGTTTTACTGCGTTTGCGAGGACGCCGGAATAGTTGGACATTTGTTTGAAGTTTATGCAAAGGATAATTCATTTTAGCGGCTTTTTTTCATTCGCAGATGATCGCTTTTTTTTGTTCCTAGCGGCGTCATAAATCACCGCGCGATATAAAACGTTAAAAAGCCGTCTCTTTGCATTCTAAATTCTGCTGAAAATGCAATAATGTCCAGATTATAGTGGATAGCGAAAGGAAGAACTAGAAAGTATAAAAAAATTATATATATCTATCTGTCGTAATATTACGTTAATTAATATAGATGATATGCATATATACATATACATACATACGTGTATACATAGTGTATTTATAATTAATTAAAATAAAAATAAAATCTTTTTTGTTCTTTCTCTCTTTTTAATAAAATGTTAAATGTCTATTGTCGCGGAAAAATTATTATTTTTTCATTGTATATGTATGTATATGTATAATCTATCTTTATGATGCAAAAAATATTAAATACAAATTTATATTTTTAAATTTTATATAGGATATTTGATTATACATTTAGGCCTATATTCTCGATCTTCTTTTATCGCTAAAAGCGCTTTTAAGCATATAGTTTCTGTTATAGAAAAATGTTTTAAAGCGATTGTTGTTTAATACATATAAATATAAATTCAAAATTGAGAAAGAAGTTTGGCAGAAACAAATAAACTTAGGTCCATATTCTCGATCTTCTTTTATCTTCTTTTTTTTTATCATTTTATAATGAACTCAGGAGATACTCAGGATGCAAAAGGCAAATAGGCTATTGTATAATATATAGTATAATATTTTGCCATTAAAACTGAATATATAGGAAAATAATATCAAGGTTGATGACAGAATAATTGCCTTTAAAATATAGAGATGCCTTTAAATAGAATTCGCAGCGTTGTAACAGTCTCTCGGCGCGAAATCATCATGCTTATACATCACCTAACAATACAATTTAAGATCTATCTGAAGGGATATTTATACGCGATTTATATGTATATATATATTTTTTTTAACGTTAAATTAAAATATATTTGGTTAATAATTGGTTAATAATATTTTTCAACAATTTTTATTATTAGCTATGCTTATAAAAAATGTTAATTTAAATCGAGCGCGAGGCAAATTGACCCGCATAAATTATCTGACTCCATCCACATTTTGCTTCATTAGCTAAAAATAGTTCTATATATCTCGCATTTTTTCTCTCTTTCTATTTGTTTGCATTTTTAACGTTATATATAAATATATATTATATGTATATATATATTTTTTTTTTTAACGTTAAATGTATTCGGTTTATAATTGGTTAATAACTGGTTAATAATTGATTAATAATTGGTTAATAATTGGTTAATAATTGGTTAATAATATTTTTGGGGCGCCTTTTACCAATAACGAGGGGGTCGATGCGGAGGTCGCATCCTTCGTGCCCTTCGTGTAATTGTAAAACATAATTTATTTACAATTTAAATAATACAAAATATCCGCGACCAATATGCATATTACGCTTCTTCTTATAGTTATTATGGTTCTTCTTATGGTTATTATGGTTCTTATGGTTCTTATGGTTATTACGGTTCTTCTTATGGTTATTATGGTTCTTATGGTTCTTATGGTTCTTATAGTTCTTTTTCTTATGATTATTATCGTTTTTTTTTTCTTATGGTTATTATGATTTTTGTTCCGTTTCTACTTTTCACGAAAATATTTATCGGAAGAACGAAATTAAAAATAAGAATGTTAAATGTTCGATAACTTTTAAATAAGTTTCAAGAAAATTTTAATGCATTATATTAATATTTACTTTACTCCTTTATAACTATTATGAACACTGTCAAGTTATTGTATAATTAATGACAGCATGTATTACATTTTGAGAGCGATAATATCTGTCATACATGATTTAATGTGGCAATAAATTTCATAAATGTTTTCATAAATTTTCTGCGAAATTCATAACGAATAATACGCTTATATATCACCTAACAATACGACAATTTAAGATTTATCTGAAGGGATATTTATACGCGATTTCTCCCTTGATTTGCCGGATTAATTAAAATCCAAGAGCCCGAAACTGCGTTTCTGGCAAGAAACTTGAAATTACGTGGTAGAACTGACTAGTAGGAAAATTTTAATTTCTACGAAACTTTTTATAGTTATTCTGGTACTCTTCTTCTTACAGTTATTATGGTTCTTCTTATGGTTATTATGGTTGTTATGGTTATTATGGTTCTTTTTGTTATGATTGTTATGGTTTTTTTTCTTATGGTTATTATTGTTTTTGACCCGTTTCTACTTTTCACGAAAATATTTATCGGCGTCGATCAATCTGTCGCTGCGATGAGAATTATATATGTATATCTTATTTAAATAATTGATAAAAATAATCTTCGTATAATTTTAACTCTACTTTTTTGACTAAAATGCTCTTCTCTCGAAAAATCCCGAGATTTATTCTCTCGATATTCGATAGGAAAATAACAAAACTGTTGAAAAAGACGTATCATTAAATCTCCATTATATAACTTGTCTATTTTATATACATATATATGTATATAAAATTCTAATTATAAATATTATAATATTAATTAGTATATTTATAATATTAATTAGAATTTTATATGCTTTATATATTGTATATACATATATATATATATATATATATATATAATTTTAATTATAAATACATATAAAATTTAATATAAATATATATAGATAACATCAGAGAGATGTTAATATTATTTTTTTATTGTTAGCGGTTAAAGTGCGCGCTCATGTTTTGAAATCTATCAACATTATTGTTTTCATCGCGATTGTCTTATATCCTGTTTTTTTTCCTGGACAACGATTACTTCCCGCGTCAATCCAGCACGCGGATTTTATGTCAAAGTTTATCGCACGAAGAGCAACGTATTTCCCTGAATCCCTCCATCGCGGCACACTTGTTGCTCAAATACCGGTAGACATATGGCTGCCACCCGCGTGTTTGCTTGCAATGAATCTCACTTTTTCGTTAAGCTGATTTTTATATTTCGCACTGGCAATGCGAAGCTGTCGTCGTTAGATGCCATGTTTGAAGAAAGAAAGAAAAAAAAAAAAAAACGCTTGTAAAACTTGCCCATGCGATTTAAGGATAACGCGGATCAGAAAGTTTTTTCTTCGAGCTTGCTGCGCGAGATGTACACGATGCTTTGACAAGGAAAATTTCTTAACCGCACTTTTTAAACCTGTGCACAGTGTATACTATATGGGGACCTCGGAAATGGGATTTAAAAGTAACTCCTTAAAAGAGCAAGAAAGTTAGTCTCCTCTCTCCAAGTTAAAAGTAAAAAGGTCTCAAATGCGCCTTTCGCTTTAATGGCACGTCCTTTGACGAATTTGCTCTTGACTTTTCGTTCGCAAAAATTTTACGGTAGACTAACGCTTTAATGCTCAAATAAGTTAAATAGCTTCGTGATAAGAAAAAAATAGGAAAATTAAGAGAAAAAATATATACCTACATTATATTTCGGCGAAAGCGGGATTTACTTCCTTTAAAAGCCGCGGTGTATTGTTGGCGGAAGCCACAATAAGTCGTAAGTCATCATATTTTATTTATGTTGCTAATAATAATTGAGAGCGGGAAATGCACAAAGGGGGCGACGTCGTAAATTGCCGGGTGGAGAGAGACGAAATCGCGTCGCACGGTCCTCACTTCATCTTGGTTGCAACTCGCGTCCATTGCTTGCCTTTCCGTTCACGAGGTCGAGTGCGCGGTTGGAAATAATTGCTTTCGCCGCATTGTGCGATCGTTCCTCGTATCGACGCGAAGAGAGATTTTTCTTTTTTAGCACTTACGAGGGGGAAAAAAGGGGGGGTGGGGAAGGGCTTTGCGGGCTACATTGCGGAGAACGTCCGGATGCCGCGTATACGAGGTGTGTATCTTGATGTACACCGCCGTAGGTCCCACCGGAGATACAACCAACGTTTTCTCATTTCGCGCCGAGACTATTACACGCTGCGAAAATATCTCTCGCACTCTTTTTCTTTCTCTCTCTCTCTCTCTCTGTTCGTAAAAATTTCCCTCAGCGTTTAATTATTCTCGGACCTAAAAAACATACCTAGGACTCGGACGCATATATATTATCACTTTCTTCGCGTAAGAAGGAAAAATGGTGTACGAAAAAAGGAACTTGAGTCGCATATGTATGTAGGATTCGCGAGACTCAGAAGCAGAATTTGAGAAATTATTTTTAATAATATTTTTAATAATATTAATATATTCTTTAAAAATATATATATATTTAATAACAAGTTTTGATAACAAAAACTTTCATATTTTTCTGATTTTGTGATTTATATCGAATTATGATAGCACTTACAAATTTTATCTTTTCAATGGTTCATATTCTTCATATGGTTTATATTCTTATGGTTTATACTCTTATGGTTGATATTTTTATGGTTTATATTCTTATGGTTTATATATTTTTATGGTTTATATTCTTATATGCGGTTTATATTCTTATGGTTTATATTTTTATGGTTTATTATATTGTTATATGGTTCATATTCTTTGGTTTCGCACTCTTGATGCGAAATTATTTGGCATAACACGCATATTCAAACTAAATTTAATTCTTTAAATTAACGTGTAATACAAATGTAGGAATGTTACTATGTTCATCTCATTGTTATCCAAGCGTAGGTCTTCGGTTTCCCCCTCCTCCTTTCTTATCTTTTACATGGTGAGATTCCAGACATGGGACTGGGTATAGGGGAGTTTAAAATGCATTACGAGATAATATTTTTCATTGAATTTGTAGATATTCAATTTACGTCTCTCTATATCTAAATTAATTTACTAAATTATATTACAATTTATATTTGAAGAACGTTTCGACGCAAATTCATCTATGAAATTGAATGATTTAATTATCGATTAAATTAAAACTCGCTTAAAAGAGAGAGAGAGAGAGAGTAAAACGTATCGATATAATTTTCCCTTCCCGTGAACCGCTATCTTAATTCCGTATTATATATTATTATATTATATTATATATAATATATAATACATACAATATATTATATTTAATATCCACATTATAAGCGATTAATAATAAAAATGCTAAAAGTGTACATGTGTATATATTGTATAAATATATATATATATATATATATATATATATATAATACATATATATTACTTTTTTAGCATCTTTATTAGTCGCTTGTAATTCGGATATTAAATATCTGTTTTGGATATGGATGTACGAAGAAATTTTTTCTTTTTTCCATTATTTCGACGAATATAAACACACGCGCTTGCGGTGAAACGCTCTCAGATTTTAAGACCTGCACGTAGGTATACGTACGATAGATGCGGATCGCCGACGAAGTTGGCCGCGGAATTTCCGCTAGTTTAATTTAACTTTTCTTCGATGGGCTAAGCGCGCTAACGAACAAATTAAGCCTCAATTTGCATGCGGGCTCGCGCTCGCGCTATAGTGATCCGCGACGACGACGTGCTCTCCTCAACCCATTTTTTTTCTCTTTCGTTTCCCTCTTTTTAAAATTTTTTTCTTCCGCGAAGCGTAATTGCCAATCACGATTATCGGGACCCTTTACAACGCGTCGGAATCGGCCGTAATCGGCGCGAACAACGTTACTTAACGCCGTTTTCGCGCTCTATCGGACTATCGCGAATGCAAACAGGATATATTCCGTAGCCCGCATTCCGATCCTATATCGGATCCTCTTTAATATTTTCTTTTATCGAGCCGCGGAGCCTTTCGATCGTGCTGGCTAAAATCGATGAAGCGAATGTGTGGGCCGAATGGAAGAATCACGGCGCGATATTTCTTTTTCCCCTCGTTAAATGAGTTATTCGCATTGAATGACAGAATTCTCTCTATCGACCGATGCAAGATTCAGTGTCCAGATAATACGCACATACGGTGAACAAAAGGGACGGGATATGGTTTTATATTTGGTTTTCACCGCGAAAATTGGTCTCGTTTTCTGGTCATCATGCTGGTTTCGTGCAATCATCGTGATATACGCTTTTTCAATAAGGGATGAAGGGACATTTCCAGTGCATCCCTTCATTTTCAGTTTGATGAACGTTATTCAGCATACTGAATCATCTCTAATACGAAATTCGACTCTATGATTACGATAACACGATATCACATTTCCATCCTTACGCGCGAAACTCTCTTCGGCAAACACATCTATTAAAACTTTTATTAAATGTTAAATTTTAATTATTAAATTAAATTTTAAAATTATTTTTATGCTCCACTTATATCTCTTAACATTTTTTTTTAGAAATATATTAATATGTAGAGCTTGAAAAGAGAAGAGAAATATATATATATTTTTTATTATATAAATAATTCAGTCCACGCCGAGAATTAATTAAAAACTGAGTAAAATATTCAAGAAGTTGCGCGAATACTTGTGCTTTTCTCCAAACTAGAACTGCTATCATGCATTCAGAATATCAAGTGTCGATGTAACAGTAAAAGCGCATTTTTATACGTGCAACGGGGAGCATCGCGATATTGAAAATTGTTATTAGCTCCGCCGAATACGACGAATTTTTTCATTTTCTCTCGATCCCTCTTTTTATCATTATTACTGTTATTTTTATTCCCTTCCTTATCGCCTTGCGCAAATTCGAATTATACGTCGAAATACGTACGCATACAAAAATATTGGGGGCTAAAAATATTTAAATCCGTTTTCCACGCTATTAATCGCTGTTAATATGGAAATATTGAAATGTGCAACGAGTGAGCGCGCGGTTCGCCATCATTTTCATCTAATGGACGATTATTGCTCGGAACGCGCACTTTTTTACGCGATCTCCTCGTTTCTCGCACAAAAAAAAATAGAAGGCAAGACTGTTAAGCGGTAGTTTTGATGTTCGAGCATCCTGTGAATTTAATCTTGTATTATATTATCCCGGTGAAGAATTTAATTAATTCGTTTGCAATCAACAGATAACAGTTTGTACACTTGGCACTCGGGATAAAATGCATTTTTCTTCTTCCACACTCTTTTTCCTTGCGTTCCGCAATGCTCTGAAACGAGCAAAAATTACTCGCGAGCGTCTCTCGCCCTCCCTCCCTCTCTCTCTTTCTCAAGGAGTCTTTCGAGGTACACGCGAATTTAATTTCGTCGTGAATTAACATCACATTTCGCGGCCGACGTATACTTACAAAAATTACAGAAATTATAAAGGAGACGTAAAGGATATTGTGTGCCGGAAATGACATTTTTTTGTGCGAATGTTTCTCCTTTTTTTTACGCGGAAGGGATGACAATTTTTTGCGAAAGTATTTTTCACGACGGGAGTAGAACGGAAGAATATTAAAAAACTTTTTACCGAAGGTATGCCGCATCTACATAAAGAGACGTCGTCGTATAGAGAGAGTGAGAGAGACAGAGGGGAGGAAGATCGAACTTCAACTTCTGTCCATCGTTCTCTCACATGTGGCCTTTGGCGCGCGTTCTAAACATCGTGATCAAAGGCTCCATTCAACTATGATGCTAATAAATATCGGCGCATAACGCATGCGACGTCGATGCTCCTCGGTTTACGTGTATCTCGTCGTGTGTTGCGCATCTCCGGCTCTTTTATGTACGGCTGAAACGCGATCGCCGGGAAGAATCGATAACACTTACCGTCTCTCTCGCGAGATAAAGGTAACTTCGGGAACGTTGATTGCTGTATCCGCGAAAGAGAGGAAGGGAGGCCCGCCAGAGAAGGTCTGGTAATCGCGTATATCACGAAAATATCGCACGAGGGTTCGATAAGCGGTGGAAACCAATAGCTCCTCGTGAAAGCAACAATCGGATGTTGCGTAAAATCGTGTATGAGTATATTTCTTTCGTAACAACACAGTTGAAAAATTTGTGTTAAATTTAACAAATATCACATATCCCAAACGGTCCACAGAAATTTTTGTGTTAATTTAACATAATACGGATATGTTAAATGATGACACGAATATTGTGTTAAATATTTTAACATAAAATAAATGCAAACTTCAAGTAAACTTAAAATAAATTTTGTGTTAAATTAACATAGTTTTAATGTAAAAATTAACTTAAAAAAATTGTTAATTTTACATTTATTCATCCCCACTTATATTATAAAGTAAAATTAACATTTTTTTCTGTAAATTTTAACAGATAAATCTTGTCACTAATAATATCGAACATATTTATTGTGTAAAATTAAAAGTAAATACACATTGTGTTATTTTTACACTTTTTTCCAGTTATTTTAATAATTTAACATTTGAGTTCAATTAACACAACAGCAATATGTTAATTTAACACAAAAATTTTAACGGGGACCGTTTTTAACAAGAAAACACAAATTTTCAAACTGTGAAGAGAGAGAGAGAGAGAGCAGCCTTTCCGAATTACATAGTTTCGAAAATCAGCCACGTGATCAGCTGTACACTTATTCTCTTCGTGATATAGCTTATCTCGTCCATCATATCTTTAAAAATAAACGAAACTGAAGTTTACAAAGAGCTTTCACGGAAAGAAAGAAAAACAGAGTTTTGTTACCTATTTTTCTTTTAATCGAAGAATGTAGAGAAACTTACACATATATGTAGCTGCTGTAAAAATATATAGATACTAGGGCTCTAAAAATAACAGCCTTACTTCATAGATTATCATCCCGTTATTATCTCGATAATATTTGAGATAAAATGGTTGATTGAAGCAAGAAATTTTTCTAAGCGATAAAATTTGATGTGCCTATCAATGTATATATGAATGGAAATTTCGACTTAGCGGCGATTACTTTTAAAGCCGTTTAGATTAAAATAAGAATATTAAAAACTGCCTCGAGATAAGCCGCGAATGTATATGCAACACGTTCGTTCTCGTTTTTAGAAAAAGGGAGACGAGATTGAAGTCGTACATATGGCTAAACTTTCAATAAACTCCCAAGTCCTTTGTTGACAAACTCACTCGTACGTTCTAGCGCGTTCGTTTGTATCGATAATTCCGTATCGATGTGACATTTCCATTGTAAGCAAAGTCGTTCTATTGTGTGAGCAAACTCTTCACATTGTAGAAGAGTTGTGTGTGCAGTGGATTTCACTTTTAAATGTGAAACAACTGGTTTTTTTTCTTTAACTTTTTTTCTCACTATTTCTATTCTCATTCTGAATTTGGCAAAATTAATTTAGTTTAAAAAAAACAATCTCTTGCGGACAATATATAATAGTTATGCATACCATTAATATGGCATTAATTTATTCCAAATGCACAGCGCGAAAAATTAGAATGTGCAGTTCACTATTTATTGAATTATATATATACGTATATATAATATATATACAAAAAATAAATAATTAAAAACATTTTTTTTCAAATACAGAAAAATATGCATTTTGCGTTAGAATCACTTTTGCGGTTGTAAATGAAATATTTTTTTGCGTTGCGATTGAATTACAAATTACTTTTACACAATCGTTTAAAAAAGGCAACGCAATTTCATACTTCAAACTCGCTATTCATTGATTTCTATTCTATATTGAAACAGAGTTCGCACAACTATACGACTATTTTTAGCAATAATGCGCATTTATACAATTCAATATTTATTTTTATGTATCTCTCTTGTTTTTCGAAAAATACATATTTTTACATAACTGTTATATACGGATGCATACGAAATGTAGCTATTTATTTCAAGGATGAAAGAGAGGAAAGGGAAATGCATTTTATTTGTAGGAGATAAGCAGATTATATATAGATTTTTGCATTATTGTAGATTTTTAACGCACTCAAAATATACATTTTCAGCGCGCGATATTAATTGTGTCGCAAGGACAATATTGATTCGCGGGCTTGACATTAGACTAAATAATACTCGGCTCAAAATGTAAGTGGTATGAATACGGATCTTGCAATACACTATTTATTTATATAATTCCAATAAACCTCTTTACGAAATTTAATTCTTTGAATCCGAGTTTAACGATTGAAATAAAAATTAATAAGGATACTATATTAATGATTTATATTCTTCATATGGTTCATATTTTTATGGTTTTGTGGTTTATATCGAATTCGATTTTATTTTGTAATTTCCATCAAATATATTTTTCTTTTTAAAAATTAATTTATTCATACATAAATTTAGCATTATTAATTATGCGGAAATAATGCGAAATTCTGTTCTCATTTTATTTTTTATGCACACATGGAAAATTTGCATTTAACTAAAAAATAAAATATCATTGAACTTTGTTCATCGCACGAATCTTTACACATTAACCTCGGAAAAAGAAACATCGTTTTTTTTTTTTTTTTTTTTTTTTCGAAACGAATCGGCGGTAAAAAGAAAGCGATGCGTCTTCGTATAAGAAAAATGGCGCGGCAACGTGTACAACGTGTACAATTCGTGCTGATTAAATGAAAAACCGGGATCGCTGTCTTTTCTCTTGATAAATCGCATCTTCGGAATGAGATCGGCGGAATTCAAAAAGATGCCAATGTTCTAAAACCGCGGATTCACGCGATATCAACGAGAGAATAATTAATAATATAGAAAGGGCAGCACGATATGTATTCAGAAGATTGATTTTTTTTATTAGCGGAGTAAAAAAATAAGAGAAATAATATTTTCCTCAAGTACTAGTAATAATTGCAATTTTTTGCAATCGTTGAATTTTTCAACGATTTATATTTTCTTTGACATCTAATTATTAATAAATTAATTAATAAAATATAACACGAAAAATTATCACAGGATTTAACTTTTTCATTTGCGTAAATTCTACTTCTTCTTACGAAGAATGGAGTGCTCGAAAGTGAACTAAAATAAAGAGAGAGAACTTGAATAAACTTTGCGGTTTCAAGATAATTTTTCCGTCAATAATTTATATATTACGAGAACGCGCGAAAATCTTTCTTTCTCTCTCTGTCTCTCCCGCGGAGAATAAACGCATTAATTTCGATTCCGTTTCGTAAACTGGATGTTCTGACATGCGCCAAACTCATTCCGGAGATATCTCGAATTGTTTCTAGCGAGAAAACGTGTAACGAGATTGCGTCAACCATTGCGTATCTCAATCGCGTAAAGTCGATGGAAGTTCCACGTAGAGATGACGTGCCCGTCGTGTCGACTTGTGGAGCGCCAAGTTACGTTGTAATCTTCTTACATCGAAGAAACGTCGGAACTTGGTCTATGCTTGCCGCTGGTCCGCGTCAATAAACCATTAACACGAGCGTAAACTAAAAGCCGTACGCCCCTTATACGGGTAGCTGCAACTACGATAGGTAGAGGCTGAAAGAGGGTCGAGTGGCTTTTTCTTCCATCTCGCGAATTTTCTTGCGAAGAGAAAAAGTATTCGGCTGCGTCGCGCGAATTCGAAGCACATTTCTTCGTCGCTTCAATGATTTAGCCATAGTGCGTTTTATTTATGAAGCTTAAACTATATAATACACTTTTGTATTTACCGAGATGAATCATTACATTCGTTATCCATAAATAAAATCGAGATAAAATTATACTCTTCCATCCATCTTGTCCAATTTAATCAAAGTGTTAATTTAAAACGGTCATTCGTCCCAAATTTGGCTACGTTTGATTTTAAATAAAAGTTTGTATATTTAAAAATAGACTAACAAAATTTCAGATAATAAAATACACAAACTACTACCTTCTATATATGTATATCCGGGCATAGAAAAGAAATCTCTGTGAAGTTGGTCCCCATCTTTTAAATTTTCAAAAAATGATTGGCTCCCAACCTTTGTAAAGTATTTTTAAATATGATTCATATTTTTCATGTGGTTCATATTTTTATGGTTTTTTTGTGGTTTATATCGAATTCGATTTTATTTTGTAATTTCCATCAAATATATTTTTCTTTTTAAAAATTAATTTATTCATACATAAATTTAGCGTTATAAATTATGCGGAAATAATGCGAAATTCCGTTCTCACATTTTATTTTTTATGCACACATGGAAAATTCGCATTCGACTAAAAAATAAAATATCATTGAACTTTGTTCATCGCACGAACATTTACCTCGGAAAAAGAAACATTGTTTTTTATTACCACAGGACATACAAATCTTATTCTTCTATTCATAGTTTATATTCTACCATTAAAATTAGAGATAATTTTTAAAAATCTTTACATATTTCGACAGCGAATTGCAATATAATCCATTCTACCTTGCGATTCAAAGAGGGAATTGCGCGATTTCGCGAAATTTGTTAATCGCGAAATCTATTAAAGCGAGATCCCGTGTATATTGCGTTCTCGAATAGAATTTCGCGAAGAAATAAACATCGGGGTATATTGCGTTAATTTGAAATTAACATTAAGCGGGTTTCGCGCGAGTGATGATGAGAGATATAATGCGGCGCCATAGCCTTTTATACCGGTGTTTAATTACGACCGCATCATCCCCGAGTTTTCGCGTTTTGCTAATTACTGCACACGTAAATTGGCGCGAAATTTATATCACCGTAACTGAATTTACCGCGCGAAGGATCGGAAACCTAGTCTCTGTAAAACAAGCATCTGCTTTTCGTTTCGAAAATAAATAATTCTCCACATTTTTCCATACCTTCATTTTTATAATTAACTGATCTGTCTCTAAAAAAAAAAATCAAACCCTTAGTCTGTCGGATTTACAATCTAAAATTACTTGTACTATTATAATTTTATGTATACATATACAGCAATTTGCGAGGGTGATTTTGATAAGAGGATAATATATGCTATCTTTGCGGATGATCGAAGCGTCTCTCTCTTTCTCCCTTTTCCGCTGTTAATGAATAATTATAAAATTAATTTTGTCGGCAGTGACACATCCATTTCCGCAATAAAAGCTCTGGCGTTCACCGCTGTTATTAGTGCGAGTACCATTAAAACGGAGAGACCGTAATGAGGGTTACGAGAGGATTTTCGAAAAGCCGTAAATTTAATACTCTCGAATGTGCGCTCATTTGAATTAAGCCGTATGGGCAACGTAGTTTCGTCTCGGGATACGATCGGTCGTCGGATAATTCTTCCAGGATTTATACCGCATACGCAGAGCGAGCGTATTCCTCCCCTAACGAGAGGGAAGATCACCGTCGTGTATTAAAATACGATGGATCGTGAGCGAACGAGCTGATTCCTTCGACCTCGCCTCCATTTGCTTCCATTGTTTCACGAGAGACGCGCGTTATCATCACGTTAGCTGATGTGATAAGAGGTGCCGTTACGCCATCGTATCGATACACGTCCTTCTCTCTCTCTCTCTCCCTATATTTGAGAATTCGAGCGCGGTCTTTCGTCATCGGGAATATCTTAGACTGCATTAAATTTATCAGCTGTCGCCGAACTGGCGTCAGCAAATCGGGAGTCGCTTTTGTGTAAATGTTTATGCAAATGCTGCATTTAACCGAGTTACGCAGACCAAGTTCGATTAATTCCATCTTCTCTCCTTCTGCGAAATTTCGTACATGTGCATCGTGTTTTTTATTTCAGATTTGTGTATGATATAGATTTATAGATATTTAGTAAGTTTTCTTCGTGGATAAATAAACTAAATTTCGAGCGGAAAGTGTCTTGATAATCGCTATATCGATTTTACAATTTCACTAATAATTAGCAATAAAAAAATTATATAGAATATTCGTATTTTATATTCTATAAATATTCACTAATGTCAATCAATTTATTCTATATGTATACATATAATATAAATGCAGTTTGTATGCTGGACAAATATTTTAAAGAATGAAAAAGAAAGTTAAAAAATTTTCATAATTTTAATAAAAAATTTAATTTAATCCAAGCCGTTGTGCTGCTTGCATATTATTAACAATTTTAGTTTAAATAGCAGCTTGAGAAAGTTGACTTTTAAAAATAAAATCATCAGTCATATTTTTAAAAAATTACACAATCATAGAATGCCAATTATTCACCTTTAATGGGGTATACGAATCATAAATAATTTTTCTTTTACGAGACAAATACCAAACATGCGTGCGTGACTTGGAATAAAGATGAACGCACGATTAAATCGTGTAAACGTGATATGCCGATACGTGAGTCAATATTAATTACCACCATTTCTCTCAAACATCGCTGAAATTCGTCAAATGCCCTGCTTCATATCACGCGTCCTAAATATGGTGTGTGAGTGTATCCCATTATTTACCTAAAGCCCGAACTGCACGTATGTTAACTTGATATGTGGCTAAAGTAACTAAGTAACATTACCGGGAGAGTGTATATACTGCTAACTATTGATTTTCTGAAAATGTCATACTTAAGACTTAAGAGGAATGAAATTGCCGCATATATATTTACACCCTTATCTTATTATATAATACCGCGCGCATATATGGCGCGTATTCGCGAAACGCTTAACTAAGGAATATTCTTAGGATATAGGGATAACGTTACTTTGTCGACTGTGTTTATCATAAGAAATCAGTGCACCGAAAAAATTGTACTCTCATTTTAAGTATATGCCACTTATCTTTATAGTATCTTCCACTAAAATAGGCGTCAAAAGGATCCTCTTTTTTTTTTTAATTTAAGAGGAAAATTCTCTAAAGACATATTCTTATTAAATATTCTTATTATATAGATATTCTTAATATGCAAGAATATATACATAATGGGATGTTTTTTTTTATCAATGTATGATTGAAATTATTAATCGTGATAACAAAAAATGTCTTACAAATGGATTTTATTTATTACATGTATATTTAAATGTTACACATATAATTGAAAATTTTTTATATATTTGACATAGTTAAATACACATTTTTGCTTATTATTATTATTTTTAATATTAATTGTAAACTTATAAATTTATTTATAAATTTAAATAATTAAATAATTTTATTTTATTATATTTATTTATTGCGGCGCTAAAATTGCAAAAAAATTAAGAATATATTCTCAATTTAAGAGGATATTCCAAAAAGTAAAAATAAAGATGGAAATATTCTTATTCATTAAGAATATCTATTAAGAGTACTTATTAAGTATGAATTTCAAGAAAACATTTTTTTCGGTGTGTAAAACAGGTAAAACTATTCCGATTCTTACTTCCCTTACTGATTTTAATTCATTAACTTCACACCTAGATAGGTTGTCCACGTTTTCGATGTTGTAATCTTCTATTGTGACATCTTTCATATTTGGACCATCATTTTTGTCTTCTCCTCGTTAATTCGTAATCTCACTTCTTTCGCAGCTTTATCGAGATTTATAAATATTTCTTTTGTGTCTGGGGTAGATCGTGCTAGGATGTAATATCGTCCGCGTACGCAATTTACAATTGTTTGGCACTTTAAATATAGCAAACTTTTTTTAATGCTTCTACTTTATTATTATAGAACGGTAATTATTTTTTTGTATAGTTTAAAATTGAAGTAATTAGACTGAGATAAATTCTTTTGCAAATAAAAATTTATATGTATATATTATATTTTAAAATTTGATTAATATATGTATATATGCATATATTATGAAACTTTTAAATTTATCATTAAATGACTTTCCATGCATAAAGCAAATCGTGTGCGAGAAAGTTAATATTTCGCTCAAGGATGAATACTGCTTATTTTACAAAAATAGAAATTTAAAGCGCCAGAGTAGCATAATATCCTTCAGAGAGATCGATGACTAAGTCTGATCGGATATCCGTATATAGATATCAGTTTGCAATGACACTGATTTTCATTACTGGTACATATATGATGATGGATTATTGTCCAGTAAAAATTAATTTCTATTAAAAGAATGAAGTGTACGTAAAATAATTTCTCATAATAACTTAATTTTCAAAATATGTATACAACAGTGTTGATAATTTTTCATATTTTTTTATTAATTTATTTATACATTTATATAATTTTATATTTAATTTATACTAAAATTAAAATTTTTAATTTTTTTTAACTTTTTATCGTGTATTCAATATGGGTACATTTTATATCATATATATATTTAATATGATTATACACATTTTATATTATAAACAAATTATGTTCAAATGTAATTTTTGCAACTAAATTTGCAAAATTTATTTTCATCACTGATCGAATATTAATAAAAAATCTTTGAAATATCACAATTCTCGATATTTGTTTCGGAAAATCAATATTGTACGCACATATACATATTTTAAATAATTTTATAAATATATATATATATATATCTTTCAGATATTATACATGTATTTATCTCTTCTTACTTAAATTTTACCTCGCTTGTATTCTCTCATTAACACTAATATTTAAAAGTTTCAACATTTTCTTGCATAATATATTTTTGGATTTAACTGGACAAATTTTCCACTTACGTAGCACAATTTATTTTCACGATATACGTATAATCCTCAACTGCACACGACAGAACACGTGAAGAGAGAGAGGGCGAAAGTAATGTATAAATTTATGTAATAACATTATACATATACACACACACACATACGTATATATATTAACCCGTATTCTATCCCGAGCGAGTCTCAAGTTTTTTACTCCCATAGCTTTTGTTGCGTCCTATAGGGCACGCCTATCATATCGCGTTACACGCGGGGCTAAACCTTGTTACCGACGTAATCTCGTTTTTTAAGAATAAATACGACCGATACACGAAGTTAAGCAACCACACGACGGATTTACAGCGTCCGGCGGTTTTACGGAACCGAGAGAAGAGAGAGAGAGAGAGAAAGATGCGTCATTTCTTTCTCTTTCTCTCTCTCTCTCCTGGATCACAGAGAGCAATTTCCTGGACGATATATCAATGGACGATTCGCGAGCAAAATTCTATTATCAGACGTACATAAAGATATATTGGCTCGCGAGAGCGTCGTATAAGGAATTTCTTACGCAGCGATTATCTTATCTCATATTAACCATCTTCACTTTTAATTTTCTCAAATATCGGGCAGATTGATCAGCAAGGATATATATAAAATCGCATTACGAGGTAATATTTTTCACTGAATTTGTAGATATTCAATTTACGTCTCTCTATACCTAAATTAATTTACTAAATTATATTACAATTGTATTGGAAGAATATTTCGCAAATTCATCTATGAAATTAAATGATTTAATTATCGATTAAATTATAAAACTCGCTTAAAAGAGAGAGAGAGAGAGAGAGAGTGTGTAAAATGCATCGATATACAATAATTTTCCCCTCCCGTGAACCGCTATCTTAATTGAGAAACCGAGACGCGTCTTTCGCGGATACGCGCGGATTAAAGCAAAGAGGAGCTTCGCTCTAGCTATTTTCCTCTCGCGCGAACGGGCGTATAAATATTATTTCTACGGACTCGATTTATAGAGTAGGCCTGTCAGTCGGACAAGAACCAGGAGGCCATTGTCGGCCAATTATTTATTCACGTTTTCTCTCGCAGCGGTAAATATTTCTTTCCTAACGGAATGCCAGGCGTTCCGTAATTGTCAGACATCTTCTCGCAATCTGGGAATTTTTCCCGGCGAAATGTATATAAAAATCGCCACCCCCTGCTATTCCGCGTCTTTTCTTCTTGCATGTAGATACCTCGTTGTTGATAAAAAGAGCCGTCACCGCCGCGCCCTTCGCAATCATATCTGACGCGCCTTATCTTCTCTAGAGAGAGAGAGAGAAAGAGGAAATAATTCCGCGTAATTTATATTTAATCCGAGCCACGCCCTCCACCACGATATATATTCAATATTTCTTCGCGGTTCTGCGACAATCTCCCCGGGATCTTTCACGCCAGGGATTCTCAATGTTTGCGTGTTTTCGAGTTTACTTTATATTTGGTACGTATACAAGTTTTAATAACCATACAAACATATACACACAGGCCGGTTCTGAAATGGGATTTCGAGAGTAAATATTCGTAATCGCGCGATTTCGCAAATAATCGAAGAAGTATGATCTATATAAGTACACCGAAAAAATTGTATTCTCATTTTAAGTATATGCCACTTATCTTTATAGTATCTTCCACTAAAATAGGCGCCAAAAGGATCCTCTTAATTTAAGAGGAAAATTCTCTAAAGAGATATTCTTATTAAATATTCTTATTAGATATTCTTAATATGCAAGAATATAATGGGATGTTTTTTTTTATCAATGTATGATTGAAATTATTAATCGTGATAACAAAAAATGTCTTACAAATGGATATTTGTTATTTATTACATGTATATTTAAATGTTACACATATAATTGAATATTTTTTATATATTTGACATAGTTAAATACACATTTTTGCTTATATTATTATTTTTAATATTAATTGTAAACTTATAAATTGATTTATAAATTTAAATAATTTAAATAATTTAATTTTATTATATTTATTTATTGCGGCGCTAAAGTTGCAAAAAAATTAAGAATATATTCTCAATTTAAGAGGATATTGCAAAAAGTAAAAATAAAGATGGAAATATTCTTATTCATTAAGATATCTAATTAAGAGTACTTATTAAGTATGAATTTCAAGAAAACATTTTTTTCGGTGTAGGATTATAAGAATTTATTATCGATTTTATTACGAATTAATGAAAAAATTAATTAACGAAATTATTCTTATCGTAATTATTTTCCCCATTTAATTGTATAAGAAGCACGGAACATTAAACGAGCAATTATCTGTACGTAAATAACATTTTTTGCACCCTTTGTGTAATTCTAAGAATTTGCAAAATTCTTAGAGTTTTCACAAATCTTCTTAATTGATTCTCAAATGATCTTTGAACATTTTTATTACAAGTTAAAGGATACTTTAAAGCAAGACGTTGCATATGATTTTTTTAAATTTTGTTACACAATAATATATATTTTGCGATACATTTTTTTCACGTGTTCACCTTTGGAACCTTCACGAAATATTAGACTCGTAAAACTATCAAATACTTTTTTCTGTGTTCTTTCGTCGATTAATGATCGTATATTGTGTGATTGAATTTAGACGTGCTCTATTTTACTTACTCGATAAAAAAATACTCTTGATTGCAATTAAACTTTTGCAGCCGTTTGTTAGTTAAGCTAACGAGAGAAAGGGAGTACGCGGTTTGCAAAAAGATAAGTATAACGCCGGCGTTTAAAACTAATTACTCGATAACAATGGACAACCGGCGATATTAATGAATTGCTTGTTGTATTGTTTAACAATTTATCGGTATCTGCGATGTGATAATGATAGCTTTCGAAATATCCCGATTAAAATGGACAGTATATAACGAAATAATGACGCCGGCATTTGCAAATGTTATTTAAACTGATTTACGGACGATCAGAAATTCATTTAGATAATCAACTGTCGACTCGACACATTAGTGCGTCCTCCCCCTCGAATTATCCGATTGCACAGAAATTTTCGAAAGAAGGATAATCGAAAAAGCCGATATCATCCCCCCTTATTGAAGGAAGTTCCTATATAACTCGACCGTCCGCTTCCGTCTCTTTTCGAACTTTTAATCACTCGGCTTAACAACGTTAAAATCAACACCCTTCACAGAAAAGTCACATCTTTTTAAAGTCCGATTTTAACGTAACTTGGAATTCTTAATTCCGCGCGGATTGCAATCCCGATGAAAAATTTTTATCGCGAGATACTAGCAATTTTTTTCGCTCAAATATATATATATATATATATATAAGGGGAAACTTTTATACAGATTACTCTTCGCGGTCGAAACTTGAAGACGATTCATCTATAAAGTTAAAAAAAAATCTTAAATGAGTAGAATATTATTTTCCCGTGATTTTTTTACGCATTTTTACATTTCGATAAGAATTTTGTTTCGAAATGCACAATTGCGCTAAATATTTGGAATATTAAAAAGTGACAATGAAAATAATATCTTTGATCTCTAAATTATTATTTTTTCTTAAACACTGTACCGCTTTATTAACTCTGTTGTCGCTATACACATTCTTTTGTGAAATTCCTTTGTTGAATACGAGATTAAAAAAAGAGAGGGATAATAAAACCGTCGCGAGATACAAGAGCTCGAGAGAAATGTTACGTTCGTCCTGTGGGTTTTCTCTTTAGACGAAACATCAATTTTCGGACAATCGAGCACATCGTTTGCGGGATTCCGACCTATTTAAACCTTCACAAAGGAAAAGCCAAAGGAAAAAAAATCTTTCTCGTATCTTCCTCTCTTCGATACGAATAAAATCTGCGGGAGAAGCGGTTCTCTCTTTACATAAAAATATACAGTTCCTCTAATTGTACACGTGACGAATTACACACTCGCGTGTGCGCTTTATGTAGAGTTTACGCGCCGTTTAATTAAACGATTTAGATGCACCTTCCTGTGCTTTAAAACGCTGGAGGAGGAGGAGAGGATGAAAACGTGTTTTTATCGTGTACCCCTTTTTTTCTCTCTACACGCGACCGAGCAGGGAGATACCGTTACTAGATCCTGTCGCGCGCAAAAATATATTCAATACCCCCCTGTCAGGTAGTTAGTGAAATATTGCGCTCGCGCGGTTATTTCGCTATCCCATTTTCGCGAGAGCGGGCTAAACAGAGCGGTTTTCACGGGATATTTGATCGCGACGGCGATTGCGTTCGAATGACGATGAAAAGATGTTCGCGTCGCGAAGGTGTTAATTTACGAACAAAGAGAAAATCGCAGCGAGAGGATTTTGATAAAACGTAAATTATACCGTCCGGCTCATTCGTCGCAATTACTTTACATCGATTTTAAAGATCTCGGAAACTTTCGCGCTTTTATTAAGCGTCACGTAAATTAATTACACGATATATTTTTTTTTATTATATATATAAACTCAGAAGTTTTTAACGTGAAAATATATAATTTAATGGCACTTCTTATATAAATGTACTTTTGAATGCAGATATATTAAAAAATATACAATTTATTTGAATTGTCAGTTTAAAAAAATTAATATTAAATGTGTCCTTTTTATTTATTTTTAATACAACGTTGAAAAGATTGGATGGACAGAAAATCGGATAGAAAATATATATTGGAATATAAATTTATTCTATACGAACGATTATAAGAATTATTAGGCAATACTGTAACGCTTTATTCAATGATTCAAATCTATTCTCCACATTTATATTGTTTAGGACTAATAATTTTTTAATGAACAATTATTTGCACAAATTTATTAATGAATTTTAATAATCGGATTCTTTAAAATTCTTTACCTTAACATTTTCCCCTTTATATTTCTAGTATAAAACAATGCAGATGGAGAATGGATATTTTTGCGATATTTTGTGTTGTGAGATTTATTTGTTTTGAAGCTATAAAGTAAATTGTATAGAATTAAATCATATATTGATCTCCGTGCAAAAATAAAATTCCTCGAGACGAGAAAAGTCAAAAGAGAGGAAATTATTCTTGTTCTAACAGAAGACCTTTTTCCGGTTCAGGTCTCTTTATCTCAAAAGACCTCTCTCGTTACGCTGCTTCCTCCTCATCCCGTGGAGATTTTTTCTCCTCTGGTCTTAAATCCTCTCGTTCCCTGCTGCATATTTCATCTCTCTTTCGATCCCTTTATTACGGCGTTCTCTCTTTCTCTCTCTCTTCGTTACTACTTTGCAACTCCACTCTCATAACATTCCCTCCGATATTCATCCCTTCTCTTTCGAAACTGTCTCTCTTATCTTGTCATCCCCTTCGCGTGTTTCCCCTTGTGTATTCGACCCCATTCTTCTCGCATGTTGCTTAACTTCCATCCCATAATCCTTTCGCTGTTCAAATCCGTGCTCCTTATACAATTAAACGGGGAAAATAATTACGATATGAATAATTTCGTTAATTAATTTTCATTAATTTATAATAAAATCGATAATAAATAAATAATAAATTCTTATAATCCTACTTCTCTATGGATCATACGTAAATAATCATTAAAGGACCGTGCAATCATTCCACTCTATCGGAACTTTATCTAATTTTCCAGAATCTAATTTTTGCCATTTTCCCCTTGTCTCTTGAATCAATTCCCGAGGCACGTTTTTTTTCCCTTCCTTTCTTTTTCGGCGCCACATAATTGCCGCATTAAAGCGAGCGATGCACCTCTTCCCGAGTGCATAAACGCTCGTGTTGATCGCGAAATAACAATCCGAATACGATTAATAAACCACCCCCCTCCCCCTCGGGCTCGGAGTTAATGAACGTACATGCGGAAAAACGTTCGGACAATTAAGATCGAACACATTTCCCGGACATTGCATAAAGGAGACCCGCGGTATACACATACGAGAGCGAATAAACAAATGCATCTCTCTCGTCGAGGGGTGCGCTTCGGATTTCTCAATTAGTTCATTGTCCCCCTTCGCATCCCTCCCCGTTCGATATCGCAATTTCGACGTAAACCGGAATCTCTCCTCCTCCATCCTCGCCGCTGCTGAAATATCGCCACGCTCCGAAGATTTCGCGTCGAGTTTATTCTCCTTCTTTCCGGCTCTTGTAGCGGAATGTTGTTCCCCCGATGAGATTCTGGAAACTGTTAACTGTTACGGTCACATAGGAATCCCCCCGCGAACAACCGGGAGCCCCCGAGAAGAGCATTTGCAACGATAGTTATCGTCGATGGGATTATACATATGTATAATTAATAATATAATATTTATTATAATTATAATTATAATAATAAATGATAATAAATAGATAATAAAAAAAAGAAAAAAAATATAAATAATTAAAATAAAAATGTATAATAAAAAAAAAGAAAAATTAAACTAGCGAGCCAAACGAGATGGTCTGTTATATGAATATAGGACAGACAAATGTTTATATTTCAAATTGACCGACTCTGTTGACATTTAACACACCACCGCGGTGAATTTTGCGTTTGTTTCGCATTGAACATCTTTTTTTTACACGTGTGTATTTTATTCATTATATCGATATTCAAGCTTGACAAATCGATATCAGTATTGCGTTTCGAATAATATAATTTTCAAAGCTCTGATATTGTTATCTAACAATAAAATCCCCCCTCGTTTAGACGCAGACAAAAATGATACGACTTTGTTATATAGATTGCGTATATTTTCCTGATCTGATCTTTTTAACTTTGTATCTCTTACGTCGTATATGTTTATACCTCGAAAAAAAGAAAATAAAAAGAAATTGCTCAAGTATATATACTTTATATACATGTTTGATGTATAGAAATTCATATATATAGCATATTATATATCTATATATATATATATACATACATATATCTCCCCGGGACTATCTATGCTTCGTTTCGCTTTTATATACTGAAGTTTTTTATATCCTATCCGCGAACTTATCGATACTAAAAGTCGAATGCAGATCGTAAGAACAAAAAATGCAACCGAGCTTTTACCTGCATTGAATCACGCTCCGCGCATCGTGTAAACATCGTGTCTGATAAAAAAATTTGCATGCGCTTTTTTGCAACCCAAATCAAATAAACCTGATATGTTTATGATAGACTTTCTCTGCGTATATTTAAAAAAATTGATCTACAATCCTAACAATATATTTTATATTTAAAAAGAAATTTTTTTTACGGCTGGATTTTTTCAACTATATATAATCGGTTTCATGCGTTATATCGATATTTAGAAATAACAGCCAATATCGCGACTGGAAAAAAAGATGGATATTTCGTAAATTATATATATATATACAGCATTTTTTTCTTTTTGTTTCCAAATCACAAATTGTTTCCATTCCAAAATATAAATATCCCGCCGTAAAAAGAAAATACACACTTTTTTTACTTGAATATCAATTTCACGTGACAAATCTTATCTCTTATCATAAGATGACAATGTTTGGGAACTAATTAAGGGTTTAAGGGAACGATGAATCATCTAACGATTATGACAACGAGGCATACTTTGTTCGTTTTAGGTAAAATGTTATTTGATTCAAAGAAATTGATTAGTCAATCAAATAGAACATGTAATTAATAAAATATTTATTTCCATATACTTCCGATAAATTCTGTTGAGTCCAAAATAATTGTGTTTAAATAATATACATGATGACATTTTATTAATTTGTCTTTAATAAAATTATTTTCAATATTTAGCGTTATATATATACTCGTAGATTTCAAAGAAAAATAATAATGACAAATATATATTATGCTTAATATATATTTAAAATGCTCTTTTTAAAACCGAATAATTTTCTTTTTACTTTGATAATCTCTCCTTCTTTCCATATTAAATTCTCCTTTCTATATAAAAAATATATGTAGACTGCAAAAAATATACAAAGTGATAGTCTTGAATCGTATATCAATCTTTTTCCAAAATCGACAAAGTTGCTCGAATTTTTTCTCGCACGAAAGAAAATTCCTCCGCTTCAGTAGTCTCTCTCTTCTTTCTCTCGTCTATTCCTATCGATTTCACCTTTCACGAAAATAACAGCACTCTTTCGCCTAAAAGCGAGCTACGTCGTCGCCTTCTCTTGCAACCGGACGTCTACGTCTACCGGCATTCGCTTGACGCATTCCCGATGAACCCCTCGACTTGGCGGAACCGCACAAAGCCTCCCTCGGATTTGCCGGTGATTTTTCATTCTTCCGTCCCCTCTCTCCCTCTCCGAATGCCTCATAAATATTCACAGTTCCGCGAGCAGGTATATGTGTTCGCGCACATGTGCGACCCCCATTATGTCCCTCGGAGGAGAACGAAGGAACGTCCTGGACGCGGTGAAGCTTTCTCGCGCGTACACGTGGGGATGTAAATTAGGGGGCTGAAGAAGAGGCGAAAAGGGGGAAGGGAAAGCAAAAGGGACGCGCGATAACGGAGTTAACGCGACCGCGGGACTTCTTCGTCGAATTAATCCGTAAATCTTTTCGCGTATACCGCAAAAAGCATTTTGCGTTTTTCGCGCGGAATTTTATTCCGGTGTACAAGTCGCGCCGATATACACGAAGAGCACAAAGTCACGTCGAGAATGTAAGTCTTTTTTATTATTTTTAGCCGATATCTCTTTCGGCGAATTTAACGTCGATCTCGGAAATTTCGCGCGCACGTTTTTCTTTAACGACCGAATTTCCATCCTCTCTCTATCTCTCTGTCGCTTGGAGCGTAACGTCGATTACAAATGTGTTATTGGCTCCTCCTATATACGAGACATTCTCATTTTGAGCGGAAGTATGTTTCCGAGCCATTGGATAATGAAGGTTATCATGAGCGCGCGGAGAATGATATTCTCTCTCGGAGAACGATATCGTCGAGACTTTTATATAGACAAATAGAAAGAAGCAAACGGGGCGTGTCGTCGTGTATCGATGTGCATCGATCGGCATGAAAATATATTGAAGTTAGTGAGCGGAGAATATTACTTTCCACAGTTTGCCATTCGCATGACGATGTAAATTTGTCAATGATAAACGAAAACAAGTGTTTTATATATTCAAATAAATATGAAAGCACTTTCCAAGCGAAATATATGGAACCGAATATTTTCATTGGGGGGACAATTTTATAATTTCATAATTTTTCTGCACGCGACGATATCGTTACGTTATATATACGTTGAATTGGCAAAAATTGTTGGAACGAAAAGAAATAACCTCGGTAATTTATAATTCATGAATTCGCGACATCGCGAATTGTTACATCGCGTTGCATCTATTAATATCGAAATTATATACATGTAATATCCATAATTTATAGAAAACGGATTAATCTACGCTTGTGTATCTACCTGTGATTCTGTATGCGCATCATTTTCCAACGTATTTCGTAACGAAATTTCGCAAAATGCGTAATAAAATGTCACAGATACATACATTTCGCATTCGGCTCCTCGCAATTGATTTTAAACTAAAATTTGGTTACATCAAATATACTTATGGCTTCTATCGAATATTCAATTAAATTATATCATGTCGAAAATTTCATTATGTATGCATACCTTCGCGATAAAATATTAAAGATAATTAATTAATAATATTATGAATTATCGCGGTGTGCAAACTTGTCAGAAACAACAGTAATTGCGATATAGTGGAATATCTACTGAGTATTCCGCAATTAACCAAGAAAATAGTAATGCTTTCCTCGTTATCCGTTACCCAGGTTTATCTAATTGATTCACATTTCGAGACTGTTTACATGAATCGAGATTTATAATCTCAGGATCACTTCACAGTTGAAAAATTTGTGTTAAATTTAACAAATATCTGTCTCAAACGGTCCACAGAAATTTTTATGTTAATTTAATATAATACGGATATGTTAAATGATAACACGAATATTGTGTTAATATTTTTACATAAAATAAATGCAAGCTTCAAGTAAACTTAAAATAAATTTTGTGTTAAATTAACATAGTTTTAATGTAAAAATTAACTAAAAATGTTAATTTTACATTTTATCATCCCCACTTATATTATAAAGTAAAATTAACATTTTTTTCTATAAATTTTAACAGAAATCTTGTCACTAATAATATCGAACATATTTATTGTGTAAAATTAAAAGTAAATACACATTGTGTTATTTTTACACTTTTTTTCAGTTATTTTAATAATTTAACATTTGAGTTCAATTAACACAATAGCAATATGTTAATTTAACACATGAATGTGTTAAATATTTAACACAAAAATTTTAACGGGGACCGTTTTTAACAAGAAAACACAAATTTTCCAACTGTGTTGGAAAGACGTTCAGTATCAAAGATTGATAATGTTCTTCTTAATTTATTTTAAAAGCAAAAGTAAAATCTCATAGAAAAAAATTTATTTTCTTTATTATTCATTCGATTCATCAGAAGCAGTCATCATCTTGTTGATTATAGCACGATCTCGTGCATTTTGTATAATTAATTTTATCGGTAATGTGCTGATAAAATCGCGTATTCTCGATATTGCGATATATTTTTCGAATTTTACGAGATACTGAAAGATTTTTCACATGAATTCAGACAGTATAACTCTAGTCACCCTTTATAACTCTTATTGTTCGTCGCCCTTCGAGAATCTCTTTCGAAGGTGCGCAACTTGAAAATTACACGACGGTGGACAGCCAGGACCTGGAACCAGGTGGAAACTAGGTCCAGATGGCCGGATACTTTCAAAGTGCGCGAAAATTCTCACGCGTGTATGCATCTTTCACACGTACACATGCACACGCATACACACACATATGTACATATAACTCGGACACATACTTTGCTCGCTCTCGCTATTCGAGCAGCAGTACTGAAACTAGAAAGTTAGCCGGCAAACGCAAACTGCTTGCGTGGCCTGCGCGTTCTTCTCGCACCAAATTGCGTTGCATGAAACGCGTATTCGTATAAAGTGCTACGTTTATAGCTGCAGAATACTCGTAAAAGCAAGTGACCAAACGCCAAAGGTAACACGGAGCTATCGATTGCTCCGGTAGCGTTTATTTTGCTGCTCTCTTGCTTACGCAGCGTTACATATCGCTGAATTTATCCAGCATATTTAATTGCTTCTCCCCCTCCTCTCTTTCTCTCTCTCTCTCTTTCTCTCTCTCTTTGTTGGATATATATTTGGAAGAAATTGATCCTAAAACGTTTATATTTTGATTTTAAATATCATTATTTTTTTAATCCTGACAATACGTAAATACGTCCTCTTTTCATGTAAATATACACATTTATGTATACACGATTATGCAGTTTTTTATATTCTGCGTGTAAATATTTTCATAATTTGTTGGTGTATTTGGTTTTTATTTTTCTTAGAGAAAATCAAGAAAAATTGCGAGAAAAATGTGTAAGAGAAATTTTCGAAGAGGGGGAGACAAAATTTTGCACGTGTTAACGCAAGCGAGACTCTTCATTTTCCCTTATCAAAAAATAGATTCAGCATAAAGTAATAGGGTGTAGGTAGATGTAGGTAGACTGTATTTAACCCGAGGAGGAGAATCGGGCGTTCTTTTTTTTTTTTTTTTTTCGCAAATATAGACTCCGACGACCGTAAAATATATCATGCGTCATCGATATGATCGTGCTAAGAAGATACGTACGTAAGCTATAGAAACGTGCCGGATCCGAGTCAGCTGGAATCCCCTAGTTGTGTTTCTTCTTAGGCGCGAGCGGAAAAAAAAATCTCACACGGCTTAAGGCGCTATCATATTTTGCCAGGCGAGAGCAAAATATTCAAAATGTTCCTTCGGTACATTCACATTCCCTCTCCTCCCCAATCTTTTCGCGGTTATTCCAAATATCGCGCACAATAGATAAGTATACGCGGAACCGTAGATCCTGAAATCCTTCCCCGCACACAAGTGTTGGCAGCGAAAAAATATTAGATGCCGGGATCGCGTGCATATTCCTCGCGCACGTCGATCGTAGATTATGTGTTATGTATGTGTGTGTGTGGGGGGCCTTCATTCCGTTTCGAATATATAAATTTCGTAAAGGGGGAAAAATATTGAGGGGAAACGGAAATTTGCGTTACGACCCGTTTTTGTGCTTCTTTCCGCAAGAAATTCCTTATATAAGAGTCGCCCATAATACGGTCTTTCTTGTTCTTATAATAAACATGCGCGAGTTAATTGTATAAGTTTCTTAAAATATATACATATATAAAATGAATTTATATAAATTTATATATAAATTAAATGAAAACTTAATTATACATAAAATTATATATAAAATATATTAATTATATATAAAATTATATAAAAAATAATATTTCAATAAAATTTGGTTTTACTTATATATATTTTGTTTTAAAAAAATGTTTTAGAAAAATTGGTTTCATTATTAAGTTTAGCTTTAAAAAGTGACTGTTCTTCGATGTAATATCGTTGCTATCTAATGCAATTTATGATATCGATAAAATATGTATGTAGCTCGAGGCAATGACCTAATCTATCCTCTTTTCTCTCTCTCTCGTGCCTCACTAATTCTTAAATCCTTAAATTCTCTTGGTACGGATAATTAAAAAATAATACATATATTATCTTCATCTTTATTAATGTAATCGCATATTTCTTATAGACTGTATGATTGAAATAATTTTGTTAAAATCATTGCTTGCTTACAATAAAGAACAAATGTTCAGTAAAAATTGTATAAAAGTGCTAATAATCATATAATATCTTTGAATAAAAGATCTAGCGTTCGTGTGTCACGTCGATCGTAGAATTATTAGCTTTGTGTAAAAAAAAAAAAGAGGGTCGCGAGAATTTTATTTTGAAGAGCGAGGATGGATTAAAACGGGCTATCTCGCGTTGCATAAAAAAGATTGCAATTTTTTTGATATTTTGGCATTCTCCGATATCACTGCGTGTGTAGGAAACTATGCGACTACAATTAAGAGTGTACACATTGAGAGATATTAAAAAAAAGTATAAACTTTGCACGCCTGCCGGATGACGCGATGGATCGTTTTATCGGTTGAAATATTACAAATTTAGTTTGGAGACAGCAATCAATGCACTTTTCCGGGCGTTTGTTGAAACTGAAATTGCGATGTAATCATCGCGCAATCAAAACTTGTGTGCTGTAAAGAGAGTTCGAGACTCACTTTTCCGAAATATTTGTTCGGTGTTATCGGATAGTTTATTATTATCATTACAGTGTTACAGTAAAATAATTTTTTTTAATTAATGCATTTTTAATGATATATAGATGTAGCATGAAATAATTTTTATATTATCTCGCTAGAACTTTTTTCTCAATCTTATTTCTGCTTTCTTTTGTTTGTTGTGAAAAAATGTTTCCGAAATGTTTTTCAACGTCTCACGTATGTTTGAAACGATGTAGCATTTAAAATGTTAACACCTGTAGCGAATTTTCAAGAAATGATTGGGCTTCCACCCTGCGTTAAATATTTTTAAATATAGTTATAATATTTTTATGGTTTTGTGGTTTATATCAAATTATGATAATACATACAAATTTTATTTTTCAATTCATATTCTTCATATGGTTCATATTATGCCTACACAAATAGAATTTTCTCTTTGAATTTACCCTGAAAATTAGACAATATGGTAAGGAAAGAATTTTATGAGAATTTCTTTGATTAATATTTATCACAATAAAAATAATAGTACTAATTACAATAAAATATAAAACATGTTTGATTAATTATACTATGCAGTTTAGTAAAATTAATCAAACATGTTTTATATTTTATTGTGATAGATATTATTATTTTTATTGTGATAAATATTAATCAGAGAAATTCTCATAAAATTCTTTCTACACAATATTGTTTCACAATTACCATAATTTTCAAGGTAAATTCTAATAGAAAATTTTCTCAGTGTATATACGCATCTTTTAATATGCTCATCTGATATAACATGTTTGCCGGCGCGTTTTCTGCTCATTGATAATTTACCGATGTAAATTCCGTGACAGCGATGTGTCAAGAATTTTAAAAGCTTCGTGCAACTCCTAACGTTATCTTCCAAGGCCGACAGCACTATGCTCCAACATCAGATCTAGTCGATCTTACATGCGGGCGTACTACCGAGACTGTTAATTAGAAATTCCTAATCTAATCTAGCTTCGATCAGTGGAAAAAGAGAAAGGGGGGGGCGGAGGGAAGGGGAGGTAGTTAAAATCCGACGTTATCAGCGCGCGAACGGCGCGAATCCCGTGTGCCGTTTCGCGGAAAAATTAATTTCTGTGTTCCGTCATCGTATTAATTAGTTCTTTGTGATAACCTGTTAAACGGCGGCTCGCCATCCGCAAAAGGGTTCGCCGGGTCAAGAAAGGAGAGGCGTTAAATTGAAGAGCGCGCGCGCACTCGCGAATTAATTTGGAATGGGATGAAAAAAGGGGAAAAAAAACCCCGGGGAATCACGTTCTCGCGACGAACGACGACGAAGCTCGTCTCATCTCTGTGGCTGAAATTTTTTTAATTAGATATCTGCATTTAAGCGCCCCTTAAATTGCTCGTTAACGCGACGTCTTATCGTCTGTCCGGAAAAAATAACGGTTGATTAATTAGAAGAGTTTCGAGAGGATCTGTCCGCGAAAGTGAAGGGGGTGAAGGGGGTGAAAAATGTTGTCAGTCAATCGCGCCCAAGTGACGTCGAGCGTTTGACAAATTGTAATCGAGCCGGTATATAGAGACCCGTTAACAGGTGCTATCTGTTGCATTATGCGGTCGTTATTTCGAGGGGAAGCTGATCGCGGCGGTTACATTGTTATGCATCGGAGAGCTGCAGTGTCGGACGGTAGATAGTCCATAATACAGCCAAGCGTATCGCTTTACCCGGGAATAAATTCGTGCTGCTGCTGCTGCTGCTGTTACTGTTGCTGTTGTTGTCGTCATTGTATCTAGATGCAAATATTTAGATACACACTCTCTCTGTTTATCTCCTCATATATACTTAGATGCACGGGACGCTTTTGGTAGCAATATCCGTATCTAGCTACAAATTTATTCGTGTGTATATATAGTATATATACGACGCGAAGGCCAGAAAATATTTTAGCAAACTGTAAAAAAATTGTATACAATTTATTTTTCCGCTTGAAAAGAGTGATAAATTCTTCTTCACGTTTAAAAAGACAGTTCAATTGTCTATTTGTGTTCTCATCTTTATTTTTATCTGTTCACTATAATTTTGGCCATCTTTTAATATCAGATTGTAATCTCATTTTAATATTATTTCAAAATTTATTTCTTGAGCAAATGGATAAGATTTTTGAAATTAGTTTTCGAGATTAATATACTTATTGAGAAAATTATAGAAACGTGATAAAAATTATGACAAAAAAAATATAAAATGATAAAATATAAATTTAGAAATTCGTAAGCATGAAGAATAAAATACAATATTATCAAAGAAGCGATATTCCAATATCGCTATTCAAATTAATTGGCCAACGGGAAAAGGAACTTCAAGTACTCTCGATGCAAGCCGATTTAGCATACAAACGAGCAACGAAATGCACGAAAACTATGATTTCCCGACGAGCAAACTGACTGAGCACAAGCTAAGTTCGTATCAGTTCTGATAAAGTGTCATTATAATATAATCATCGAGAGATAGGCTTATGGGTTTAAGAAACTTGTATAGATATCTCCTAGTTTTCTTTTATATATGTACATTATTAATTTAATATTTATGTAATAGTTAGATGCATCTAATATTTGCATCATTTTTAGTACGAATTTATCTTGGCAAAAAAACTTATCTCTGTTAAGTTGGCTCCCTATATCTTTTAAATTTTCAAAAAACGATTGACTCCAAACCTTCGTTAAATATTCTTAAATATGGTTCATATTTTTATGGTTTTGTGGTTTATATCGAATTACTATAGGACATACAAATTTTATTCTTAAATGATTCAGATTCTTATGGTTTATATTCTTTGGTTTCGCACTATTGACACGGGATTACTCGGCATAACACGTATATGTCGAACTAAATTTAATTCTCCAAATACAATATAAAATACAATATAAAATACAATATAAAAATTAAAAATATTAATTATTTTATCTTTGTTGAATAACAAAAATTTTACTGCTAATAATTGACTTTTAAACCTTTCTTAAAGATTTTTAAATATGGTTCATATTTTTATGGTTTTGGTGTTTATATCGAATTAAATATATCATAGGACATATATACAAATATTCTTCAATGGTCCCGTGCGACTCTAGCTAACTGCACGTTAATTTAAGAGAGGAGTAATATTACATTTTCCGGAAAAAAAAAGTAGTTGACCACTGTTCCGCTTCTTTTTCCTCTCCACCCGAAGTTTTCTCCAGAGGAAAACAACAATAATGATCATCCCCCGTCCTTTCCCTCGTCGTTGGAGAACATCGCGAGGGTTTGCGTCGATCCGCGCGTATTGTTCCAGCATTAACGCTCATTAACATCCGCCGTGCTGTTTTAATGGCGATCATTGGTTTGTAATATCGGCCCCCGAGCTTTTCGCGTATACACGCGCAAGAATAATAGCCAACGAGCATGTACCATGAAAAGCCATTTTCCAAGCGAGAGAGAGAGAGAGAGAGAGAGAGAGTTGATATTGCATCGTTATAAAAATGCAGAGAAAGTCAGAAAAGCTTCGCTATAAAAGATTGTACATATATAAATATTGCATGAACAATAAGAATAAAATTGCATAATAGACCATGTAAATAATGTTTGTAATTTTACATCTATATTGTTCATGTAATTTTAATATTGTTTCAAATTTATTTCTTCAGCAAATGATCTTTTTTCAATAGATATAAGATATAGAACATGAGTGTTCAAAATCGATAGGTTTATTGAGAAAAAACTACAGAACCTGTGATAAAAATTATGACAAAGAAAATAAATAGAAAATACTTAAGAAAGATTCTTAAGAAATAAAATAAATAAATACTAGAAGGAAAATATTCTTTTTAGTCGGAAAATTATTTATTATGATTTATTTTTTTTATTATGTTACCTTTAGAATTTTAAGAATATCTCCTTATATTTTACGTATTAAATTACGTATTAACATAATATTAACATTTTCTTCTCACAAGGACCTAGCTTTCTCGGAATACTTTCCGTTTTATCGATTTCCCGAGGCTCATCGTAGTAATCAGTATTAGGGGGGAAACTGTGTTTTCATTCAATAAAAAAAATTACACATTCAATCAAGTTGTTCGAGCATAGCGAGTACTTCTACGCGCGTATATACACATATATTGCAATTTTAAGTTCTCTTTATAAATGCAGTTCTGAGACCGCGAACCGCCAATGAGGAATCGCGACGGGGCGAATTGAAGTCGAGGGGGTACGATTTTTCGCCCGCGAGAGCTGAATTAATTTGCTCTCACTCCGAAAACCTTTCATACATTTTATCGTGCCATTGTGTGCCGCCATATCGCGCGCGTTAGAATATGCACAATAGATCGCGCGAGATAGAAATGTTGCAATTGCATTTAGTAGGTGTCTGCAGTATTGCACTATTGTGCTGATAAAAATACTTCTTTTCTCCCGCGAATCATCCTTTTCGATCACAAATTTCTCAAAGTCGATTCTCTTGTTGGACTTTGATTTATGATAGTTGGTTTTTATTTAATTACATTTTTATTTACTTATTTATTTATATGTATATGCAGTGTGATGTTTGCATTTCAAATGTAGATCATTGAAAAAAATATATATGTATGTATATATTTTTTTATACAAACATTTAAAAATTGATTTGTTAAATAAAAGTAAAATTTCTTTTTAACTTATATATTTTTTTTACTAACAGGATAATTTAATTAAAAAAATATGAATAAAAATTGATACAGGAGCCATAATGAAATAGAGAAATAATTATTTCAATATCGAAATCTATAACAGAGAAATATCTATTTGGAAATATTTGTTTCATGTTAACCATTTACAATTTTTACAAGAATATTTTTATTTTCTATATATTAAATTTACTAATACTTTGCCCATCTGCGGTTCACGTATTATCTTCGTACACCTTCGTATAGCGTATATAGAGTACACAAACTCGTCTACTTGGCACATCTTGGAGGAGAGAGAGACCGTTCGTTTTACGACCCCCGGTTATCGCGATATCGCATCGGGGGGGTTTTCGCGCCCCCTCCCTCCCCCCTCGATAACGAAGTGCGCTCGCGCGCGAAACAATGACGAAAGAGTTGCGCAAGGTAACGATCGGCAAATTCCAAGTCAAGATGTTTCCCGATTCCGGAATAGTTTCTCGGGGCGCAATAAATTCCTGAAGGGTCCTCTCCCTGCGTTCGCGCACGTTGCCGGGGCGCGCACGATCTCTTCTCCACCGCATCAGCAGGGAGGAAAATTCCAGCGGTGACGCTGCGGGATCTAGACGTCGACGTCAGGACGAGGGAGAAGAGATCCCGACGTGCTGCCGCGCATCCACCGCCACCGTTTTGGAAATTCGATTCTGCCAGAGAAGCGGCAAGGCGTGCCCCGCTGAATTGTTAATCGCACGCTCGTCTCTCCCTCGAACTTTTCCATCGTCATTCCTGTGTATTAGGGAATTCGCCGGTTCGCGAAACTTTCTTCTCTCCGCTGCCCCCGCCCGATTAATCTTTCATTCTTTCAAATCCCCGTGTTAGAGCAAATTGCCAATTAAGGCCCCCAATCCTTCCCTCGCGGCGATACCATTACGGAGATCTATGTGTAATGGTACATCATTTATCTCACCGCGACCTCTCTCGCTGTTACACATGTGTAACGCGTGGTTTGTAACGGTATTGCGGTTGTTTGTAAAAATAATCAACGTGGTTGTGGTCCTGCTTGCAATATTTATTTTATTCTGCCGAAGTAGAGATAAATATTTCAGATATATATCTCTTTGTTAGAGATTTCAATTGGAATAATTGTTTCTCGATCTATTTTTTTTCCCTTTATGTCTTACATCTCCTATATCAATGTTTATTCATGTTTTTATTACATTATTTTATTTAAAAAAAATATATATATATAAATTTTAAAAAATCTGAGAAATTATTTTTACTTTTCTCCGCATATTATTTATATTTCATTAAGAGAGAGAGAGTGTATGCATATATATGCATATGTACTTATACACATACATTTACATTACATAAATAGAAAAGATAATAATAGTAATAATAAAGTTTATATTTATTTAGTATCTATATATATAGTATATGTATTTTATATGTTAATATTCACTACAATCTGATTTTAATTCGAAAATTAGTTCACAAAAGAAATTAACATGCAAAATGCTCGACGCAATCTACATCTTCGTGAACATCTCATTGACCTATTTTTACGTAAATTTGCTTTTATATTGCGTGTGGATCTCTATTTCGAACCAGAGTGTGTATGCTTATATAATAAGGGATAAAAAATAGCACAGTCATTAACACGTGGCCATAAAGCCTAAAATTATTTTCTTAACAGTAAACGGTTATATTCGCGGCTTAAAGAACGAAAATGATGACTAGTTTAAATCTTTTTACCGATTATCACGTGCCATTAAAATGTCAAAAACTACATTAATATATTCTTGCTACACTATTACACACCATTAAAGTCTAAAAAAAAAATATATATATATATATATATATATAATGATGTGTAATAATTGTGCATTCTTTTTAATTACACAAATCAGACTGCAAAATATACGAATGAAATTGGAAAGTCCAAATGAATAATGAAAACTATATGAATAATTATTTGAAATGTAAATTATTTAACAAATGATAACTGTCTTCAAATTCGTTAAAACATTCATATCGTGAATAAAAATACATTATTCATACATTATTCATTCTAAAATAAAAATACTGCTAAGTAATTTTCTTTTTAATAATTACGATCGCAGTTTCGTCTCGTAATTCGTTCCAATTATTTACGAGATTTATTTATTAGATTATATTGAGAATCCCGACGACGGCAATTTACGAAGATAAAGAGATAAAGCGGCGGTATATCGGCAGATAAATAAATAAATAGATAGATAAAGAGAGAGAGAGAGAGAGAGAGAGAGAGCATCTTCCGGCTTAAGTCCAACAACAATGTACGCGAAATCGGCCGATCAACAGATACCGATTCTCACTCAGGGTTCTGTATCTGGAGCCGACGACGGCGGCGAATCCGGAGAACAGTTTGCGGAGCTCTCGCGTGATAAATTCCGGAAGTCCCCACGTGTATGCGAGAGCGGAAATACCGGCGAGTAGAGACGAGGGACACACGATGGCACGATCGGGAGACATCGAATCCATTGTATGGGCTCTCGCTTTACTCACCGAAACTCGATCGGACCGATATTACGTGCAGTATGCGATATATTACGCATTGCATATGTACATGTTTTGTGTATTAAAGCCGACGATGACGACGAACAGCTATATGCATATCTTATAATGCACGCGCGTGCGAAATCGCTTTGTATTTCGTGTCGGCCGATCGAGAGAGAGCGAGAGCGTGCGCACGCATACCGTTTCTAGATTCGCGTGTTTGCATAAATCTTAGACGAGTATATCTATTCGGCACGTGGCAGATGTGTGCCGGAAGACGTACGATGCACCGTATATGCATACACGCGTGCGATATTGCGTTTCCCGCAATGCGCACCGAGACCGGAAACGAGTTTATCGAGCATTCGCCGATAATTTGTCGCATTGGTCGGAATAACGATTTTTCAAAGAGCCTACGGTGGAAGGCAACTTATGTCGAGAAATAAAAGGAAAGATTTTGATAAAAGACCGTGAGGGACAATATTTTTTTTTTAGCTTAGAATTTTCTCGGGCGAAGTGTGAGAGGATATAATCTCCTTTCGGAAGCAATTAATCAAATATTAAGTTTTATTCCCTTTTTTTAAAATTTATTTTTTAATTATATAAAGATATAGATTTAATTGTATAAGATTTAAAATCCTTTTAATTTTTTTTAATTATGTACTTATATAATTTAATTATATAAGAATTAAAATTCTAATTCTTTTAATATATAATTAAAACAATAGATTTTGAAAAATCGAATAAAAATTAACATCTGATTAATTATGAAATTACATCTTCCCGATTCGTCCGAAAATAATATATCTCTAGAGTGTGAAATATTTTTAAGATTTTTTCTATCGCGTTTATTTATTTGATTTTGATAAATCTGACTTTACATCGTTATTTGATTAAAGTTTTATAGAAGTTTATTACGTATATGCGTATTGAAGAATTAGATAATAAATGAAAGAACGATCTAAAGAAGTTTTTAAAAAATTTAATTTTATCTCTGTGAACTTTATAACTTTTTGAACTGTAAATAATTTTATGAAGAAGTAATTTAAAGAATTTTTTAAATTCTGTTCTGTATTAATAATAGTTTATCGATAATTAATTAATATCTAATAATATATTAAATATATATATGTATCCGATATTTATTAATTCACGTTACACTCGTATAAATACACGGAAATTGCACTATAATACATTATCAGCTAATCAAATACAAGGGAATGTAAAGGAAAGTAGAATGAGATCTCGGACAGATCGTTAACGTTTATTAGTTCTGAAACGGAACCGCTTAGAACATTCAGCAGTTAATTACAACGGAACGTCATTAAAGAGGCTTGAGAAAGCTGAAAGGGACCTGCGATGTTCCTTTTATCTAGGGAATAAGGAATCAGCATTTACTGAGAAAAGAAGATTGGGAAACTCAAAGAAACTCAACTCGATTGATTTCGCAACGTTAATTAACGCCGTTGATAATGAAATGCTACTTTAGATAGAGAGAGAGAGAGAGAGAGAGTCGAATAATAATCATAATAATAATAATATACTGTTGCTTCGTGTGTAAACATCGTGAAATTCATTTAATGCGAGTAAAACAAATATAATTAAATTTTACTACATATATAATTGCGTGTATGACACGTATAAAGGTAATTAATGTAAATGTAATTTGCCGAAGTAACGAGCGTGTGTAACAAAACATAATGCTCTCTCGTGCGAGAGCAAGAGGTTGTTGAGCAAAGGGGTCGCTTTAAGGGGCACGACAACGACGGATGGACAACTGCGTGATGGATGAATCGCAATTACGTGGGCGTGGAAAGAAGGAGATGGATTTGAGTGGCGAATAAAGGGAATGTAAACGTAGCCATATTGCACAGTTAAGGAAAAACGTATGACGTGATGAAAGGCGGGAAAAAATTTTCTAAATAACATAGAAAAGAGAGAACAAACAGGCAAATACGCGGTCCGGATGAAATGTCACATTTACACTCTGTACCCTATTTTAATTTATAATTTATTATTATATATTCCCTCCGTTGATATCTATCGCAAACACGTACGTTATTATCTATCGATGAATAATATTTGAATAATGCAAGAACTCGTTATAAAACCTATTACAAATTATTGTTCTATTAATTATATAGTACGTGATTAGCAAATAGTTGTGCTACGATTAGTTATGATTATTAAAATTACCGTTGATAAATAATAATAATAATCATCCGGATTTTTTTTTATTATTATAATAGTAAATAATAGTATTATATAATTATATAATATTACTGGCAATAGGTTTTTGTAAGATGATTAGCTGAAAGAGATTAGAAAAAGAGAAATATCATAGCTCTCGTGTATTATATATTATAATTTATCAACGATAATGTAAATTTTAATTTATTCTCATTTCATTTCCTTTTACATTCCTCATTTTTGATTGGTGGATGATGTATTGTTATAGTGCAACGTTGATTCGTGTGTTACGGGAGTAACGTGAATTATAATAAATATCGAATACATATATTTAATATACTATTATTAGAAAATAATTATCGATGATGAATATATATCTATTATCGATAGAAAAGAATTTTTAAAATTCTTTAAATTACTTCTTTATAAAATTATTTACACTTCAAAGAGTTATAAAGTTCACAGAGATTCCTTTCTAAAAAAGGCATGTAGACTTATATGTACATAGATATATACATACATATATGTACACAGATATGTAGACTTGTATGTATATACATAAATATGATTATATGTCTATGGTTATAATACTTTAAACTCGACTAATATTTTTGACAGTTATCAGCTGATTTCTGTCAAAAAATATTAATCGAGAATAAGGTATTATAACAAATTATTTACAACATATTAATATTTCAATTTTTTTGACATATTATTTTAAAATGTAATTAGCAAATTAACGCTATTTTAATATTTTTTTGACAGAAATCTGCTGACTAAAGCGTTAATTTGCCAATTAAATTTTAAAATAATAATGTCACAGAAATAAAAATTATAAATTATAAATTCAAATAATATGTTATAATACTTTTAACTTGATTATTATTTTTGACAGTTTTCAGCTGATTTCTGTCAAAATATTAATAGAGTTCAAACAAACTTCATATTATTTTATTAAAAATATCATTCTTTTTAATATAAAATTAAAGAATGGTGCGCGCTTGTGTTCTTGTAAAATAAAAAGTTTGAAAATTCCGTTATATCGTTGTTTCACCTAACTCTTAAATACATATTCGTAATAAACTTATTCTACAAAACTTTAATCAAATAACAATGATGCAAAGTTGATTTATAAAATCGAATAAATAAACAACGCGATAAATAAGTCTTAAAAATAACAAAAATATGTCATACTCTAGAGATATAATTAAAAAATAGATTTAAAAATAATCCAGTGAAACTATACTTACAAAACAAGATCATCTCAATCATTCGTCCGAGAAAATTCCAAGTTGAAAAAGAATATCCGTTGTCCCTTTTTATCACTTTTTTACACAGAATTTTTTCTTAGAATTTACCCTGAAAATCATGTAATCGTGTGGGACACTATGGTATGGAAAGGATTTAAAAACATATTTGATTAATTTTACCATACTTTTAGTCAATTTTACTATATTTTTAGTAAAATTAATCAAACATTTTATATTTTATTGATATAGATATTTTTTATGATAAATATTAATAAGAGAAATTCTCATAAAATTCTTTCCATACCACATTGTCCCACGATTACCATGATTTTCAGGATAAATTCTAAGAGAAAATTTTCTCTCTGTGTAGTATATATAATGCATGGGATATACAACATTTCTCTTTCTCGAATCTCTTTCAGATAATCATGCGTCTTACAATATATATATATATATATGTATAGACAGCAATTAATTAAAATCTTAATTATTATATATATAATATATATATATACATATATAACTAAACATATATATGTTGAAAAAATAGAATTAATGAAGCGATTTTGCAGCATATTAAATCTCACGAAGGATGATATTACGTAATAAAAATATTGCGAGTCAGTATTTCGGTTCGCTCCGACCGAATAGCTCGGTCAGCTCGCGGAAAAGTAATTTTCTGTCACAACAGCAAAGCTTGCGCGCGCTATACGCCCACCTCGGCATCGTGAATTTTTGTTATCACAAAATACAAACGTCGACGAGAGCGTCGGAAAGCGCGCATTCCGCGGGAAAACAGAATTTTATTGTTGCGCATACGCGAGGGAAGATTAAAAGTCTGTATTTTCTGCGAAATTGTGGACACACGTGACTGGGCGGGCGGGCGATTGGTAAGGATATAAGTGAGTTTCAAAATAACACGAATTCCTCCGTCCGGTTCTTCATTTGCATATATACAAATATGCGCGAGAAAGAGACCTCCTCCTCCTCCACCCCCGAAACTTCATACTCCCATATACGATAATCATGATGTACGACCTTGTTGTATCATTACCGCAGCCCCGTATTACGGGGGCTATGGTAAATTTCGACCGTACTTTTTACTTTCCATTATCCGGTGGACATTGCGAAGATTGATGCGCGCAAAGTACGAGGTAGTAAAAGACCGACCTCTCCTCTCCATCGCGTCGGTGTCTGCCAGTGAACGCTCGAATGTTATTAGTTATCACTGCTCTGACCAGCTACGATAGATAACGCGTACGACTGGACTTGGCTGAACTCGTTAAAAGCGCGAAGCCCTGAATACGAATTTGCCGTATGAAAAACAGCATGTTGTTTCGCCAGAGGAATTAAAAGTCGGCGCTCTTTCTCTCTCTTTCTCTTGCCCTCTTTCTTCATAAGAAAAATTGCTGCTACACGAGAATGGTCCCGGAGAGTAAAGAGACTCGTCCGGCGACAACGCTGGATCGTTGCACTTCCGAATGCACTTCCAAAATCGATCTTCGCGACGCCCTTTTCGAGTCACGATCCATTAATCGTCCGGTGTCACGTGGCGGACATTTTTACGCGAAAGTTTGATCGAAACAAAAGTGCTATTTATTTTTTTCTTCATCGCTAAATTAATATTTTGACATTTATTTTGACTGAACGATTAATTAATGATGTAGTATATTATAGAGAAATTCAAAATCACATACGACAAAATTAAATTATTAAATTAATAAATTATTAAGAAATTAATAAATTATATTAAAATTAATAAATTATTAAATTACAAAAAAAATTATTACTCGTTTCGTAATTTGTATACAGAAGTTTGAGTTGTATTTTCGAAAAAGAAAAAAAGAGTTCCTAATACGCGGATGAAAATGCATTTTCGATCGATTTCGAGACACTCTCGCTTTAAACGTTCTGTCTCTGCAATGAGACGTAAAGTTCCGACTTTATTTGCGCAAGCGTACCCTAAATTGCACTGTATAGTGCATCCGGCCATAACAGTAGATGACCTCGTTACTTGAAGAAATGCAGCCGATCGTAAACGCTAAATTTTGTACTGTCATTTTATAGTAGAATGCGTTCGCGATCGAACTTGTCATTCGCCATCACCATAAGTACGCGTGATCGATTATTTCATCCTTCTGCTATGTGTTACCTCTTTACAGCGGAACCTTTTAAACTTTGCACTTTGCATCGCTTCATTAACTTTCCAACACCGTTCAGTAGGAGTGAGTATGTACATTATATATAGCGTGAGAAAACGGGTCAAAAGAAGATACACTTTTCTCAAAACTTGCTGTTTTATCAAGAAATATACATCCTTTTTGTTTTTATTATATCAGAAGTAATTTGAAAAAGTTCGACTATTACGAAAGTACGATGAAGAGTTTCTAAAAAAGCCAGATAGATATAAAAATGATATGTTTTTTAATACGACAGATATATATTACACGGAAAAAAAATTACTTACCATAGCTAAATTTTCGCTACCCTTATATTACGCCTGAAATTTAGTTAGCATGTCTAAATTTTAGCTAATAGTAACTAATAATTTTAAGCTATAGTTTAATAGGGAATTCCTCGTTAAATTATAAGTTAAAAATATTAGCTGAAATTTAAACACGGTAACTAAATTTCAGGTGTAATATAGCAACACCTAAAATTAACTATGGTAACTAATATATTTTTTCTCCGCGTACTCAGCCAATTTTCTCATCGTTCCCTTTTCCCTCGACAAAGATGTCGCAGCATTTGTAGCTTTCGATAAATTCCTTTCTTAATTCTTTCGTCAATGCAATCTTTTTATCTATGTATGGGTATCCCGGTATCTCAACTGCGTGTTTTCGACATTGTTCCAATTTTTTTATAGTAGCTGTGTTGGGCATCGAACATTCTTTCCTATTATATTTTAAAACGTTTCCGCATACAAAGGCCCTTTATATTTTGTTTCGAATGCAGAACATTTTTCGGACAACATTTTTAACATTTAAAATGTGGCTTTGGGTATCACGAGTACCCTTTTTATTGACAGACGAGTTAATGTACAATAAGGCATCTGTTCACTTGTACGGATCGATCGGATAATCTAGGCGATTCGGGGATTCCATAAAAATTGAGACGAGAGCGAAAAGCGCGGGCTAAACTTGACCCATTCTGGAAATATCTCCTGTCCTAAAAACAAACCTGCGATTCTAATAACCTACCCGAAGGAAATTCCTGTCCTCGTGTCGTGCGCCTCCCTCGCAAACGTTACGAAATTACACGACGACGAATAGTCGTGTAGGACGACAAAAAGAACGAGCCGAGGGTAGTAGACTTCCTCGGCTATTTCCACGTTCGCTTGTTCCACCGCGAACGGTATCTGGGGTGGCGGACCATAAATTCTCGCCTAATGATGCCGGGGCGAGCAGAGAGCGAAAACCGGTAACATTGAGAAAGAGAGAGGAAGAGAGAGAGAGATCGAAGCACTTGCTGCCGATGCGGCGCGGAGTGAAATAAAGTGGAGCTTCGACAGGTCCCGGAGGACGCGAATATGTCACTCGTTCGAGACTAATCGATTATTAAGCGCGCGAGAACTTTACGAATGCGTCGGCGACGATAAATACTTTTAATGATAAATCAAGAGAGTTACATCGAGATGTCGAATTTTTAATGATACTAAAAACGATTGCAATTTATTTCATATACATACTTTTGTCACACCATCAGTTCGAAATCGTAGTAAGACTAAAGAATAAAATTTGTTTTTTGGAAAAATTGACTTTCAAAATTGGATAATTTTATCATTTATATTCACGCTTTTTTCCAGCTTGAAAATAAATTTCTGTGTCATATATCGTCGAAATTCATCTCGGCAGCGGCTATTAATACGCAAATGAAAAAAATACGCAACATTCCATCTGGTAAAATTTGAAATAATTTAAATTATTGAAGATAAATCGTGTATAAAATATCCAGACTATTTTTTTTTATTTTTTTTTTACAATAAAACGTATGTATTGATATATATTTTGAGAATTTTATATATATTGATAGCTGTCTAAATAAATTCGATGATGTATAACCCAAAATCGTTCAAGCCTAAAAAAGCATTATTGTGTGTTATCAATCTTTCAATTTTGAAAGTTATTTTTTTCGGAAAACGGAGTCTCTATATATGAACAAATTTTATTCTACATTCCCGACATATTTTTACACGAGAAGATTACCCTCTTTTTTTTTTAATACAATTTTTTATATATCCGCATAATTACGGGGACTGGATTATTAATTAAAATCTGATTTATAAATCTGAATAACTGTATAATTAATTAAAAAATTGAATCTAATATCACCCTTAATTTCGTATTGTTTCGTCGCCATTTCGCTCTACTTCCTCAGATTATTTTTCCGACTTCAACTTCAATACATTTGAGGAATTAGAACGAAGCGACGTTCCCAAAGAAGAGGGAGGGATAACGTCGAAGCGAGAGATCGATATTAGAGCTCGAACGAGATTTTTCCGCGCGATATGTGCGAGCGGAGCCAACACGGGATCGGATTAGAATAAATGTGATCGCCGGTAAGAGGGAGGAAAAGAGCGCGTTCGCCACTTGTCCCGTGGAGAACGGATTTTTTATTTTTATTGCGACGCGCCCCGAAAAGAAGCTCTGAGTGGTCGGCAGAGTGCGGTGAAAGGAACCGGAAGTGCCACTGACAGGTCCACGAAATACTTTACAACGTCCGAGAGCGCGCAAGAAAATACCACGTCTTCGCGCAATCGCATCGCGTTATAAAAATAGACGCTCTCTCTCTCTCTCTTCTGCTCGTTCGTTTTTAATCTTTGAGATCCGACACAACTATGCATAAATGAATTGAAAAGGAAATATTAGCGAAGAAAAATCTGAATAAATAATTTATATTTTATCGTCAGAGCTATATTTTTTCCAACTCGATGTATTCAACAGCTGATTTAATCTTATTGTTAGTGATGCAATAATCTTCGCTAGAGAGAAAAATAGAGGTTGTTCTTGACATATATTACGAATGAGTTGTATTCTCTGAAGACAAATATTTTTCTTGTGAGAATTTTTTTCTATGCATAAGCTTATAATATTATTTGTATTGAATTATTAATTTTATTAAATTTTTATTAATATCTCAAATTAATATTCTTAATATTAAACTATTTAATATTATTAATATTGTATATACTAAACTGCACCGCAATTGATGCGATATTTTTGTCATAAAAGTAAAAAAATATTCGTAAGATATAAGAAGAAACAAGTTTCTCCTCGTTCCTGAATGAATAGAACGAAATCTAAGAGATTTGTTCGGTTTATCGGCGCGTTTTCCTTGTCGACGTGATTATCCTCGTATTCGAGAGTAGTGTATTAACAACGAGGAAACAAACTTTTGATCGACAAATCGCAGTGTATACAAGCTCTTGTAAAATTCATATTTCTAACGGCAGAATACGAGCATGCTCCGCTGTTTGATCATTGAGATCTCCAAAGTTTTCGCGAGGCAGGCGCGCTAAGAGACGCTCGTTAAAGGGGCTCGCAATGTCTGATAAAAATTTCAATTTATACGCAAAAAAGTCCTCGAAACTTAGATGAAGAAAGTTCATAACTGCCCATTAGCTCGTTTGGCCGTGCCTGCGGAAACGACGCCGACATCGCGACGACCTTTCCCACCTTTTTTCCCCCTTTCCTTGAGCCTCTTTTAATAGCTATAGCATAGATGTGTAAGAAACGCAGGCATCAGCACGATGTTCCGAAAAAATGCTATCCTCAGCGGCGGATTTGTTATAACAGACGTCGCACGTTTATCGAAAAGTTCCATTCGTGCCAAAGAAAGAGAGAGTGATCGTTATGTCAAATTCCACGGATTATAATAATTAAATCATGTGAATAATGCAATATCGACACTACTCTGCATATACACGTGTGAAGAATGTTTCTGAAATTTTGCACCAAACTTCAGAAGCGTTTGGAATTCTCTAATGATTTTAGACACAATAATTTTCATTAGTATCTCGGCGAAATATTTTCCATGATATTGGTTAATTGTATGAACAAATTTTGCTCTCAATAATTAAACATTTATGTTTAATTTTTGAAATCCTTTTAATCTTTTTAAGAATTTTATAATTGGAAAATTTTATATTTAAAATATATTTTATTTAATAGCCATAACATCTACCTACATATATGCTTTCTCTCTTTCTCTCAATTGTCATCATTAATATAATACAGTTTACTTTCAAAATAGCTCGCGTTGAAAGAGAGAAAATATCTTAATTAATTTTGACATATTGATTTAATTAGAGAAACTAATATAAGATAAATGATAACTCTAATTAGAATGAGAAAATTAAGATCCGATTTCAACTCTTATTTCATCGGTATTATTCATCAGTATATAAAAGTATAATTTGATGTGTCGGGGAAAGATTCTGCAACCGTCCATTAAGCTAAATTTTACAGCTATTTATTAATTCATGTTCTCGAGAAGAGAATTTGTGGCAAGTAACCCGACTCGAATTTATTTTCTATCGAAAAGCGCGCTGGATCTGCGAAAAAAAATTCATTTACCTCAACCATATATACGCGACAAGAGAGAAATTGCCCGTCGCTCCTTACTTTTAACGTCATAACTCATCGGTTGCAACAATTGCTTTGAAGTCTAAAAATTATTTATTTTACGGTGTATTTTTGTACACCTCGGACATTATTTTTTGACTTGAAGCAATGATGCGAATAAGCGTCACTAACGAGAGAATCTTGCGAACCCGAAAATTCTAATTTTGATGAAACTTTAAATAAATAAATTTAGGAATTTTCAGTTACTGCACAAAAACGATTTTAAGGGGCAAAACCACCCCTTATGTAGAGCGATTTTTTTCTCGAGATATCTCTAAAAGCGTTGGAGACATCAAAAAATGTCTTTTTCTATAGTTTCAGGGTAAAAATGCCTCTATTTAATCATATATTAATAAAATTTTGAAAAATAATTTTTTTCAAAAACCTTTTTCAAGATTTTATTATATAGTGATTAAATAAAAATAGTTTGAGCAGCAATTACAAATTTCTAAATTTATCTATATTTATCCCTCTTACATATGTGCAAAGTTTTATCAAAATTAGAATTCTCGGGTTCGCGAGGTTTCCTTATAAAAAATATATACACGATGATATGAAATCGAGATCTAGGCTAATTGAATTTCCCTAATAGACGGCGCGTTTAAATTTATCAAGACGCGGACGGTTAATTACTTATCTAATTAATCGACGATATTTGGAAAATATATGAGCAACGTACAGAGATGGAGAGGGCGCGAGAAATGTTTAACGTTTGTCGAATGTATCCGCTGATGATCGATCATTGTGCTTGAAGCCGTCGTTGTGTCGTTTCGCGCCTGGTTATATCGCGATCGCGATTACTCTCGATTAATTGATAGCGAGCTATATATCGTAATTCATTACGTGTGTCGCTATCTCGTTCCGCCGATCGCGGAATAATCATACGCCGGATGTACCTTTCGTTTCGCGGACAAAACGATCCGCGTTTTATCGTCACATTTCCGCGAAGAGACGAGAGGAGGAGACGAAGGGGGATGCGCATTAAATGGCAAAGCCGCACACGTATCTGTTTCATTACGAGAAATATGATTAATGAATCTCGTCGCGCATGAAGCGACGTTAACGCGCTGGAACATATTCATCATTAAAATATTATATATATTCGTTCGTTAAAATCTGAAGAGAGATCGCGTTTTATCCGCGCACTACAAGTTACGTAATTATACGATACAAATTATAATTTTCGGCTAAAATTAAAAAAAAAAAAGTCGCGCAGTCAAATGGAAATTTCAGCGATGCGCGAATAATCAACCAACTCGAATATGGCAGGCCTGAATTTAATAAAATGAGCCGAAACTCGTATATATATATATATATATATATATATATATATATATAAAAAGAGATACCACGTGTAAAATCTATCATTAATCGCGAGTTCGAACGTAAATTGAATACTATCCGATGAAATAAAGTTAATAGAAATGGTGAACTTTATTATACAAAGAGAGTCAATGAATGAAGATGTAAGTTAATTAGAAGAGGTAATTCGGTTGCATCAGCGATTGTTGATTGAGTTAATTTTTCTTTCTGAAATATATATCAGGCAAAAGGGCAGGTAGCTGGCACAACATCGTATTCTTGATATAAATTGCCGGGGTAGCCTTGAGTAGAATTTCTATTGTGACAGTTCATTATAAAGATATATTTAAACTTGATTACATTAAGGAGTTATGAAAGACTAATTAAGAGAGTTTAATTAGAATTTCGTTAAGAGAAGGCAGCGTCTCTCTGAATTGCTCAAAGAATTCGTAAAATGAAAGAAAGTACAGAAAATGCCTAGCACGTCCTGCATTACTTAAAGAAAAAGATGCGCGCCCTTTGTGTAAATCTCTCTCTCTCTCCCTCCCTCTAGTATTCGAAGGGTTAATTTTCTCTGTGCGAATTTACATTCGGTGCGCCAAAAGTTGTATTATATACAATAAGATTCCATCCTTTCCACCTTTGATGATATCGCTCCAACGTAAAACAGGTTCGAGAAGAGAACGAAAGCGAGATTCATCGCGATGAGACTCTATAATTTTTCATTAAAATCGTTTTATATCGATATTTTTCAGCCATATGAGTTTCAGAAAGTTCAAATCAATCCTCTCTGTGCATAAAACGTGCGTCGCAAATGTATTCCCTGTATTTTTCTGCGTTAAAGCGACAAAGAGAAATTACACATGTATATATAAGTACACACACATGTATATATTTTTATTTTATTTTTTTTTTCACGTGCATTAGACATGGATAAGGTCGTTAATACTCCGCGAAATGTTTTCTCTCCTGCTGTTGCAGCTTCTGGCGGTAGAACGAATGTGGCAAATGTGTTGGCGAATGTTATACGTAATGCGCGCGTTATTATGACGATTCGCGTTTCTCTCTGTGCACTCTCTGTAGATACAGAAAGAAGGATATTATCTCTGATATGCTCTCGTTTTACGCGGATATATTCCGCGGGATAAAAGTTACAACAAGGGGCGGTCATACACAGGTATGCATTTCTCTAATCACGCGAGTCAAACTTCCGCGGATTGCATTCTGCATTAAACCGCGGGCGCGGATTAACCCCTCGACACGTTAACGTTCATTACATTCGTTGCGATTAATTTCTTAAAAGCCTACAACTGTGCGGCCTAATACACGCGTTGCCATAAATTAATATACTTATACTTTGATACGTATGTTTCATTTGTCGATGGCACGTGATACTTTCTGTCGCAGCCAATTGCGATTTTTTATACGTAAATTAATTACATATAATTATTATATAATAATTATTATATATTTATATATTATTATACATAATAATTATTATATATTTATATATTATTATATATAATAATTATTAATATATTTATATAATTATATTTGTTTTATTAATTTTCATTTATATTATAATTGGCAATATAAAATGCTGGTTGTCAACGTGTTAACTCCAGAATGATCGCATGGATGACATCTGTCATTCATTTTTTTTAAATGAAATGTATATAGACATATGTTCCGAGCATATTATTTATTTAAATATACATGTATTAATAATAAAACTTAAATTTTAAAAAGATTGTCGACACAAAAAAAGAACATGAAAAATTGCAGATTTGTACACGTGGGTGACTAATGTCATCCAGCCATGTCAACCGAAATGTTCAAGAAACGCTTGATCAGAAATAACAGAATGATTAGAAGAATTTACATTATTTATCAATATAGTTTATATATAAATATAGTTAATTATATATAAAATAATGTCAATATTTGTATTATTTTATATATAATTAACTATATTTATATATTAATTTATATAAAACCTATGTAAAAAGAATTAAAAAAAAAAAAAAAAAAAACGTTGCGTTAGCTCGTAAAATTAGTCGAGTTTCCGAAACTTATGTTTCTGTCTTACGGATTAAGTCCGCGATTGCGCGAGGGTCGACGGCTTAATCTGCTACGATTTATCGCGCGACCTTCGGAGCCTTTTTAAAGCGCGCAAGTGGGTCATTGTCTCTGGACGGTGGGAGAGAGAGAGAGAGAGAGAGAGCACGAAAACTAGATTTCTTCTTCGGTCCTTCCTCTCAAAAGCGAGCCTTGAAATAACAAGAGTGCGCCGTTGAAGAACGTCCACTTGAAACGCAGCTTAAGAGTTTTTTGCCCTTCTTTATTTCTTTTTTTTTTAACCTTCATGTTAGCGAGACTAACTGCGCGTTAAATTACAAAAAGGTTAGACAACTACTGAGCTAGAAGGCGAGATTTTCTCGTCTCGAAATACGATATAAGATGCAAAGTACGATCCGAGTACAGGTGGGATGTTCTGGAAATTATTTCGCGAGATATAAAATATTTACGACCGCGAAAGAGGGAGCTGTCGATTCTAATTTATCCACTTTAAAGCGCGATCATCCGAATCGTGTGCAGCAGTTTGCATCTTGTTTTTCTTTTCTTTTTCTTCAAGGAAAAGTCTAATAGAGTTGTTTGGGATCCGTTTACAAATACTTTTTCGCAGTTATTTTTATATCCTCTGTAAAACCTCGGATCGTTTTCATTTCAGCGGCGAGGAGAGAAAAGAGAAAATAAATCGCGAAGAACGATATTTCGCGAAATTCTGGTGCATTTCTGGTCCCTTGCGATTCCCTTCCTTTTCACCGAGCTTAAAGAACATCTCTTGAAAGAAAAGCGATTTCAAGGCGGTCGACATGTTCGATAAGTTGTGTCGAGGCAAAAATCTTGTCGATAAAAATCTCGTCACATCTTTTCATTCAGTGAAATCACCAATTTTTTTTTATCAGTCTTTGTATCATTTTTTTTTACCCGAGAAAGGAGATATTCGATACACAGCGTTAATAACTTCACTGGCAGGGATTAATAATAATATCATTCAGTATACGATATCGAGTTGTTAAAATACGAAATAACTCGCTCTGTATATTTTAGAAATTATATGCAATGAAAAGGAAAAAGATGTCAGCTCTATCTCTCTCGCTCTCTTATCGGACTCGGAGAAATTATTTTTTCCAGCCACCCCGGCTCTCTCCGTTAGACTTTCGAGGGTTCCAATCGGCTTAACGCGCGCTTCCTCTATCCTTTAAATAGCACCCCTTCAAATTTAACTCTCGGGGATAAAGCGAATACGATAGTTTCAGCAACGATGCATTATTTCACAAAGCGAATCTTAATATACGTATGCGCTTTGTACGGAGAGAGAGAGAGAGAGAGAGAGAGTATCCCGAAATTTTTTTATATGCGCGGGATAATATCGCTTTGAGTGCTCGATCCGCGTATATGTATATATAATAATAATACTCGGGAGATTTCGCAAAAATGTGTATCGCGTGCGAGACGTGAAAGGACTATAAATGATACATAACTCTCGACGCTCGCGTATAGTATTAAATGCGCCTAAATACGCGAGCGATTAATAAAAGAGGGGAAATATTTATATTACAATCCGCGCGGGTAAAAACGAAAAAATTATCGAAAATTACCATTTTTAGTCAAGGATGAAATGAAATCTCTTCAAATCCCGCGCGTGTGTATTTACCCTGTCGAGGACACGCTTGTCGTATCGTATATTCGAACAAAGCGACCGACTTTTTTACCTGCAGGCGAAATTTTGTTTACGTAGCGCGAAAACGAGAATTGTATATTTTTCGTAAAAAAAAAAAGAATTTTGCAATTTTTTAACGCGATTTTCCCGGTATTTTCGCGTTAAAGATTTTTACGCCAAAGAGGTGAGATTTATCTCGTTCCAATACGAATATCCCCTCGCGTTCGATATCAGCTGTTCGAGCTGTAAGAATCTCGGCACATTTAGCCGGCCGATGATGTATGAACGAAATGAAAATACCGGACGTGGATCCCCGTATATCTCTTTTAAACCCTTTTGTCTCTTTCCTCTTCTCTTCGCACGCGGACGGAAGGAAGCGTCCCCGGAGAATCTGGCGCCCGAGACGGTTGCCAACAAGATCACTTCCTCTCCTGCGCGAGGAAACATCATAGGAATACTAAATGCGAGTCGCGCGCGAGCACATTTTTCGCAGTACGCGGTCATATTTTTCCTCCCTTCTCTCCTTTATGTAAGCCCTCGGCTCTCGGGGTCGCGAGAGAGATACGTGCGTACATATGTATCTCTCTTTTATCGCGAACGCGATATCATTCTTGCTCTTGCTTAATTTCTCCTTCGTCGAGGAGAAAAGGTCGAAGGTCGAAGGTCGAATCTTGTCTTAGGAGGACCCTCTCCCGGTCGATTCCGATTGAGCTTAGATACTTTCATTGCGTCGAACTTCTGGTTCATCCACTTTGCTCCAGCCTTCCCTCCCCTGCTTTATTTCCCAAGGATCCTGAAATATCTTCCGCCCCGCGAGATATACCCTATACTTTCTTCTTCATGTTGTTTCATGCTTCGCACGGCGCAAAGGACTCTATTCCAACTTCCGTATATATACCTGTTTTATTCCTTTATATACCTTCCCGTGTATACACTCGGCGTGTTCGTAAATAAATGGTCGTCACCGATATACGCTTTCACGCCCCCGTTATGCCTCGAAGAACAATGGATTATTTCTACCGCGAAATGTGTGAACAATACTGCGAAATTTAATCATATAATTATTGTTATCTAAAGGGAGAGAGAATATTTATATAGACATTTCTGTATTAAAATGGTAGAGATCAAGGATTGAAATTTTACATCTTTGCAAAATAGTTGGAGAGAGAGAGAGAAAAAAAGAGTACGATAATCTAAAATATTATTAAAGAGAAGATAAATAAAATATTATTCAATTCATATAAATTCAGTATGAAAAATGTAAAGCATTTACTGACATTATGCGATAAATATTACATTTATTTAACATTTTTATTTTGAAAACTCTTTTGTGTAATTATTTATTACGCGAATAATTTAATATATTTCTATATACTTTTAATTCTATTTTATATATATTTTATGTTTTTATATATTTAATATATTTTTTTTCTAATAATAAATTCTTTGCAAAATAATTGGTAAATCTTAAAGTATTAACTGAGCGAATGCTTAGCTTGAAATTGAAGGATATATTTAATATTTTTAAATATATTTAACATTTTTGTTTTCAATATATTTTTTTCTAATAATAAATTCTTTGCAAAATAATTGGTAAATCTTAAAGTATTAACTGAGCGAATGCTTAGCTTGAAATTGAAGGATTATATATATTCGAGAGATTGCATGATTTAAACAAAAAGATTTAATTACACGAAAATCATGTGGATGGTCAATATTAGCGATTCAAGGATTGGCTTTTTACTTAGCGCGCGCACTAATATTCCATTATCATCAAGCACGGACGCTCGCTCCGAGGGTTAAGAACTATTCCTCGTTTTTATCTGGTTTGACAAACGCGGGCACGAATACTCGAGCCCCGATTCTCCAATGGACCCATAAATTACACAGAGGTAATAATAAATCTGTGCAATTGAGACATTTTACTTCCATTCCGTTATTATTCCCTGGATGTCCTTAGATTTGCTCCGAAGTAATGAAAGCTGCTTGAATAAAGAATGCATCGAATCTCTCTACAGAGAGAAAGCGAGAGAGAGATTCAGATAAGAAGGTTCAGAAGGGATCTTGGCAAGTAAATCGCACAATAGCACACCGAAAAAGAGAGCACACAGAGAGTCTTACTTGAGTGAACCTGAAAAAAATCTAACAAAAATTTATGGGGAGACCAAAGGGACAAGTTCCGATGAGAGCGTTTTAAACGTAAATTATTTTAATTATTAAAAGTATTAAATGTATTAAAATTATATATATATAAGAATTATAATTATTAATTTCTAATCTCTCGGTCATAATTTTGATGCATATTGACTAAAGTTGCAGAAGTGCTTTATAATAATAATAATAAAAAGGCAATTATGTAAATATCGTAAAAATCGCGAATAAATATATTCGTCGAAAAAGAGAATTCAGAAAGAGTTTTATTTGAATGAACTTGAAAAAAATTTAACAAAAATTTGTAGGGAAAAGTTTCGATAGGAGCGTTTTAATATTACAAATTTTAATTAATTAAAGTAGATTAAATATTTATTAAAAGCTTAATTATTAATTTATATATCTTTTTATAATAATTATTATTATTAATTCATAATTTCCATATAATTATCATAATTAATTTATCTCTCGGGTTATAATGTTGATTAAATCACAGGAATGCTTTATTTAAAAAAAAATGACAAATATGGATGGTAAAAATCGCGAATAAAGGTGTTCACGCGTGAATATCTACGGATAAATACGGAAGATATATGCGAAAGCCTTTTGTTTCCTTCCTTTCGAGCGTTGAATGAGCGCTGGCACGTAAAGCCCTTAAAACTCTATGTTAAGCATTAACAACGATGAAAACATATACAGTTACGACAGACAGTTACGACTTGAATGTAAAGAGGAAAATATATCCAACGCGCCCTCCATATTGCATATACGTAGCTCTTTGCGTATCTATATCGCGGTTTGTATGCACGCAAAAAATAGTATTTATTTTTTACAAAATGGTTAGGTGCTTTTTCCTTTATTTACACACACAAAAATTTGTTTAAATAACAGGAAACGGGTCTCCCTCTCTCTTTCCACCTCGCGAGCGTGATTGCTCGAGGCAACTTTTTGTAGTTTATAAGTGAACAATTTGAACGTAAATCTCGATGAAGCGCGTGATTTTTGCTTTAATTTTGCTCCACGGATAACCTTTATATACGGGACGAAATAAAATCCGAGAACAAATGACGCCTCGTTTAACGCTAAATGCGCGAATACGGACTTGGAACTAAAGCCTAGGGTTTTTTCTTTTCTTTAAATCGGTAAAAATACAGAGAGTGACCCAGACACACAGCGGGGTGTTTAATCCCAAGATGACGCTCCCGCGCGCAAGGATTTAAGCTCCTATATCTAATTTTGCGCACACACTTTATTACCCTCTTGCCGAGGTGGCGGCATCATTAATTTATCCCGCTGTGCAAGCTACTTGATGCATTGCCGAAGCGAGAATCTCATCGATAAATCTCGCTTCTGCTTCCTCTCTTTTTCTCTTTCTCTCTCGACGGGATAGCCATTTTTCGATCAACGCCGGGAGTTTGACGAGAAATGGGATAAATCTGGTCAATAGTGTATTAGTATCACCTCTCGCTGTAGAAATGACGGAGTTGCCGCGATGTGACATCGGGAAAGGAAGGAGGGAGGGAATCGATCGAAAGCTCATCTTCGCGCGCGACACCTCAACAGCTGATACTAAGAGCAACCAGATACGATTTCTGGGGTTTTTTTCTTCTTCTTTGAAATAAGGATTCGACGTTTCGCTTGTAAATGGTAATAAGGGGGGAGACTTTACTTTGGGACACGACAATACATGAGATACCGGGCCGGCAATCTAAGTTGCTACGAGAATTGAAATGGAAAAATTAGAGACCCGGTGAGGGAGCGAAGGGGAAAAAATAGTATCGCGCGTCCCGAGAGATACATCCGTAAAAGAAGATGAAGAAGATGAAGGAAGTAATAAAAAAAAAATGTTACACGTTAATACTTGGCGGATCATCCTCTTACGCTCTAGCGCTTACACGGTGTTACGGAAAAATAAGTTAAACCGTAACAAGTGTGCTTTGAATAAATTTTGTCTATAGTAGGTATATAAAAAACGCAAGCACACAGATTTCACGTTTGCCGCGGTTATAAGCTTATATGTAACTCCTTTTTTTCAACTTTGCGTGCTAATTCATTTTCACGTGCAATATCACGTCCATCGTGAAATCCTGTCGTCCCCCTTTCCTTCCTGGTCCCTTTCTGCAACTTGTAACTGTATTTACTTGGTTTAGCGAATTTTTCAGAATATATAAAAGCGTGTGTTTAAGTTCGTTTCAAACGTTTTTCCTCGACCCTGTAATAAAGTAAACGCGCGTCGAGCGTAAACTCGCTCTCTGCTACTTACTCGATCTTAAGCCAAGGTCTCGCTGACAAACCAGTTTATTGTTTCGCTGTAGAATTTTTATACAGGTATCTCACGTATGTACATAGGATTATCGTACTCCTTGTCAAGAGATAAATATCATTTTCCTTCAAATTTAAGGAAATGCATTGTTTATTATTATTTTTTTCTAAGTATAGTGCAAAATATTTTAATAACTCTGTCTAATTAAGTAACAAATTTAAGGAAATGCATTGTTTATTATTATTTTTTTCTAAGTATAGTGCAAAATATTTTAATAACTCTGTCTAATTAAGTAATTACATTTTTACGTAATTTGCATTTTTATAATGGAAACACAAGACTTGGGAAAACAAACTCCCTCGTGACAGCTGAGTGTACTTTTTTCCGGCTCGGATGTAAATAAAGTAAACGTTAATGCTACATATATATATACGTAACGTAAATCTCGAGTAGATAGTACGATGCATTTCCGTAAATTTTGCCAAAGAGAGAAAAAAAAGTTTATTTGTTTGATAAGGAAAATGATAATATATACCAGTCTATATATGTATATATATATATATCTTACTTTTCTATATTGGATATCCTGGAGTCTAGAGAGAAGAGAGAGAGACACGTTCACACATATACATATAGATACAATCCAAGCAATCGTATTTTCTCTGTATACCCCGTATCTGTCAGAGAGTTTCAAAGACGTTCGTTCTCCGTTCGGACACGCGGCATAAAATATTCCGCACATCTATCTCCCGTTTCTTCAAGGGGTAGGGGAAAGAGAGAGGAAGGGCGGTTCTCCATCTCGCCGCGATTTTCGTCGGCACGTCCGGTCACGCGCGCCCGCGGTTTTGTTCCGCTTCCGGTTCGCGCGCTCGAATGAATTTACGTACCTACTCGCCGTTTACACGTACATATAGCGATACGTCGCATTTATCTTTCGTATTTCGGTATACGGCGCGTTTATTCCGGTCGTACACGCACACATGTGTTCGAAATATGGGACGTTATCTCCGGCATTCCGTATATCCGTTGTTGCGGCAACCGGCGGCGGGAAATATGTGGATTTATGCGCGACAGGCGCGAGAAGAGCGCGCAAACGTCCTTTTATCTGTCCTTTCGCGAGATGGACGTAAAGGTCGCGAGGGAACAAGAGAGAAAGAGAGAGACAGACGAACGTTTCACCTTCACCGCATCGATGCTCTGTCTATAGGCACCTGTACTCTTCGTCGAGATCTATCGGTATCGGTGGTGACGTCGGTTTCTCTTCTTCCCTGCTGTCGCGAGAGACGCTGTATATAGGATATATGTTATTGAAGTAACATCGGGCACAAGATAGACTCGTCGCTTGTCAACTTGTCTCCGCATTCGACAAATCCCGAGTTGCATCGCGTGACAAATTTAGATCGCGACTGCGTTTACCCCTTTTCGTGCGCATATGTACATATATATATACACGCTCTCGTTTAACTCGTTTTTTCGGAAAAACAGACGGGAGAGTTACGTATGTATGTACGTTCATTCCCCCGCCGGGCATATTTCGAAACGCAGAAATATCAAAAATCATACGGATAGTTTGTTTTGCGTTTTGTTTTCGATAAAAAGGCACGAGGAGTTTTATTTCCCTCGTGTAAAATGCGCAGGAAGTATTAATTTATCCATTTTAAAAGAATTATAATTATAGAATATTATGAGTGATTTGTTGAAAATAATATCCAAATATATTTTATTACTTCTATATGTATAACATAGGAGTAATAATTTCTTTAATGATTTAATTATTTTACAATTTCGAAAAATATGTTTGAAATATTTTCGTACATGAAAAATAACATCACTAAATATTTTAAATACAATTTTTATTAACATATTATTGAATTATATTATTCACACATATATCAATCATTTTTAATCCAATAAAAAAACAAACTTATGAAATATTTTTAATTTTTATATTTTTTAAAAATAATATTTTGTTTGTTCATCTGTGTGTTTAAATTGAAGAGAAATGCCATATAGAGTTCGATAACAACGAGAAAAATCAATGCATGTAATTTTTGCTCCTAAAGTATATATTTTAAAATAATTATAATTATAGAATATTATGAGTGATTTGTTGAAAATAATATCCAAATATATTTGATTACTTCTGTCTATAACACCTAATAATTACTTTAATGATTTCATTATTTTACAATTTCGAAAAATATATGTTTGAAATATTTTCGTACATGAAAAATAAAATCAACTAAATATTTTAAATACAATTTTTATTAACATATTATTGAATTATTATCCACACATATATCAATCATTTTTTATCCAATAGAAAAACGCAAACTTATGAAATATTTGTAATTTTAATATTTTTCTAAATAATATTTTGTTTGTTCATCTGTGTGTTTAAATTGAAGAGAAATGCCATATAGAATTCGATAACAACGAGAAAATCAATGCATGTAATTTTTGCTCCCAATTTATATCATAAATAAAGACTAATGAGTCACTTTTGTCCGCGCATTCCACTTCTACACGAGTTTTTATAAATATTTTTCTTTATTTTTGTGTTATTATTTGGAAAACTCAGGCAGAGCCTTTGTTTTCGAGCAAATTTGTAAGGAATTTTCATTGTTGCAAAATATTGCGGCGTCACAAACGACGACAAGTTATGACAATGGGGAAAAGTAGCTCTTTGTTATAACAATAGGGATAAGTACGATAATTATCTCGATTAACCCTACTTAAACCGTAAGTACGCTCGCGGGATAAGTAAGAACCCTCACCGTTTTCAGTAACTGCAGAGGGAAAGTACTTAATCCTTATCCTAGCAACCTTTTTTCCTAATCAAGGAAGGAAGGTGATTTTCACGAAAGTAATTACTTAACAGAATTTTCTGATGAATAAAGAGTCAAATATTTTAAAACCGTCCGAAAGAAAGGGACCAGATAAACGAGATGAAGCGAGCAATTTAACTTTTAGTCAGGAATATAGAAAAAAGAAAATAAATAATATATAACGAAAGAAAGAGGCTCTAATATACGTATATAATTTTAGCTTTAGAACTTTCTTTATTGACGTTTCAAAAAACGGAATATCATATTTAATCTTTATCTCTCTGAAAATATATATTATTTATATAAATCCAAGTAGGAAGTGGGTTTAATAAAAGCCGACTACAGTAAGTAAACGCAATTGAATTATGTAAGAGATCTTCTTTAATTACATTATGTACGTTTCGGTTCTTTCTTTCGGACCATCTTCAGCGAAATCAAATGACAAAAGAATTCACATTGAAAATGGTTTTTACATAATTTAGTTGCGCCTACTTACTGCTCGACTCTCTTATTAGCTCACTTTCCACTTGAATTTATATAAATAATATATATTTCTATAGAGAAATAGATTAAATAATATTCTGTTTCTTGTTTAAATGTCAATAATATAAAATTCTAAAGCTCTGTAAAACACATATTTTTTGTCGCATATTGAAAGTAACCTTTTTCTAAATTTAGATGTCCCTTTTATCAATCGTTGTGTTTTTTCGATTGGAGAATATATAGGATTATATATCTTTTTATTTCGTAAACTCGATGATACAAAAATAATATCTAAATCGAGACACGTATAAATACATAAATCAAGATGACAGAAAATTGACAGTTCAGGATAACTCGATTTTCCAATTATCGCTTTAGTGCTTACTTGCGTCATTCGGGATTCGGGTCTATTTTCCGAGTGATTTCGCGCGAAATTGTTACACCTCCTTACACCGAGCAAATGTAACTATTACGGTGTACCTCCCAGTTTAGCGTTCCGTTTCTCTTTGACTCGCAAATATGTTCATTCCTCGCTTCCGTGCACGAACACACACACAGACATACACAGACTTGGTACACACAAAACTCGCGCTTTTATCTTCCGCGTCGCCTCGCAGAGAGAAAATCTACGTGAGAGAAAGAAGAAGGGAGTATCAACGTCTCGGCGGCGACGATATTCCACTCCGTGAGATATTCTTCCGCGCGAGACAAACGCGAAAAAGAGACTTGCCATTGTTGCGTTTCAAAGAAAGGCCTCCTGCAAATTTAATCATTCGTAAATCATCGCCGCCACCAAAGACGAGAGGAGAGACAGAGAGAGAGAGAAACTCTAGGGGCATTTTTCAAAGTGAAGTGTCGTATCTTCTCTCTCTCTCCTCCGCATATTATTATCATTATTTTATAGTCCGTTCAGGAAGTTCAGGAACTTGGAGAAAAGTCGCGCTCTCTATACTTTAGGGATTCGGGGAATTCCTTGCTTCTCGTGTCATTTGAATATCAATTTTGATAACTGTCTTTCTGTGATCTTTATTTCGGTTATTTTTACGCGATATTCTATTTTTACACTTATCCAATCATTTAAAAACTGGATTATTTCCTTTACAAGCTTGCGAATTTTAAACGTTAATTTAAATCGACCATTTTTTAGTGTAATTTTTATATTTTATTTTTTTTTTAGATCAGACTATACGTGAATATCGCGAATTTAATATTCGGAAAAATTTAAGAAAATTTGATATTTTTTTCAAATATTATTTCAAACAAATCCATTCCGCGCGTTTTATTGGCTTGATAACATAAAATCGATAAACTTTTAAATGTATCGAATAACCGCTATACTATCGAGACTCAATAACAATCTTTCATTGTCGACATAACTAGAATCAGATGTGTATATATTTATTTTACATGTTTGATGTTATTTTATTAATGTTTTTTAGTTATAAATTACGTTGCAAACTTTCTTGCCATTATTTTTGGATCCTTTTGCTTATATAATTTTTCCATTAATAAATAAGTATAATTTTTTCATCAATTTTATTTTTAATTATTTTAATAACAATCATTAGATTGAAACTATTAATTTTCAAACAATTTTAATAAAGGATTTTAATTAAACTTTACATTTAAATTTGCATTTAAAACTTATATTTTTCCTATTATATTAGGTCGTTAATATAATTTTATGAGAAGAAATAGTTTTTGTTGAAAAAAGAAAAAATGGTTTTGGTTAAAAGATGAAAAAAAGTCGTAAGAAATGATAGGAAATACTTTGATTAATTTATGTTGTTATACGTTTTTTTATTTCGATAAAGAAAAATGGCAAAAAATCGGCAAGAACTTGCACACACCGACTAATAAATCTTACTCTTTAAAATAAAATAAAATTCAATTTTGACTTAAATTTTGATCATAAAATTAATCCAAAAGATCTACTAAACATTGTATACACATTTTTTTTCAAATTATTAATTATTTTTTCTCACTTGAAATTCACACATAAAAAAACGCACATTACATACCTTGCGAGAACCCGAATGCATATCGCTGCCTTCTTTCGTGCCTGGAAACTATATTCGGTTCGAGAAAATTCTCACCTATAGAGAGAACGATATATCGTACGTCGAGGTTAAATGCATTCCTACATGCAACCGGGTGAGAAAACGGGGGCGATCGTGTCGCGTCGACATGCCTGCGCGATATTTTGCACGCGCATTTCTGTTTTGTTTCGCGCGCGACGTGCAAATTAAATCGTGCGTAAGTCATCGTCGCCATTCCCTCTCTCTCTCTCTCTCTCTCTCTCTTCCTCCTCTTTGCCCATCTGTTTATGCGCAAAGTCACGTTTCACGGAACACGAGGTAAGCGGAGTCCGCTAATAAATGCAGCCCACGTCGGGTCGAATGGTAGACTTGGGGTGCCAATTATGTTTCCGACGAATCGTCGGCGGTTTTACTCGCCGATCTTCCGGTTGCACTTCTATTTGCTCGAATTCGCGCTCGAATTAAGGCGGACTTTTGTTCGTGCATTCTTATCGCGAAAGTAACGAAAGATGACGACAAAATTAGAGCGATCTTTTCGCGTTCCACGCGGTTAAGCTGGAAATAAATTCTTCGTAAAAGAATTGTTCCTTTTTTCAGGGAGAAATGTCAGGGTCCTTGATTGAAATAGTTCTACTTTTAACTGCCGCCATGAACCGCGATCGGAATATTTCTTTGGGAAAATGAGGTTCGGACGTGAAAGAGGAGAAATTTTTATTTTTGTGATGCAGAAATTCTTTTTTTGTCTTCTTAAAATTCTATCTGACAGCTTCCTGATTTCGTGTGTTATTGAATGAAGTATAATCGATAATTTTTTTTCGAGAAAGATTTCAAGATTTGCATAGGAGAAAAGAGAGAGAAAATGTAATCTGTCATTGAAAAAAATGCCAAAACTGCATAAATATAGTATAAAATTATAAATACATTTTTACGTTTTTATATTATGTATTTAATGCTACATTGAACTTATATACGTTAAATTATTATTATGAAAATTGATATACGAAAAAAAGCATATATTTTTTCTATTGTGTAAAATAATTTAAAATTATATAATATTTTCTCTTTCTATATTCCTTATGCAGAAATGTCAGAATTGAAATAGTTTCTACTTTTTTAACTGCCATGAATCTCAGCTGGAATATTTAGTTGGAAAAATATAAGTTTGGCATGTATAATTCTGGATTATTATGAAATTAAATCATGTTTGTTTACATGAAATAGAAAATGTGTATGCTTTCTTTCATGTAAATTTTTATTATATAATTTTTATAATAATTTAAGTTTAATGTGTAGCATCAAATAACATAATAAAAATATAAAAATGCATTTATATTGTATTTGTGCGATTTTGGCATTTTTTTTTTTTTTTCTTTTTCACTGACAGATTACGTTTTCTGTCTCTTTTCTCTTATGCAAATCTTCAAATCTTTCCCAAGAAAATAGACATCGAAAAAACTCTTCGCTCAATAACACGCGAGATCATAAAACTATCGGGTAGAATTTTAAAAAGATAAGATAAAGAATTTCTGCATTTCACAAAAATAAAAATTCCTCTTTCCATATAATTATATTTTCACTCTCTCTTGTTAACATAATAATGATGCGCATATCTTTCTGGCTGGATGCGAGCATCTCTCTATTTTTTAGTGACTTCATTGTTAACATATTCCTCGTTGTGTTGCGTAACCGTTTCTTTCATGAAAGAGATAAAAACGCCGGGGAGAACGTGGAATGTGAAATTCCGAGGCATGGAAGTATAAGGCGAGAGAATTCAACCCCCTTGCTCTCTATATACACGAATAGATACGCGAAGAATTCATTCTTTCTTTAGAATTCGCTTGAAAAATGCGCGCAGTTGTACGGGTACAATTCGCGCGAAACGTTTAAAATCCTTCCGTTTGATTTGAATTCTGTAATGATAAAATGAGATAAATATCCGGCCTCGACCGATTAACATTGGAGAACGGATGTATAACGTGTAATTTCGCGTAATCCCTTTGTAATATATAATATGATACGATTAATTAAATCATTTACAACCGTGATATAATTTTACCGAGCTATTGCTGTTTCATTTGAGAATTAGAGTGTAAAATATAAAAGTATATGTCCATATAAGATTCGTTCATTTGTGTACATATGAAAATTGCACGCGCATTTAATTATAATAAGCGCGTTATTATTATTAATAAGCCGTATATATATAATGGAACCGTATTATCTTTTCGCTATTTCGTCTGATTTTTGTCACGAGAATTTACGGTATTATATCGGTCAGTTTTCGAATAAAAAAACGAATTGTGGTTTAGACATTCGGGGTTTTTAGTGGGTGTTAAATTTTTACTCTCGTTCGACGAGACGAAATGTATTACTGTTTGGGCGGCGAGAACGAACGATCGCGTGTGTATATATATCAATTCGCGAATCTTTTTTTATACGAGAAAGAAGTTCATATCGCGAGCAGCCGCTGTTTGTGATGACATGAGAGAGACAGAAAGGGAGGGTTCACTTCGCCAACACTTTATTTTCTCAAGCGAAGAGCTTACGAGGTCTCTACATCGTCGAATAACCATCTATGGGCCACCGCGAAAGAACGAAATGTTTACTCTGAAAATATCTGCCTCTTCGTATATGTGTATGTATGTGTCAAACGATAGCAGAATTCGCGTCAGGTGCTTCAAACTTTGAGAAGATTGTCAGGCCGAGATTTAACACCCCCATCGCTTAACCCCTTCGTGTGCACTTTCTTCTTTATTCATTATAGAAATCTGCGGAAATCTCAGTAAATATGTAATATTTTTCCTTATTTTAAATACGATATCAAATTGTGATAAATTTCTAAATAATTATTAAATTAATCTAATTTTGATTTATAGTGTAACGATAATTAATTAATTTTATTTTTAAATATAAATACATTTTTTTTTGTAAAGAGATTGATTTTCTTGAAGAAATTTTAATAATAGTAAATAAAGAAATTAGTAAATATAATATTGATTTGATTGTAAAATTATTCAAAAGGTATTCATATAAACTTATATTAAAAAAAAATATTTTATTGAATTTTAAAATTATTTTGGTTTCATTAAAGTTGGATTGAAAAGATTAAAAGGTAAAAAGTTTAAATTTATATATTAATAATGATAGAGTTGAAACGTTTAATAAAAATGAAGAAAATATAGATAGCTATTAATTTTAAAAATAATTATTTGTTAATAAATAAATGTGATTTTTAAATCCGGCCAATAGAGCCAAGCACGAAAATTAATTCTAATTTTCCAGAACTGTATCTCTTGGTTTGAGATTACTACTCGCCTATTCTCCCGTTGTAAGTTCGAGGATTGTCAATTGATGGAACTTAGTAATCTCAAACCAAGAGATACAGTTCTGGAAAATTAGAATTAATTTTCGTGCTTGGCTCTATTGGCCGGATTTAAAAATCACATTTATTTATTATATACTGAGAGCCGATAAAAATATTTCTTAATTTATATAATTATTTGTATTTGTATTTTTGTATATATTTATTTATATAAATTATTATTTATTAATTCATTTAAGGAATATCTGTGTCTCTTTACTTTATTAAAATATTATTTTATTACATCCATTGTCAATTGTATATTCTGAATCTGGCTTTGTATAGTATTTCTGTCTAAAATCACGTGAATAAAGCATTTTCAAGTCTGGCAGATATTTCTCTTTTGGGACAGTTTGCGTAGAATATTCTACTTAAGCCACTATGGTAACTAATGCTCTAATCTAATAATATGACAAATCTAGCAGCATTAAATATATATTGTAACGTCAGGAATAATATTCAAGAGATATCAGATTGCGCTCTCGATATATTTTAATTATCGCGTGTAAAGTTAACCATTCAACTAAAATATTTACTGTATCGCTAAATTTGATGTTTGATTTTCGCGTAACAACATTTCGATCGAACAATCTATTTTTAATTTTAATCGAACATTAATGCCTATGTATCAGTAAATATTAAGTAAAAATTTTATCAAGCTTTGAAAATTCAAGAATTGCGAAAAAGTACGATCAATTAAATTTTTACATCCCCCCGCGTGTCGTAGATATTTTATCTGGAATTCTATTAGATACCTTATCACGTTGAATAAAGAGGGAAATTGATTTATTTAAAGGAAGATCGTAATATCGCATGTTACGGCGAACAATCTCGTGTAACGATAGCTGAATTTCTTCGTGTTCGGATTACGAGGCCGCGTGATATCTCGTTATATAATATAATTCTGCAATAAAAAGGATCACCCCAATTATCCCTAATTAGAAAATACACACGGGGGATTATTGTGTGTAATGCATAATTTGTCAAAGTAATTTCGCTCATTTGCGCACAATTAATGTAAAATAAATTTTTTACGTATATCTATGACAATCTTTTGTATATTTTTTTTTATAATTTTTCTCAAAGATAAAAATTAATATCTCTATAATTTTTCCTCTATTGCGTGTATCAGATATGCAAAGCTTCACTTACGAATGCAGCATCAAATATAAAACAAAATCTGATGCTATGAAGATATAGTGTGTGCGTTTGCATGCATTATCATTTTTTCTTTCTCCTTTATACGAGCATATTCTCTTATTATATGCCTCGTTGTGCGAGAATATCGTGATATTTTTTATTGCCTGCAATATTGCCCGTTTTAAATGAAAGAATACGCTCATTAGCTCTCTGTACGTGTTTCATTATCTTGCAAACAAGTTGTTTCTTTTTATCGTTATAAATCGGCTTTGTTGTATTTTGGACTTTTGCTTGTAATACGGATTATTTCGTATAAATTAATAAATACGTAGTTCGTATTTGTCGCCCCATTGTCATCATTAAATTTAAATCTAGAACCAGATCTAATAACGAGTTTTGGCTTATACATTTCTCTCGTTATATTTTCGATCAATGAATAAAAAATGCGATTCGCTTATATTCAGCAGACTTGCAATTATTTTATGTAAATATTAAACATTATTTTATATAATATTTAATCGGCGGTTTAAGCAGTCAAACTTCTGGTAAAGAAATTTATTCGTCAAAAATATATATTTTTAATCTCTTAAATATATAAATTAATTATACATATATCAAATATAAAAAAAATATATATATATTAAATATATTTATTATGAATTTTGAAAAAATACGCGAAAATCGGCTTGAGGAGCTTTTTCAAAGGAGCTGGAAATATTAGACCGAACTCTAATGCGGCACGACTTTGTTGAGAAATACATTGTTCCACAGAGAGAAAGACAATACGCGTTTACATCATTACTATAAACGACCCATTTCTATCCGGCTGGATAGAGAGAGAGGAGCTTTGATCCGCGTCTGTGCGCCGACTTGCTCGGGCAATCGGGGCAAAGTTGGGCAAGAGTTGTTGGGCGCATCCTACGCTATTGCATCCATTCTCCTAAGCGCTTTTTCATAGTTTCCTGCGCAACTAAATTCTCTCCTCGCTCCTCGCCAAACTCGCTGTATTTACCGCGAGCGCATCTCCGGGGAGAGGATCCCCTTAAAGTCCCGGCGCATACTCTGCGGTGTTGCGGAGCGCATCGGATTTCGAAATTTCCCTATTATTCGTTTACCTCGTCCCCTTTCGCTAGAGAGGCGAGAGCAAATGGCTCTTGCGTATAGGGGATGATTCCGTTTTTGCCGGATTCCCCCGAGATATTTAATAACGAGCCTCCTCTCTTCGCGAAAGCGCAATTTATCGTCAATGACGCCGAATCGTTAACGAGAGAGACTTGACTAGTGGACGCGAGATTAATTCATGTTAATTTATTAATAAAGTCGGAATAATATACACCTGGCGGAAAATGCGCCGCGCAAACTGCTCGACACCGCTTTTGAATACATTGTATTATAATAGTGCTCGTCGGTGATGCACAGGGTGTATCTAAATAAGTGCGAAAAATTTTAGGGAGATGATTCTTTGTCGAAAATTAAAGAGGGTTTCTTATATAAACATATACTCTTATATCCCTCCCTGAGGAGTTAAAAGTTAAATAGGGGTTGTTAGTTTCATCCCCTTATAACGATGCAGGAAGCATCAAAAAAATATTAATAAATATTCTTTTTATTAGTGGAAAATATCTCCACCAAGTTTAATTTTTTTAATTTGAGAAAATCTGAAATTTGAGAAAAAAAATAAAAACCTAATTTTTACCTCCCTCTTGAGAAAAGTGTAACTCCTCAGGGAGGGATATAAAAGTGTATGTTTATATAAGAAACCCCCCTTAATTTTCGACAAAGAATCATTTCCTAAAATTTTTTGCACTGATTTAGATACACCCTGTATACGCGGATCCTATCGCGCGCATGCGTGCTAGGCATTATTTAGATTTAATTAACCTCAGGCCTTTGCTCACTTTGATTAATCCTTTGCGCTCGCGAAAACACGCCTGTCAGACGGGATGATGACATATGATCGCGACGACGGATTTGCGTAAACGTATAGGATAAGTATATGATTGTTTCGATTCGCGCGAAACGCGAAATGAAATAGTAGACACTCGGTAAAACCGAGACTAATTCAGTGTACTACCGAGAAAAACCTTGAAAACCTGATATTCTCAGGGAAGTTTGTTTTATCTTGAAAAATCAGGGAATTCTCTTGGGATTCAGGGAATTAAAAAAAATTGCTCTTTCGATAATTTTACTCTTATTTAACACTTAAGAAACATATGTTTAACACATCTTTGCAATATTTAAGTTTTTATTAAAATTTTATGCGATTTTTTTATTGATCTATTTCAATATCAAGAATTTATCTAAGTTTCATAAAAAATTGTTCAATTTTTTAAGAGGTAATATTTAAAAAAATTAGTACTTTATTTAATAAATATATAATTAAATAAATAATTTTATAAACATACATAATAATTTAATAAATAATTAATTTAAATAAATTAATATTTCTTAACACGTTTATAATAAATTATTTTTTGTTTCCTATTTTCATTTTATATTATATTCTTGCATATATTTTTAGCGTTTAGATATAATGATATATCGCACTTTGTTATTGTCCAAATTAATTTTACAATTAATAAATCAATATTAAATGCTAGAAAAACTGCATTCTTGATAACTTTCCAATCGTATGAATAAAAAACATTAAAAAGCGTATACAATAAAGAACTTTTATTGAAAAACATTAAAAAGCTGCATCTACAAATTTTTTTTTACTTGAAATTTTAAACGAAAAACCTGGAAAGATCAGGGAATTTTTTTTTACAAAATTTGAGTATACACTCTGTAATTATACAAATGCAAATAATGTGCGGCGCGTTGTCATAAATATAGAGAGATGCATTTTAATAGAGCAACGCACGCGTGTGTGTTTGAGTTTCCCGATTATAAAATATATTCTGATACGCGCTTGAAATTACGACGTGCGCTGGGATATTCCCGAAATTAATTGGTTCGATTTTGCAGGCGTGTTTATTAATCAATTTCGAGGTAATTTCGTTTTTTTTTTTGGTGCAACGTAACGCGATGTGAAACGCTGATGCTCATGTGATACTTCCTCACGTAGATTTCGACTTCGATTAAATCATCCGAAACGCGCTTCATTCGTCGGGGAAGCGGGTGTAAAAAAAAAAGAGGTCGGACGTGCATCACACGATGGGCGGATATGGGAAATACGTGGGTTAACAGTTGACGGGGGTCCAGATAAAAATCGCGGTGCACCGTCGAGGTCAAAGCTTCGCGTGACGAAAAAAAAATCCTCGATTTTCGCGTTCATTTATGACACGTATACGTATGGGGGACAAACGAAGAAAATGGGGCGGCAGAGAAAAAGGAGGAGAGTATATAGGCGAGCACACAAGAGGGGGTCGATATGAAAGGGGACCTCAGAGCGGAGTAGTAGTCCCTTGCTCAAAAAGCCCCCATTGTCGTCCCATGTGCCGTTCGTGACGTTTCGCAGGTATTTTCGTTTCCGATGTGAAACGCGCGGCGGTCGGCGCCCGTGAGTACTCGTTATTTCTGGAACTTCCCTCTCTCTCTTTCTCTTTCCTCGAATTTGTTTTATTCCGATCTGACGGTACGTACAGGGTGATTCTAAATAAATGCGAAAAATTTTTGAAGATGATTCTTTGTCAAAAATTAAGGGGGTCTTTCATATAACTATATCCCTTTCTAAGGAGGTAGAAATCCCCCTCTTTTAATAGGGGAGGTAGAAATTAGTTTGTTTTTTTTCTCAAATTTTGGCCATGTTAAAAAAATTAAATTTGATAGACATTTTCCACTAGTGAAAAGGATACTTATTAATATTTTTTTTAATCCTGTATCGTTATAAGGGGATGAAACTATAGCAACTCCTATTCAATTTATTATTACAACTCTTTAACGGGTCGGAATGTGATCGTCTAAAAATATGTGTTAGAAAGTTTGATTTCTTTAAGAAATTTTTTTCTTTTATTTTTTTCGAAAAATCAATCATAACTAAACGGCATAAGTTTCGAGTTACGAGAAGTTAAATTTTAGAAAAAAGCAAGCAAAACGAAATTATAATATAAATGTTTAAAAAAATAGAACAAAAACAAAATTTGAGAAAAAAAAACTAATCTTCACCTCCTCCTTGGAAAGAGTACATAATTCCTCAGGGAGGGATATAGAAATATATATCTTTATATGAAAGACCTTATAATTTTCGACAAAGAATCATCTCCTAAACTTTTTCGCACTTATTTAGAATCACCCTGTATAGTATATGTGTGTGTTATATAGTGCACAGCTGGTAAAGTGCGCGAAAATTGCGCGCACTCACTCTTCCTCTCCTTCCTTCCTTCTCCCATAAGAGCGCCGGGAAAAAGACGAGAGTCCCCGCGTTCGGGTCCAGGATTTCTTCCGCCCCGACATCCGGAGACACGCGGCTACTCTTGCGTAAAATCAGCGCTTCTCCAACGCAATTGGTTTCTGTCGAAAGTTCTTATTCCGTTCCTAGCAAACTTCCGTATCTACGCCTCGCCTCGGACAGGTACCGATGTGACGTACAGTGGTGCTTAAACAGAATCTTCGCTTTAGAGATTTCACGGGGTATCAGACAGAATCCGCCTATGGGATTTTGTATTCATTGGAAGATCGGGGTGATTAAAATGCGTTTATAATATAATATTTCCGAATCGTATTAATTTCTGATTTTCTTCTACATTTGCATATTTCCAATATAGATGTGTTATAATATACTTTGTCTATTAATTAACACTTTATTAATATTTTTTGACAGAAATCAGCTGATAACTATCAAATATTAATTGAGTTTAAGGAATTATAACATATTTTTTAAAACATATTATTTTAATTTTTATAATATTCTTATTTTAAAAATTAGCAAATTAACGCTTTAATCAGCTGATTTCTGTCAAAAATATTAATAAAGCGTTAATTTGCTAATGAAATTTTAAAATAATATGTTATAAAAGTTTAAAATAAAAGTATGTTATAAAACTTAAAATAATATGTTTTAAATAATGTGTCGTAATTCTTTAAACTCGATTAATATTTTTGACAGTTATCAGCTGATTTCTGTCAAAAATATTAATCGCAGATAAGGCACTATAACATATTATTTACAACATATTACTATTTTAAATTTTATAACTTATTATTATTTTAAAATTTAATTAGCTAATTAACGCTTTATTAATATTTTTTAATATACAGCTGATTGAAGCGTTAATTTGCTAATTAAATTTTAAAATAATATGTTTTAAAATGTCATAGTATTTTGTCCGCAATTAATATTTTTTGACAGTTATCAGCTGATTTCTGTATCATTCTTTTTAACATGAAATCGAGGACTGGCGCCTATAATTTAAATATTATCTATTAAAAGATTCAGCCATTTTCTAGGAAACTTACATAAGATATCTTGATACTAAAAATAGATCGTCAATAAAAAAATCACAAAATTTTAATAAAAACTTAAACATTGCTAACAATAAGGATATGTTAGACATACATATTTCTTAAGTGCTAAATAAGAGTAAAATATCAAAGGGACAATTAAGAATTCTCTGATTGTTCAAGGTAGAAGAAAATTTGCAAGGTTTCTTTCGAGAGTATACACCCTGACAGAGTTTCGATCGAATCCGCATCCGGGGAAACTGTTCGCGTCTCGGCGTTTTTGAAACGAGATAAATCATTCGAATAGTAGGTATACCCTGTCGAGTAGTAGTTCACCCTGTACACGGTGATGAAGCACACGGCCATCGCGCGCCATCGGTCCGAGAGAGTTCGGCCGACACGAGTAATAAAAGCTTATACGCGGGCCTTTGAAGGCCTCACCTTTCACCCCTTCATCCCCTACGCGTGCGCGTCGTCGTTGAGGAAGAGCGATTCGGCGCCGATTGCAAGAGCTTTGATCTGCCAACGTGCACTCCCTTCCCTCTCCTCTTTACTCCTCGCTGCATCTTGATTTCCGTAATGACGACCGCGTGCGCGTTATTGCAGTTTGCGGGAGGAAGAGGCGGAGAGGGAAAGAGGGGGATGAGATCGCGCCGAAGCAACGAGATAAATTCTTATCGCTTATCGATCGATCGGACCAACGAATTGCGCGCTTAAATAGCGAAATCCGCCATCGTGGTGTCCTCTCGCCCGGTGTGTATTTTGCTTCGCCCTCTTTGCAGAACCGGCCCTCTGCAAATTTATCTGTTTCCATATATCTCTCTCTCTCTCTCGGCTCTAATACCGCGATAATAGTCGCTGTTAGTCGAAAGTTATTTTAGATGGCTTGCCTTTTCCCCCATTGACCATTAAAACTTCGCCGATCTATGCACGCCGATATTGTATCGATATTTCATTATCGTACATACTCGATATTTATACACGATGAACAATAGCGAGTTTAGAGATATGTTATTTTTTTTCTACGCTTGTTAACGTCAATTCATGAACGATATTTTACGCGCGTCAGATATTGCGAGCACGTTGAAAGAGACGAAGTGTTTCCCGTCAATTCTGCTTAACGTGAAACAAGTATTTCATCAGTTAACTTTGATAAGTAATCGAGTGATGTATTGCGTTCTCCCCAAAATGGAAAAAACTCCGACAAAAAGAGGAGATAAAGCTATTAGAAGGGAATGAAAGAACTACGTGTCAATTTGCGTCATCCGGTGAGATATGTAAATCGAATGTAAAAAAAAATGATAAAGAGAACTGTCATTATTCCAAATATGCTCTTATTCGTTTTATTTTTATTTTATATTTAACTCGTATCATTTTTGTCACTTTTAACATACAATATCCGGGAAAAAAAAAAGAATCCGAAATAATGGAACGAGAGTAAAAAAAGAACGCTTTTTCTCGAAATCGACTTTAAATATTTCAGCTGGGGTATTAATTTGGTATATTGAGTTGTAAAATTTTTATTTAAATATAAAATAGAATTTTCTTCTCTCACGCGCTTGTGTGAGAAAAAACATGGCAAAAACTTCCACGAAATATAGATAGGATTAATCAAAATATTTGATACATAAAAAATAGTCGCTTTTCGAAGCTTTTTTAAGAGATACAATATTTTCATCTCTTCTTTTTCTTTCTAGACGAATCGTATTTTTATTTTTACCACTCGAAAGAGGGTATATCGCTTTCTCGAGTAAATCGTACATCCGGTGTATGATCGATGCTAAGCACAAAATACGGAATAACGTCAGAAGGAATGAATACACACGAGATAACCCGTGTATCTCGCGCATAACATTGGCGTGTAAAGCAAGTATCGGATAAATACGAGGCCGTAGGTGGATGCAACTCTTGTCGGTTCGTGCTGGTATATTATATAGAGCATATTCCTTTCTCTCGCTCTCTCTCGTTAGAGCGTGTTGCACCGATTTACGTCAGTTTAATTTGCCGGAGGTTCATTTCGACGTTGAAGAATTACAGACCCCCGAGATTTTAATGCACGCTAGCACGCAGCTCGCGTGCAACATTTCCCGCACTCCTCTCCGATGTTTTTAATCTCTAAATTACGCGGTCGAATCGCTCAATTAAAGCTTCCCCTTTCCGCTTTTTCCGATATAACGAACGCGCGCGCGTTTTTATACGGTCGAGTGCATTCGTAAAATAGCGCATGAAAAAAAGCCCCGCGGGACAATGAATCCAATAGTGGGAATCGGCGGTTCCCGCGCAATCCAGAATACAATCTAGATTACGTTTCCGATACTTTGCGCCAGACATAAAAAAAATGGTACATAACACTTTTCCGCGTTGAGAGCTCATTAAAAAATATATCTCGCGGAAAGATTTCGGATAATATTTTTTCGTAAATTTTAATTAACGAGAAAGGGCTGTCGACAAACTTTTGAAATTCAGAAAGTTAGAAAATTTCCCGTAATCGCAGAAAGCGTTTGTCTACATGAACAGCTGTTAATTGTTTAAAAAGTTATAAACCATTATTAATTATGTGAAAAATGTTAAGAGAGTTTGTTGCATAAAATTTGTTTTGTATCTTTCGTTTTGTCATCGAGAAAAAAAAATAAGCACAATTTTCGGAAATGGATTTTATTCCTTCAGACAGTATATATATAATAATCAAGATAAATTTTATATTCTATAAATTTCATGATTTTTTAAATATCCAAATTGTGAAATACTATTTCCACTGTATAAATCTATTAAAAGCTCGATTGCAATTTTTAAAAAAATGCCATTAAAATTTCTTTTAATAGTTTAAAAAATTTCATTCATTCTTCAATTTCATACAATATAATTTCATATATTAGAACAAAAATATAGATATAGTATAGATTTTAAATCTTTTTATAGTAAAATTTTAATTCGCTTTCTCAGAGAAAACGTGCGTATATAATAATAAAATTCTTTGCCGAAGACAAAGCATTTCTTGAGCCGAATAAATAATAATCAAGATGTTTTTTATTCTATTCTCAAAATCCATAATTTTTATTAAATTTCCGAGATACTTTTTATTAAATTTTCGAAGAGTATCTCAACTGTACATTAAAAGCTTGATTGCAATTTAGGAAGAAATGGGATTAAAAAATTTCTTTTAATCTCAAAAAATTGCATTCATTCGTAAATTTCAATACAATATAACATTAATACGAATATAATATAAATATTTGACAGCTCTTTGTAATAAAATCTTAATTCGCTTTCGCCGCGCGCTCGGGGAGAAGACGTGCGTATATAATAATAAAATTCTTTGCCGAAGGCAAAGCAATTCTCGAGTAAAGTGAAAAGCGGGACTCGAATGCTAATTCCGGTGATTTCAAGCCGAAGGACGGAAGCTCTCTTCTCTCTCCCTCTTTCTCTTTCTCGATTGTGAATCGCCGGGGTGTAAATTACACTCTGCGCGACCATTTCCCGGGTTAATGTACTTGGACAGGAGTCCTTAGTACAGAACGTTAGGTACCTCCGCTAAGAAGTTTCCAGACCGACTCTTCATCACTAACAACAAGCAATCGGGTCTCTGCGCATAAAGCTCAGTATCGCTGCAGCAATATTCTCTCCCTTCCTCTCTCTCTAATTCAGAATTCTTAGCTTACTGCAATCTTATTTAAACCCTCAAATGTTAAACTCTACGTTGATTAAAGCGTTGCATCGTAATGTGAGAAAACCGGAAAACCCAACTGTAGTGCGTCCGACCGGTTTTATGGAGAATGCATTTCTTTAATTAATTATCTCGATTTAATCGGAAAAACTGCATTACTTAAACGCTTCTTCAATATGTATGGAGGATATTTTTTTTTTCTTTTTTCCCGTCAAGAGAATCGAGAGAGGAATTATTTAGAAAGAAATATACTTCCTAAAACATCGCTGTTTGAAGAACTACAGTAAAAATTATTTTACAAAAGTAATCTGTTTAATTAATGTGTAATCATTAAAAACATAAATTGCGCTCGTTCTAAATAAATTCCTTTTTCCCGATAGTTTACATCAAACTTTATAATCCTATCGATTTTATACACAAGAAATATAAATCTTTTCCTGGTTTTTTTTTTTTCGTCGTCGCTTTTATTCCTCCCGGTTCTGCATTTCTCTTTTCATTCTCGAACGAGGTTTCTTATAAAAGAAATAATCCTATCGGCCGCTTCGCATTATGCGGTACTGCTCTTTGCAAAAAAGCAATCGGTTGCAGTTATTTGCGACGGTACTATCTCGATGTCGCTTCAACTTATTCCGCGACATCGATTATGTTTACCGTCATTACAAGAAATATCACGCAGTAATGCTTAACAGTATTTTCATGGACTTTTAAACAACGATAGGTGAAAAAGTAGGATGCATAAAGAGAAGCAAAATCGGTGTCTTCAATATTAGATATTAGTTGAATAGTTTATTAGAATATTATTTTCAAATATACTGCAAAAATTAATAATATTTCATAGTTATTCAATTTTCTTGTAAATTAAGAAATGTGATTTCTAAAAAAAAATTTATTAAATTTTTTGATAGAAATTAGCTACTTTAAACTCGGTTAATATTTTTGACAGTTATCAGCTGATTTCTGCCAAAAAATATTAATCGAGGATAAAGTATTATAACATATATTATTAATAACATATTACTATTTTAATTTTTGTAACATATTATTACTTTGAAATTTAATTAGCAAATTAACGCTTTAGTAATATTTTTTGACAGAAATCAGCTGATCAAAGCGTTAATAAAAATATTAATTAAGTTTAAACAAATTTTATATAAAAATATCATTCTCTTTTATATAAAATCGAAGAATAGCACGTGCTTGTATTGTTCTAGTATATTTTAAAAAAGCTGCATCTACAAATTTTTTTATTAAATCTGGAATTTTAAACGAAAACCTTCGAAGGGAATTCTCAGGAAATATTTTTACAAGATTTGAGTAGACACCCTGTTTATTGTCCGAAATAAAAATATTATATAAAAATATAGGAAATCCTGATTAAATTACTCTCGTCTGGAGTTAATTAATAAAGATATTTAGTCTATAACTTTGAGATAACTTTAAGAAGAAACGCATATTTTGTCGCACGCGAAAGAGGAAGAGTCTTTAACTTCTTTCAAAGCTATCGAGATGGTCCTCGATTTTTCTCGAAGAGAGGAAGATACACAGAATCGATTTCAATTTCAAGCCTGGGAATTTTTTTGCCACTAAGCGCTGATATCGAAGCGCGGCCTATATACCTTTTTTTTTTTTTTTTTTTTTTTTTTGTTCGTACCGTGCGTTATCATCCCGATAAAGAAATTTTTTTTTCCCCTTGCAGTTCTCATAAAATTTTGATTCCTCGTCGAGCACCTTTCATATCACCAGAGTTGAAAGCTATCAATTTTTATATCTCGTTCGCATCTCGCTATATCTCGTATATATACCGGGAAAAAAAAAAACCGTTCAATTTTTGCTTTACTTTTGCGGCAAAAAGCTGTGGCACACAAGCCGGCCTATAAAAATCAAACGTTACCGTGCGGCGATTTCGCGCCGTCAGATTAGCGTGCACGCATTTCCATCCATCGCGTTCATCTCCGCTTGCCTTTTTGCAGTCGACGAATTATTTAACCGGATCGACGCCGACGCGAAATTCCCGAACACACGGAAAATCGCACGACTATATCATTGATGAATGATTTTTCAATTTTGACATCGTTGCATCTTCTTCGCAATTTTTTCGCTCGACCAGAAATAATTCCGAATTTCGAGATTAAAAAAAATTCATTTTTTAAAATAAATTAAAATAAAGTTATTTAAAAAAAGGTTTTAAAATTAATTAAATTGAAATTAATAAATTAATTTTTTTAGAAAACGAAAAGAACTCTATACGTCATAATATATGTAATATATTATGGTGATTAATGGACCTCAATTTAAAAAAATAACGATACAATCGCGAAAACGAGAAACCCATTGAAACACAAAGAAGTAATTGTACATATGCATACATATGTTTGAAACTTGCATCAGCCTTGATTTCATAATTAATTACAGTGCCGACCTCGTTAATTGATCAATAAGATGAGGCAATTATATGTATCCATTAAAAAGATTTTTTTTTTCCAATAAAAAACGCGCAACTGGCGCACGTCCGAATACTGAAGCCTTTATATTGATTTAACAGAGTGTGCACGGCAGCGGTCGAGGCGATTCGAGGGAAATTGCAGTAGTACGCTTCACGCTGTTTGCGAATTGCATCTGACGTGCATCGTCCTCTCCCTTTTCCCCATATGCCAGCCGTGAAAACACATACGCACGCACACATGACAAGTATAGACTCAATGGAACAATGATTGACTGTAAATATTTGAATCGACTCTGAATCTGTAATAAAACACGGATTTTGTTTTTTCTTTGTTTGCGCACCTCTATATCTATTACATAAAAAACTGGAAATTCAATGTTCTCCAGCTCTGTGACATAAAATGAATTTTCTAACGAATTTTGTATCACTGTCCTTCCGATCAGTATCAGTCGTCGCACAATTATTTGCTGCTTATTATTTAAATAGGTAAATTTATCTATTGGAAAGACTTAAAAATTTAGAGATCTTTTTTATACAGAAAAATAAATATTACGCAACAAAAATATCATTATGAAATATACATATATGTGGATATACATAAAAAATATAAAGCGAGCTACGAAAGAGAATGATGTGATATTTTTTTAATTGAAAGATTATTCGAACAATTTGGCAATCATCGATTGCATTGAAATTAATTGCTTTAATGGAAAAAGAGAAAGATATGCATTAAACTTCATCCATAAATATCGGACGTACAATAGAGCATGTATAATATAATATAATAATTTATTTGCCACATTTGGCGAACGATATTGGACAACCATTGCAACAGTTAGCTTTCGATACCTTTATTTATTAAGGGGAAAAAATTAGAACTTTTCATTAATTGTTCACTAACTATGTTTCCCAAATTCTTTGCCAAATTCCGATTGAATCAATTTTAATCTATCGATCAGCAAAACGTCTAAAAACAGCGATGTTTGTATTTTGATATCGTCTTTTAAATTTTATTCACTTACATCGATCTCATATATTCTTATATTAAATATATTAAATTCTTCAGTGTGTGTGAAACATTTATTTGAAAATTGCTTTTTTAGAATTTGATTTACTTACATCAATTTTATATTCGACGTTCATGAAATATTTTAGAGTGTGTAGAGCATTTATTCCTGAAAACTTTATTTACAATAAATAAAAGAGCCTTTCGTTTTCTCCATTCTATATATAATCCCACTATAGATATATACAACACTGCAAATAAGTTTTAAATCAAGACACACGAATAAACTCGTACCACTCAAACATGTACACTCGTCCAAACAGTAAACGCACGTGTAAACTAGCTGTTTGTATCGTTTGCAAAATTAAGCCGCGATGCATAACAAACACCGCATTAAATTTCCATCTTGCTTGTCCGGTATAATCAATCGAACCTCTCGCGAAACTGTTTGCGTGCCGATTGGATTCCGGAAGTATATATCTGCCATATTCATCCGTCTCAGAGAATCAAAGACCGTCTCGTTATTCTTCCTCGGGCCGAGAAAGGAGGAGAAGGAGAATGCGGGTTATTAAGGTTTCCCGATTCAATTAAGATCGCGAGCGAGCGAGCGAATTAATTAGCCCCGGGCGATAGTGACGGGGCTGATTCCGATCGAAGCCACCCTCTTCCCTCCCCGTCCATGCATCGTGAATAAACATGTCCGAAATCCCTCGTCGTCGCCACCGCCCCGTCGTCGCTTTCCCGACCACTTTCCGTAACATTGCGCAGACCTGTTGCTGGAGTATATCGCGTAATGTCGTGCCGCATGCACCGGCCCGATAACACGGTCTATTTTCGTTCGCGTCTTGAAGGCCTCTCGTAAAACCCGCAGCAACCCGCTTCTAAAACCGCGGCGCCATTTTTCCGAGCGGCAGGCCGGATTAAAGGGACGTTAATTGACGACAATTAAGATGTAAATGCAATTTTTATTTCACCCCATCTCGAGGAAATAGAGAAGATTCGCCCCTCCCTCTTTTCTCCTTTTTTCGTTCTTATTAAGGCTCCTGGGTGCTCACCGCGGCCATATTGGAATCGTGACGTCAGAGGCGAGAAATAACACGTTGAGGTTTCTTAGATGCCATTTCTGAATAAAAACATATTTGCATAAAATAACACTTAAGATCTCTTTAATACACTTGTAAAAAAACGGCGAAAACTATTATTTTGACAGTCAATCAACAATCGTAAAAACGATCAAGATATCAGACTTTGACATGCGGAATGACTGCGCATGTGCAAAGACCAGACGGACTGGGCCTCATAATATTACATTTTACAGCTGTTGATTGATTATAAAGGGAAAAGGATAGTTTTCGGCGTTTTTTAGAAGTGTATTAAAGAGATCTTAAGTGTTATTTTATGCAAATATGTTTTTATTTAGAAATGGCATCTAAAAAATTTTAGCGTGTTTTCTCGCCTCTGACGTCACGATTCCGACATGGTCGACCAGGTAGGTACCAGGAGCCTTAAAATGAGACGTTTACTTTTCGTTACGTTTTTCTTTCTTCGGATTTTTTAGCCCCGTGGATTTTGAGTTCTTATTCCCTCTGACGGGAAGATTTAGAAGATTTTTAACGTGGAACGTGATTACTTATGCAGAACGGAGCTTGATATATGTACGTTCGCCGTCGTGAGTCAGAGATCCTCAGTTCTTGACGTTCCCCTTTTCGCGAAACAGTTTTATTCACTTCTGTTTTATAGCGCGGGAATTTTATCTCGCTCTCTGTGACGTATCTCTCTTTGAAAATCTCTTAAAAAGAATCTGCGATATCTTCAATCTCTGAAAATAATTACATCGAGAATTCTTGCTGCAGCACGTCTCTCGGCTCGGCATTAAACTTTAATGATAGAGACTTTTTCATCAATATGATATCGATAGCCCCTTAATGAGAAAAATCTCTGATAATTTGAAGTTCAAATAAAAGATTTAAAGAACTATAAAATTAAAAAAAAAATCTATCTCTATATAATCACAATCTATGCGATATATTTTCAGAAGGTACCGTTGATTGGATTATAAATAATTAATATCGAAAGTCTGCCTCACGTTTGGTAGAGAATTTGTCTAAAATTAAATTTATATAAATTGACGCCTCAATATACGTAACAAATTATTCATGAGTCTTATTTTGTCTGATTACAAAAATGTCGTTGTTTTACATACTTTGGTTTGAATAAATGAGGTAATTTTTATTATTATCTTACAATTTTGAATCAACTTTTTCTCTAATATCTCACGTCAAACTGTTAATCGATGGGACATTTTATAATGTTTCCAGTCAATCAGAGTCATATAATCTCTTCTCTAATGGCTAAAACAGGAAACAAATTTATTGCGCTTATCCATTGTAAGGATTGGATTGCTGAGGTTTACAAATCGATCGATTTTATATACGTACTTTTCACATTCGAAATTTATTTTACAGTCCGTATTATATGTATTTGTATCCCACACAAGTATTCTATATGCACTCTATAAGCGAATGCATTTCTATTATCGATTTATTTTTTATTTGTCAGTCTCCGACAGTTGGTCCAAATCTGGAATCGAAATGTTCAATAAATATTGAATAAAAATAAAAAATTTACAACCGAGTTTCCCGTTTCTCCATCTGTGGACCTTAAATAATTAAAAAGAACTCTCTTTCTCCTTATTTACCAAAAAATTCTTTAAACATTAAATAATTAAATTTGATTAAAAAGGACTCTTTCTCTCTCTCATTATCTAACAGAAAACGCTTTCTTGGAAAATACATAATTATAAAGAAATCGAGTTGCAAAAAGTAAATGTAAAAGCAGTAATAATAATTCAATGTAACGAATTATCAGAGTAACCAGTGTGTTTCGTCATTTCGAACTTTCGTCTAGTTTTCTCTTCTAAGTTTTCGATAAAGTTTTTACACAGATACACATGTACGTTTGCGCAGCAATCTTTTTTTTATCCGTCTGTGCGACTTTGTTTCGACCCTAGGGGGCATCTGTTCGGCACATGTTTTTAATATAGGAAGGAGTCAATCAAATCGTGTATGTACAATATATAGAGGAAGAAGGGGAGGAAAAGGGGCGATAAGCAACGAAGTTTGGCTGAAATTCGCTACTGCCTCTGCAGTTCATCAGAGATCTTGGCACAATAAACACCGCCGTCGTCTTCTTTCAAAACTCGGCGAACACTGCACGTCTCCATGAATCACGACATCTTATAAACGGATCCTCCTCTCCTGTTTTCCGCGTATATACGCACCGGAAATAAGCTTCCAGCGCGCGACGTCGACGAATGTTATACATTCCGTTTCATGGTCGATAGCATCGACTTCCGAATCCCGTGGCATCGACAAAGATAAGAATTTCGCGGAAAATTTATCCGCAGATTCGGTCCATCATTCGTCTCTCGCATGAATGGCTCTCTTTCTCCTTTCCCTCGAGATAAAATAAACTTCTTTCGCTCAAAGGGACATTCTTGTCTCACGCAGAAGGCGCAATAAACGAATAATAAATAAATGAAAGAGCTAATAATAATGTCATAGAGAATAATTTATTGCAATAATTATTTTTATTAATTTGCACGTCGGTTAACTTCAATAAAACAAATTTAATGTTCGAAAAAAAATTAAAGATTTGAATAAATTTTAAAACTAATAATCTCGCGTGTGCAATAATGTATGATTTTTTCCCCTAAAATTTTCATTCAGCCCGTTTTTCATTTTTGAAAAACCAAAAATTCAATTTTCAGACTTTTTATCAACGTAGAAGATTTCCACGGCTTTAATTACGCCGCTATATACTTTATGAATCATTAATCGTTTCATAATTCGATACCTAAAGTATTTTTATTACCCTGCAATTTGAACGGGATACAAATTAAAAGGTGGATTATCTGCCAATTTTCATTTAACGATATGTTTCAGCTACATCTCTCTCTTTTTAATCCCATGGTTATTAATTGGAATATCTCTCGATATTATATATCCAACTGCACGGTGTCATTTGGACACTTGTCCCGCTGCTTTAACACTATTTCGCCTCTATATATATATTTCTATTGCGAGACGTACTTTTAAATTGTATTTGCTCTCTCGCTGATTGAAATGAAAGCCCACGGCTTGTTTCGCGCCCACCAGCGTGAAAACCGTATTACCGTTGCGGATATATTATTCACGGCTTTTACGCGGATCGTCGAAAATAAATACGGAATAATAAATTAATATCGAATCGCGCGAATGTACAGCGCAGCATCGTCTCGTCATCGTTTACAAATAACACCCTCCTGTAATAATAATCCGTAAATGGAACCACACTTCGTATCTTCCAATTCCCTCCTCGCGATGTGTAAAGGGTATTACTGGAACGATCAAGGAAAAAGCCTTCGAATGCTTTCAAGGCGCTTTCTACTCCGATATTACGTCAATATTGTTACCAAGAAGAAGATATACAGAAATATCCGGTGAAAAGAAGTGGCCTCTCTGTTCGCCACTTCCCGATGTAATTCGCAAAAATAAAAATCAATTTGTTACGAATATTTTTAATACCTATAATATCGTAGAGTACTCTCGGCATTATTTTAGAATATATATTTTTAATATATTTTACTTATTTTTAATTACGTAACTTATTCTTGAAAGAAAAGAACACGTGTAAAACAAACGTGTGTCAATTTCTATTAGTAATCCAATTTCTCGTAAAGTTAAAAAAAGTCAATCTTTTCAAAGGAGCTTAATTAATTTTTCTTTGAAAGAAAGAAAATGTGTGATGATTAAATAAAGTATAAAGAAGAAATATAAAGCATATATAATTATTAGAAATATAATTAATTATTTTATTATTATAATAAGAACTTTATAATTATAATTAATATTATATATTAATAATAATTATAAAGTATATATATTAATAAAATAATTACATATAATATACTTTAAATATTTCATCACGTTTTTATTCTTTCAGGGAAAGATAAATCAATTAATTGAGCTCACTTCTTTGAAAAGATTGACCTTTTAATTAAATGATTTACCTTTTAATATTATATACAATTAAAATTATTATATATTTCATATCAGATTTTTATATATGTATAATTTATGGAAAATCAGTTAAACGGAAGATATTCTATAAAATCATGCCAGATAGCTCCAGAATTAATTTCCTTCGCGGATTGCGTCGTGAAACGAGAGAGACATAGCGATGCTCAAAGGTGTAAGTTTGATTATCAAGATATTAATTTGTATCGGAGAGGTATACATATATCTCGGCAAGAGAGAGAGAGACTTCCAAAGAGAGAACTGCCGTTCCAATTTGTATTAATAACGTTTTCGAATGCAGGCAAATGAACGTGAGATGTGCGGAAGTCGGCGAAGGGGGCTCTATATCTTCGTCCTCGTCGACATCGTCGTCCTTTATACATAAGCGGCGAACTGCAACGTGGAGGCGCATCTCTCCTATCTTACTCCAGTCCCTCCCTTCCTTCCTACGCAATGCTATTAAGCTTTTGGCGAAGAGAGCACTTTCGTCTTAGCTAACTGCAATTTAATTTTAATTATGGTCGAGAGAAGCCGGGTTTCCCGCTATAATATCCAGCTCTTAGGTTGCGGGGGGGAAAGGGAGGAGGGTATATATAAGTGAGTGGAGCGTCGTGAAATTTTTATCTCATCGAAATGCGCAATAAATCCCGCGATAAAAATCCGCAATGACCGCGCCATTCTGCGGAAACGGACTTATTGCAATAAAAACCAAGAACGGAAATACTCGAGGCTCGATGTGTCACGTTTAAAAAGATTCCTGAAGAGGGATAGATATCGAAGAAGAAATAGCATATAAATATAATAATTTTATATGAAATTATTAATACTGATATATAATATTATATAATTATTAATATTGATATAATATTATATAATTATTAATATTGATATAATATTATATAGTAATTTTATATAATATTTTGCACATATATGTGTATTTAACGTGTAATGACGGATATTGCACGGAGAGGTAAATCGAAAGATGCTGAGATTGCATTTCATCAAATATTACATTTTACAGAGGATATTTTGAGCACAGTTGCTATATGCAATCTCTCTCGCTCTCGACTGTGAGGGTAAACGTTTTCGGATTCATCCTGTGTAAGGTACCTCGTCATATTACATGACACCTGGTGCAAGAAAAATTCGGAATGGACAGCAACTTTTTTGCTTTCTCTCTCTTTCTCTCTCCCCTTTAAATATTATGCTTTGACAACAAAGCGCGAGGCTAAGGAATAGATGAAGGAGGGAGGAGGAGGAGGAGGAGCCTTGTTAATTTTCATCTGTTAACTTTCTCGCAAGCATCCTTCTCCCTCCCTCTTTCTTCATTAATTTTATTTCGCTCCGGCGTCAAAGTTCGAAATTTACGCAGCTAAAATTTTCCCTATCTCCCTCCCCCTCTCTCTCTGTAAAGTTGAAATCGCCAGCTGCAAAATTACTTGGTCGACACAGCAACGGATCGAACGGTCGGTCGGTCCCAGCTATTTCGTCCATGGCTGCTATAAGAGGTCAGCATTTTGCGCGTTTGCACTTTATCAGCGACATCGCACTGTGCATGCACCACCGAAATAGATAGCTGTCGAAAATGCTTGCCCGATCGATCTCGATTGAGAACACCTCTTATAGGAGTTACGATAACGATTCTGTCCCTCCAAGAGCGTTCGAAACGCAAATAAGTGTAATTGCGCCAGAAGCTGAAGCTATTATGATTCCATAATGGTCTCTCTCTCTCTCGCTCTCTTTCCATCTTTAAAACGATACTTAATCAGGCTACGGAAATATCGGAGTTGCGCGTAAATGAACGTTACAAGAGATAGCTCGGACGATTGGAAAAGTTTCCGCAACTTTTCTTTTTTTTTTTATTTTTTTTTTTTATACTCGCCGGCTAATCAACTTCCTTTAACTTGCTTTAAGCCCGTTCTCATTTCGTCCCCATTTTTCTATCTTTGTATAAAAGCGGATTTTTAAATAGGAAAGGATCGATTGAATGATTTGAGGGATTCATAAAAAAATATCCTCTAAATATTTATCATAAAATATAATATATAATGTATTATATCGAATAAATATCATATATAATAAATAATATATCATAAATGTAATATATAATTTAAAATGTAATAGAGAGAGAGACATTGTGATATTAAAATACCATAAATGATAATGTGGCGGTGCAAGGAATCCCAAATATTGCACCTTCGCGAGCGATTAATTATCCGATTGCGGCAAAGTTTCGGCAAAGTTTATAAGCGCACGTTTCCGCTGATTCTGTTACAGATATGAGCATCTTTCTCTTTAACGGGTTTCTCTTACTGGGCTTCGTCGTGGCTACAGTACCGGATGTTCTGGTGCTGGGTTCACCAAGCGCCGCGAAAATAATGGACCGGGATCCGCCTCCGAAGAAGTGTCGCTACAGCAGAGCTTCTTCGATACTGGAGGCGCGATGCTCGAATCTGGAATTGCACGAGATCCCCTTAGATTTGAAGGCGGACATACAGGTGAGATTATCTTTCAAATATGAATAAAAATATATTTATTCCTATTTAAAATTGCAATAAAAAAATAGTTATATTTTCTTCATTATAAAAGAATATTTTCTGCATCGCGAGGATCTTTTTATCTTATCTGCAATTCGCATATAAAATAAAAGTTAATAAAGGAATCCGTAACAAGGTCTAGAAATCAATTTCGTTTTTTTTTATTATGAAATTAAGATTTATAAATTAAAAATAATATTTTCATACATAAAAGTCTTCATATCATATATTATATTTGTATTAAATATATTTTATTTATATTATATTTTTATATAATTGTTATACCGTATTTTCGTTCGAAATCTCGCGTATGAAGTGAGAAGAAAATTGACAGTTAAATTGTATGTTATTTGTAAGCCTCTCTTACGCTCTCGTTTCCGCTCAAAGAGTAAATCTGCCGGGCTTATGTTAGTTGCACGAAGGATGCACACAAGGCTGGCTGCGAGACGGATTGATGTCCCAGAGGGTTAACGCGTGCGCTGTCTTGTAACGCGTACTTTATACATAATAGCATTACAGGAGTTTCGCTTTATCAACGTCGGCGATAAAATGCATACTTATTGGATACACTCCCCCCTCCCCCCTCGTTCTTTTTCTCTTGGATGTTTTTGTCGACCACATTATTTTATTTTTAATACGGTGTACATACATGCAATTTCGTGTAAATAAATTGCTCGCGCTTCATGTGATTTCATGTAATATTAAAAGCGATGATGAATCTATCTTCGCATCCGCATATTCATAATTTATTCATTATTTCAACGATGTTATGCAAAATATATGAATTATTAATCATTATATTTTCTCTCCCCATCGCGGATATTGTAAACTTTGATAATTAAAATCACGAATCAAAATTTGATCACACGTTATAGCAGAATATATAATATGTTAATATATATATATTGCATTGTACTCTATATACACGACGAGAGACTATGCTACTTGCATGTGCATCTTTTTGGAGCTTAAGTTCCTTCCACTCCGGTGTTTCCGGTTGGAAACACATTTTCCAGCACGTATATATGTTATTTCTTTTTTAACCGCCTGTCCAATACAAACCCATGTTGTAAATCCGACACCCGTCTACAGCTATACCTTGGTTGGTTCTTTGGTAAACTTGCGTCGCGATGAATCCCAGGCAAAACTCCAGAACACGCTAAATCCGGAGATTGGGTTGTCCAGGGTCACGAGGATAGATGCGTTCCGCAATACACTTGAGAAATCTTAGCCGCGCGGCGATATTGTCAATGCTCCAACGCATTTGATCTTGTACACCGGATGTCCCGAGCGGAATTCGAAAGCAGAGCGCAGAATTCTCGCCGCAGTCTTGTAATATTTATCTTTGTTTTGTTAAGTAAATTATTTATATTCAAAGTTTAAACATTTTTCGCGAAAATTAAGGCCTGTGTAAGTCGTACAACATTCGTCTTGGGTGCGTTTTAAAGGTCTCTTCAAGACCTATAAAATGAGCCCTCAGCGAATGTTCTATGACTTACACAGGCCTTAATTTTTTAATTCAAAGTTTAAACGTTTTTTGCGAAAATTATAAAATAATATATATTCGAATAAATATATCAATAAATATATTCGAAAAATCATCTACGTTAATAGGAGAATATAATTTGCAAAGAGGTAGTGTCGATAGTGCGGCAATAAATGTCTTTTAATATGTCCGAAAAATCGTCTGAGTTAATAGGCGAACATATTTTGCAAAGAGGTAGTGTCGATAGTGCGGCAATAAATATACTCCAAAAATCATTTGCGTTAATAGGAGAATATAATTTGCAAAGAGGTAGTGTCGATAGTGCGGCAATAAATGTCTCTTTTAATATGTCCGAAAAATCGTCTGAGTTAATAGGCGAACATATTTTGCAAAGAGGTAGTGTCGATAGTGCGGCAATAAATATACTCGAAAAATCATTTGCGTTAATAGGAGAATATAATTTGCAAAGAAGTAGTGTCGATAGTGCGGCAATAAATGTCTCTTTTAATATGTCCGAAAAATCGTCTGAGTTAATAGGCGAACATATTTTGCAAAGAGGTAGTGTCGATAGTACGGCAATAAATATACTCGAAAAATCATTTGCGTTAATAGGAGAATATAATTTGCAAAGAGGTAGTGTCGATAGTGCGGCAATAAATGTCTTTTAATATGTCCGAAAAATCGTCTGAGTTAATAGGCGAACATATTTTGCAAAGAGGTAGTGTCGATAGTGCGGCAATAAATATACTCGAAAAATCATCTGCGTTAATAGGAGAATATAATTTGCAAAGAGGTAGTGTCGATAGTGCGGCAATAAATGTCTTTTAATATGTCCGAAAAATCGTCTGAGTTAATAGGCGAACATATTTTGCAAGGAGGTAGTGTCAATAGTGCGGCAATTAATATATTCGAAAAATCATCTGCGTTAATAGGAGAATAAAATTTGCAAAGAGGTAGTTTTGAATTCAAAGTTTCTACGTTTTTCGCGAAAATTAAGGCCTGTGTAAGTCGTACAACATTCGTCTTGGGCGCGTTTTAAAGATCTCTTCAAGACCTACAAAATGAGCCCTCAGCGAATGTTCTACGACTTACACAGGCCTTAATTTTTCAATTTAAAGTGTAAACTATTTTTTAAACGTTTTTTAGCAAATTTTCGCTTTATTAATATTTTTTGACAGAAATCTGCTGCTTAAGGCGTTAATTTGTTAATTAATTTATAATATAATTTGTTAATATAATATAATTTGTTGTGTTAATATAATTTGTAAAAGTCAAAATAATTATATGTTTTAAATAATATGTTGTAATTTATTAAATTTGATTAATATTTTTGTCACTTATCAGCTGATTTCTGTAAAAAAAAATTATTCGAGTTTAAAGAGTATTATAACATATTATTTATAACATTATTATTTTTATTTTAAAATTTAATTAGCAAATTAACAAACTTCTGTCAAAAAATTTTAATCAAGTTTAAACAAACTGTATATTAAAATATCATCTTTTTTATATAAAAAATCGAGGAATGGAGCGCGCTTGTGTTGTTCTAACTTTAATAAAATTTCTATTTACAAATTTAAAAAGTTTTATTAATTAAATTAATATCAACATATTATTATATTACAACATATTATTATATTATTATATTAATATCAATTTTGTTTATTATTTTATATATACATTTTATTTAATTAATTATGTTTATTTTATTTTTATTTATTTTATTATATATATCAAATAAATATCAATAAAGGGACATTAAAAATGTTCATTTTTTTCATCGCGTATCGAGAGGGTCGTGTCAAAGAAACCATTTTCCATCGTGTTAATATCTCGCGTCCTTGCATTATCGAGTTAGCCGGGCCATTAATTCTTCTCGCTGGCCAGCTTATCTGACAAGTGCATCTTTACAGAAACAAAGATCTTATTGATAAACTCTGGCCTCTGTCCTTTCAACAGAATTACCATTTTTCATTCGGAAACATTTTTACTAACAGAAATCTGATGAATAGCGTATCAATCTTCGTCTGAATATAACATTTTTTAGAAGCAAAAGTTGCTACTATGCGGTGTTAAGATAATATTTATTATGCTTCTCTTGTAATAACTACTTATTATCAGTATATGCGATAAAAAAAAATAGATCATATACATATATATTTTCGAGAGATTATTAATGATAAATAAGTATAAGTACTTATTTATCATTAATAATCTCTCGAAAATATATATGTATATGATCTATTTTTTTTTTATCTTATCGCATATACGTACGTTTCATCTCTGATAACTTCTAATGTTCTTCTTCTGTTTTGATAGGCGCTGGATGCTACCGGAAATCGAGTGAGGGAACTAAAGAACGACAGTTTGGGTCCTTACAAGAGTCTAGCCTTCATCTATCTAGGTGACAACTTCATCCAGACTATCGAGGAAGCAGCCTTCGCTAATCAGCCTTACCTGGAGGTGCTGGATCTCATGCAAAACGGTTGCGACACTTTGCCCAAGAGTCTCTTCCAATTGCCGTATCTTCGCACGCTCTATCTCAGTCGCAACAAGCTCACCGATTCGGTGTTCAATGTGAAAGTCACCTCGCCCCTCAGACTGTTACAGTTGACCAAGAACAAGCTCACCTTGATCCCAAATATAGGCGTCCAACCGACTCTCCTTAATCTCAACGTGTCCGACAACGTCATCACCTCGATCAGCACCGAGGATCTAGCTCAGTTTTGCTCGCTGAAGGAGCTCGATCTGTCCAGGAATATCATCAGATTCAACGCAGGCGGCTGCGAGTGTCAGATGGTCACCGCCTGGCTGAAGCTACGGCAGATCAAGGTGAAGCCCGATGATTTCTACAATTGTACCGATTCACCACCAGCTCTGAACGAAGACTGCGCCAACGTACAATTCAGCAACCGGACGTACGAGCTCTACAACGAGTGCTCGGCCATCATACAGCAGGAGGTGGAGACCGAGAAGGCTCGATCGGTGTGGATTCTCGTCGCCTCGTGCGTCTCGGTTTTCCTCTTCGTGGTCTTCGTGGCGTTGTTTTGCGTGCACAAGCGGAATCGCAGGCGGCGCAGAAAGCAGAAGGAGCAGCAACAACTGACGGCGAACAACGCCAATACCGAGTTGCTGAACAGCAATCTGACGGCAGGCAATTCGTGAAATAATCGCTGAAAGAACGTACAATCCGTAGAATCCTGTAAGAAGGGCTCTTTTTGACGTCGATGCGAGAATAAAATTTTACGCGTTCCGGAGAAGGCGATGAAAGTGCAAGAGTTATTTGAGAAATAAATGTTTTTTCTAAGAGAAAGAGAGAGACCGAGAACTGTTGGTGTTTCTTGAAAGAGTTTAATCGACGGATTTCACAGAGAATTTAATCGGATGCTATTATATATATTTACGTGCCTAAGTTTGTATCTGATCATCATTAATACACATTGCGCAATTGTTCAATAAACGTAAGATTATTATAATAGCTCGAATGCTGCTCCTGGCACGATTGCCATTTTTTGAAAAATATATTACAAATTTTTGAGAAGAGTGATATATATTATAATAGCCTCTTGAACAAAGACGTTATTGTCATCCAGAAGCCGAAGATATCGAGTAAAATACGTTGGACTTTTAATGGTACTTATTGTTAGAGATTACTTAAGACTCTGAAAGCAAAAAAAAGGGGAAAGCAGCTTTATCGAAAGTAATCAATGACAGAAGGCAGCTCCGCGGAGATTAATATACTTATAAAATATAAACGCGTTAAATTATAAAAAAAATGTGTAAATGTTATTATATTGTGTTCACATATATAATGGTTACAATATTTACATATAAGATTCTATGTGAATGTGGCGGAATTTTCGAGAAACTCTGCATGTTTGAACGAATATTATCCCACTATACTCTTTGCGATGATATATATATATATATATATATATATATATATATATATATATATAAAAGGAAATGTCGGCGTTAATTTCTTCTCGATGCCTGTCGAATAAATCTTGATAAAGCCGATCGCTCAATGTCGTCGCGTGCTTTTTGTCGATGTAATAGCGATGCGAAAACGTGCATTTACGGTTTATACGGTACTTAAACAGAATTTTCTTCCTTTCGAAGGATTTTGCTACGCCAAAGTGGATTTTTTTTTTATATCCAAGTGTCGATGGTTTTATTTACTTTCCTGTCAGGAAAGTCTTCTTACTTATACAATTTTGTGCATATTTTTTTATTTATTTCTTGTCTCAAAACTTAATATAGTTCTATTTATTAATTAGTTTAATAGTTCTAATCAAAATATTTATCATAATATTTACTCGATATATTTATTTGTAAAGTGTGCTTGTACGCACATTATAATGACAGAATTTGATGCGCTTATTTTCTTCGAACTCTCGACATTTCCCCTCTTTCTGTTTCTAAAAAGCATTTCTGTTATGTGAATATCTGTGTATATTATTGTAAATTGCTATATACATTTAGAGGATAAACAATTAAGTTAATATATATATATATAATGTGCGAAAAATCTTTTTAGTAGAATACTATCTATTAACCGTACTTTAAACTTTTATTCTGTGTTTTATTTAGTTCCTGAGTACTTATTTATTTCATACGGGTATGAGATTGTTTTATTTTATCCTAATATATCATATAAGACGAATAGAGAGTATAATTCGTATCAATTGAAATTATTAATATAACTTACACTTAATGTATATGTGATGTGCGCATTTTACAATATGTCAAAAAACTTTTATACTAATTTCCACGTTACTTTTTAATATGTATGAAAAATCTTTATATGTACAGAGGTATTAAAACTTGGAGATCCATAATAAATCGTCTTCAAGCAAGATTAACGATTTTTTATTCAGAAAAGTGTCCGAGTAGAAAACCTCTTTTTATACATAAATAGATATTAAAATAGGAAGTTCTCATGCTGTGAATATCCACAGATAGGGGAAGCAATCTAATTGAGAGCCAGATGTAATATATATAATCGATGCAAATTAGTGTTTTTTTTAAGCTCTGTTTTATCTATTCGGCCCCAAATTTGGATATCAGCATCTGTTAATAAATAAATCAATAAAGCGTGGATTATAGAAATAAATTCGCATCTAAAATACATATGGAATACTTGTGTGAGATACGTTTGCATATAAATACATATAATACGGACTATAATAAAATAAATTTTGCGTGTGAAAAATCCCTTTTCTAAAAAGTGCATGTTAAGTCGATTCTCGCAAGTATTGTTGCCTCTTTTCCGCGATGCTGATTGGTTATCTCGATGTGTGCTGCGTTGTACATTACTTCATATTGATAAAAGCCTGTCAAGGTTGAGCGACGCATTTTGACAGTTCAAATGTATATACGCATTTTGACAGTTCAAATGTATATATTGAGAGGTTAATAGTGTATTCAATTTGTGAATGCAATTATTGCGGTTTATATTATGATATACATGATATTATGTGTACATATCATTAAATTAAATTAAAGAAAATATAGATAAAGAAGACGAAGAAAGGAGGAAGAGGAAGTAGGAAAGAATAGAGAGAAAGGTATGTGTAGTAAAGTATATATATTTTATAAATGTAATAAATAAAGCATTATTTAATCCAATTTACATTATTTTATCAAGAGTTTTATGCGTTATTGTTGTGTAGATATTATTAATAAAGTACTATAGTTAAATATTATTAATGTTATTTAATTTTATTGATAATTAATATTATTTAATTTACTTATAGAATATTAAAATATTAAAATATTACTAAATTATATATTACTTCGTTAATGTTTAAATATTATTAGTTTTAATAAATTTTTTTATGTTTTATTTAAAGTTATAGAAAAGACCAATTATTTTTTTAATTATACCATTAATTTTATTAATCATAGATAGAGAAGAATAGAAAGAGAGAAAAAAGAGTAGGAAAAAAAAGAGAGAAAAAGAGAAAGGAGAAGAAGAGAAGAAGGCTTTTTAATTAAAATTGAAGAGAAAGAATAAGCAAAAGAAATAAAGAAAAAAGATTGATTGAATGACTGAAGGAAAAGAGAGAAGAAAAAATATAATATTAGGTAATATTTTTATTAAATTTTTTAAATGTTTTAATATTATTATATCTTTAATAATTTTTAAAATATTTTATTTATAGTTAATATAAAGGAGAGATGCATTATATTATTAATAGACAAAAATAGAAGAAGAGAAAGAGAAAAAGATAAAGGGAGAGTAGAAAAAAAAGCTTTATTTAAGATTAAAGAAGAGGATGAATAAGCAAAAGAGAAAGAAAAAAAGAAAAGAAGAAAAAGGAAAAGGGAGAAGAAGGAATATATTAAGTAATAAAATTTTTATTGAATTGTTTAAATGTTTCAATAGTATTATAATTTTAGTAACCTTTTAATTAATTTGTTTTTGTTTTATTTCATTAATGTTAAAAAAGAACCTAATTATTAATTATTAATTATTAATTATGTTATTAATTATATTATTAATAAATAGAGAAGAATAGAAAGAATGAGAGAGAGAGAGAGAGAGAAAAAAGAGTGAAAAAAGGAAGAAGAGAAAAAAGAGTAGAAAGCTTTATTTAAAATTAGAAAAGAGGATGAATAAGTAAAATATAGGAAGAAAGAGTGAAAAAGGGTAAAGAAAAAGAGAAGAATGAATTTAAAATTAGGTAATAATATTTTTATTAGATTTTTTAAATATTTGAATAATATAGTTTTTTAAAATGTTTTATTTATAAAATTCTTAATGAAAACATAAATTATATTATTAATTATATTATTAGTAGATATAGAAGAATAGAAAGAAAGAGACTAAAGAGAAAAAGAGTGGAAATAAAAGAGAGAAAAAAGAAAAGGAGAAAAAGAGAAGAAAGTTTTATTTAAAATATAAGAAAAGGAAATAAGAGAGTGAAAATGAATAAAGGAGAGAGAAAGAAAAAGGAAAAGTAGAAAAAAGCGAAAAGTTTTATTTAAAATTAAAGAAGAGATGGAGAATAAAAGAAAAAAGGTAAATGATTGAAGGAAAAGAGAGAATAAGGAATATATCAGATTATAATAATTATTAGGTATTAATTTTTTAATTGTTCGAATATTATTGTAATTTTAATAATCCTTTAAATATTTTATTTAAAGTTAAATGGGCTACTTTCGTGACAGAATTAAAATGTTCAGTTTAAAATGATCCGTGGCTATGATTTGTTAAATTTGAAATTTTATTAGAATCATAATTTCAGATTTGATCAATCACAGCACATTAATCACAGCGTACAATTCATTTTAATTTGAATTATTTTAATTTTGTCGTGTAAGGGCATAGGAGACGAATTATAATTATTAATTATATCATTAATTTTATCATTTATAGATAAAGAATAATAGAAAGAGAGAAAAAGAGGGAGATAGAAATACAGAGAAAAAAGAAAACAAAGCTTTATTTAAAATAAAAGAAGAGAAATATTAAGCAAAAGAGAGGGAGAAAAAAAAGATTATAGAAAAAGAGAGAAGGAATATAAAATAAAGTAAATTATCTTTAAATATCTTATTAAAGTTAAAGAGATGAATTGTATATTATTAATTATATTATTAATAGATAAAGAAAGAAAGAGAGGGAGAGAGAGAGAAGAAAAGAAAAAAAGATAAAGGAAAATGAAGAGGAAAAAAGGAGGAAGTTTTATTTGAAATTAAATAAGAAAAAGAGAATAAATAAAAGAGAGGGTGAAAGAGAGAAAAAGACTGAAATAGGAAAGAAGGAATATAATATTAAGTAGTATTTTTTCAGAATTATAAAATATATTATTAAATATAATTAATAAGTTTTAAATATTATTTATATTATTTATATTATTTAATTTTTTAAGGTTCCTTGGCATTTGCTGCGGCAATGTTGGATTTTGACGTCGAAGGTGAGAAAATACACGCTAAAAATTATTGCGTGCTATTTTTAGATAAAAAAATATTTTTATGAAACATAACTTCAGATGGCTTTAGCATACTTTTAAAATAGTCCGAAAACTATTCTTTCCCTTCGAAAATCAATCAACAATCGTAAAATGATCGTGATGCAGATTTTGTCATACGAAATGCGCAGTAGAAATGAGTTTCGACATATATTACCGCGATATATGCATGCAGTCACGCATAACTCGTGATAATGTGCAGACAATATACTGTTAAAATGTATATAAGATTAATTTTTTGCACGTTTTGAAATATCGAAAATTAAAATTTTTAAGCCGCAAATCCCATACGGCGCAGATTTATATAACGTATATTGGACCAAAAAGATAGTACGCTGGTATGCTTATGATACAAAGATAATCTGCAAACAATACATTATTGAAATATATATACGATGAATTTTTGGATCGCCTTAAAATATTAGAAATCGATACTTCTTTACAGTTGACCTTATGCGACGCAATCTTATTCTATGTATATCAAGTTAAAACAATTGTACGCTGGTGTCTGTTTGGTACCAAATGAATCTGTAATCAATGTAATATTAAAATGTATAATCGATGAATTTTTGGCTCGTCTTAAAATATTAGAAATTGATACTTTTTTACCGCTGACCCTATGCGACGCAACATTATTTTAAGTGTATCAAGTTAAAAAATTTGTACGCTGGTGTCTGTTTGGTACCAAATGATTCTGTAATCAATGTACTATTAAAATGTATAATCGATGAATTTTTGGCTCGTCTTAAAATATTAGAAACCGATACTTTTTTACCGCTGATCCCATGCGACGCATCCTTAATTTATGTATAGCAAATGAAAAAGTTTGTACGCTGTTGTCTGCTTGGTACCAAATGATTCTGTAATAAATGTACTATTAAAATGTATAATCGATGAATTTTTGGCTCGTCTTAAAATATTAGAAATTCATACTTTTTTACCGCTGACCCTATGCGACGCAACATTATTTTATGTTTATCGTATTAAAAAATTTGTACGCTGTTGTCTGCTTGGTACCAAATGATTCTGTAATAAATGTACTATTAAAATGTATAATCGATGAATTTTTGGCTCGTCTTAAAATATTAGAAATCGATACTTTTTTACCGCTGATCCCATGCGACGCATCCTTAATTTATGTATAGCAAATGAAAAAGTTTGTACGCTGTTGTCTGCTTGGTACCAAATGATTCTATAATAAATGTACTATTAAAATGTATAATCGATGAATTTTTGGCTCGTCTTAAAATATTAGAAATTCATACTTTTTTACCGCTGACCCTATGCGACGCAACATTATTTTAAGTATATCAAGTTAAAAAATTTGTACGCTGGTGTCTGTTTGGTACCAAATGATTCTGTAATCAATGTACTATTAAAATGTATAATCGATGAATTTTTGGCTCGTCTTAAAATATTAGAAATCGATACTTTTTTACCGCTGATCCCATGCGACGCATCCTTAATTTATGTATAGCAAATGAAAAAGTTTGTTCGCTGTTGTCTGCTTGGTACCAAATGATTCTGTAATAAATGTACTATTAAAATGTATAATCGATGAATTTTTGGCTCGTCTTAAAATATTAGAAATCGATACTTTTTTACCGCTGACCCTATGCGACGCAACATTATTTTATGTATATCATGTTAAAAAATTTGTACGCTGGTGTCTGTTTGGTACCAAAAGATTCTGTAATCAATGTACTATTAAAATGTATAATCGATGAATTTTTGGCTCGTCTTAAAATATTAGAAATTGATACTTTTTTACCGCTGACCCTATGCGACGCAACATTATTTTAAGTATATCAAGTTAAAAAATTTGTACGCTGGTGTCTGTTTGGTACCAAATGATTCTGTAATCAATGTACTATTAAAATGTATAATCGATGAATTTTTGGCTCGTCTTAAAATATTAGAAATCGATACTTTTTTACCGCTGATCCCATGCGACGCATCCTTAATTTATATATAGCAAATGAAAAAGTTTGTACGCTGTTGTCTGCGTGGTACCAAATGATTCTGTAATAAATGTACTATTAAAATGTATAATCGATAAATTTTTGGCTCGTCTTAAAATATTAGAAATTCATACTTTTTTACCGCTGACCCTATGCGACGCAACATTATTTTATGTTTATCGTATTAAAAAATTTGTACGCTGTTGTCTGCTTGGTACCAAATGATTCTGTAATAAATGTACTATTAAAATGTATAATCGATGAATTTTTGGCTCGTCTTAAAATATTAGAAATCGATACTTTTTTACCGCTGATCCCATGCGACGCATCCTTAATTTATGTATAGCAAATGAAAAAGTTTGTACGCTGTTGTCTGCTTGGTACCAAATGATTCTGTAATAAATGTACTATTAAAATGTATAATCGATGAATTTTTGGCTCGTCTTAAAATATTAGAAATCGATACTTTTTTACCGCTGATCCCATGCGACGCATCCTTAATTTATGTATAGCAAATGAAAAAGTTTGTACGCTGTTGTCTGCTTGGTACCAAATGATTCTGTAATAAATGTACTATTAAAATGTATAATCGATGAATTTTTGGCTCGTCTTAAAATATTAGAAATCGATACTTTTTTACCGCTGATCCCATGCGACGCATCCTTAATTTATGTATAGCAAATGAAAAAGTTTGTACGCTGTTGTCTGCTTGGTACCAAATGATTCTGTAATAAATGTACTATTAAAATGTATAATCGATGAATTTTTGGCTCGTCTTAAAATATTAGAAATCGATACTTTTTTACCGCTGACCCTATGCGACGCAACATTATTTTATGTATATCATGTTAAAAAATTTGTACGCTGGTGTCTGTTTGGTACCAAAAGATTCTGTAATAAATGTACTATTAAAATGTATAATCGATGAATTTTTGGCTCGTCTTAAAATATTAGAAATTGATACTTTTTTACCGCTGACCCTATGCGACGCAACATTATTTTAAGAATATCAAGTTAAAAAATTTGTACGCTGGTGTCTGTTTGGTACCAAAAGATTCTGTAATCAATATACTATTAAAATGTATAATCGATGAATTTTTGGCTCGTCTTAAAATATTAGAAATTGATACTTTTTTACCGCTGACCCTATGCGACGCAACATTATTTTAAGTATATCAAGTTAAAAAATTTGTACGCTGGTGTCTGTTTGGTACCAAATGATTCTGTAATCAATGTACTATTAAAATGTATAATCGATGAATATTTGGCTCGTCTTAAAATATTAGAAACCGATACTTATTTACCGCTGATCCCATGCGACGCATCCTTAATTTATGTATAGCAAATGAAAAAGTTTGTACGCTGTTGTCTGCTTGGTACCAAATGATTCTGTAATAAATGTACTATTAAAATGTATAATCGATGAATTTTTGGCTCGTCTTAAAATATTAGAAATTCATACTTTTTTACCGCTGACCCTATGCGACGCAACATTATTTTATGTTTATCGTATTAAAAAATTTGTACGCTGTTGTCTGCTTGGTACCAAATGATTCTGTAATAAATGTACTATTAAAATGTATAATCGATGAATTTTTGGCTCGTCTTAAAATATTAGAAATCGATACTTTTTTACCGCTGATCCCATGCGACGCATCCTTAATTTATGTATAGCAAATGAAAAAGTTTGTACGCTGTTGTCTGCTTGGTACCAAATGATTCTGTAATAAATGTACTATTAAAATGTATAATCGATGAATTTTTGGCTCGTCTTAAAATATTAGAAATCGATACTTTTTTACCGCTGATCCCATGCGACGCATCCTTAATTTATGTATAGCAAATGAAAAAGTTTGTACGCTGTTGTCTGCTTGGTACCAAATGATTCTGTAATAAATGTACTATTAAAATGTATAATCGATGAATTTTTGGCTCGTCTTAAAATATTAGAAATCGATACTTTTTTACCGCTGACCCTATGCGACGCAACATTATTTTATGTATATCATGTTAAAAAATTTGTACGCTGGTGTCTGTTTGGTACCAAAAGATTCTGTAATAAATGTACTATTAAAATGTATAATCGATGAATTTTTGGCTCGTCTTAAAATATTAGAAATTGATACTTTTTTACCGCTGACCCTATGCGACGCAACATTATTTTAAGTATATCAAGTTAAAAAATTTGTACGCTGGTGTCTGTTTGGTACCAAATGATTCTGTAATCAATGTACTATTAAAATGTATAATCGATGAATTTTTGGCTCGTCTTAAAATATTAGAAATCGATACTTTTTTACCGCTGATCCCATGCGACGCATCCTTAATTTATATATAGCAAATGAAAAAGTTTGTACGCTGTTGTCTGCGTGGTACCAAATGATTCTGTAATAAATGTACTATTAAAATGTATAATCGATGAATTTTTGGCTCGTCTTAAAATATTAGAAATCGATACTTTTTTACCGCTGATCCCATGCGACGCATCCTTAATTTATGTATAGCAAATGAAAAAGTTTGTACGCTGTTGTCTGCTTGGTACCAAATGATTCTGTAATAAATGTACTATTAAAATGTATAATCGATGAATTTTTGGCTCGTCTTAAAATATTAGAAATCGATACTTTTTTACCGCTGATCCCATGCGACGCATCCTTAATTTATGTATAGCAAATGAAAAAGTTTGTACGCTGTTGTCTGCTTGGTACCAAATGATTCTGTAATAAATGTACTATTAAAATGTATAATCGATGAATTTTTGGCTCGTCTTAAAATATTAGAAATCGATACTTTTTTACCGCTGATCCCATGCGACGCATCCTTAATTTATGTATAGCAAATGAAAAAGTTTGTACGCTGTTGTCTGCTTGGTACCAAATGATTCTGTAATAAATGTACTATTAAAATGTATAATCGATGAATTTTTGGCTCGTCTTAAAATATTAGAAATCGATACTTTTTTACCGCTGATCCCATGCGACGCATCCTTAATTTATGTATAGCAAATGAAAAAGTTTGTACGCTGTTGTCTGCTTGGTACCAAATGATTCTGTAATAAATGTACTATTAAAATGTATAATCGATGAATTTTTGGCTCGTCTTAAAATATTAGAAATCGATACTTTTTTACCGCTGACCCTATGCGACGCAACATTATTTTATGTATATCATGTTAAAAAATTTGTACGCTGGTGTCTGTTTGGTACCAAAAGATTCTGTAATAAATGTACTATTAAAATGTATAATCGATGAATTTTTGGCTCGTCTTAAAATATTAGAAATTGATACTTTTTTACCGCTGACCCTATGCGACGCAACATTATTTTAAGTATATCAAGTTAAAAAATTTGTACGCTGGTGTCTGTTTGGTACCAAATGATTCTGTAATCAATGTACTATTAAAATGTATAATCGATGAATTTTTGGCTCGTCTTAAAATATTAGAAATCGATACTTTTTTACCGCTGATCCCATGCGACGCATCCTTAATTTATATATAGCAAATGAAAAAGTTTGTACGCTGTTGTCTGCGTGGTACCAAATGATTCTGTAATCAATGTACTATTAAAATGTATAATCGATGAATTTTTGGCTCGTCTTAAAATATTAGAAATCGATACTTTTTTACCGCTGATCCCATGCGACGCATCCTTAATTTATGTATAGCAAATGAAAAAGTTTGTACGCTGTTGTCTGCTTGGTACCAAATGATTCTGTAATAAATGTACTATTAAAATGTATAATCGATGAATTTTTGGCTCGTCTTAAAATATTAGAAATCGATACTTTTTTACCGCTGATCCCATGCGACGCATCCTTAATTTATGTATAGCAAATGAAAAAGTTTGTACGCTGTTGTCTGCTTGGTACCAAATGATTCTGTAATAAATGTACTATTAAAATGTATAATCGATGAATTTTTGGCTCGTCTTAAAATATTAGAAATCGATACTTTTTTACCGCTGATCCCATGCGACGCATCCTTAATTTATTTATAGCAAATGAAAAAGTTTGTACGCTGTTGTCTGCTTGGTACCAAATGATTCTGTAATAAATGTACTATTAAAATGTATAATCGATGAATTTTTGGCTCGTCTTAAAATATTAGAAATCGATACTTTTTTACCGCTGATCCCATGCGACGCATCCTTAATTTATGTATAGCAAATGAAAAAGTTTGTACGCTGTTGTCTGCTTGGTACCAAATGATTCTGTAATAAATGTACTATTAAAATGTATAATCGATGAATTTTTGGCTCGTCTTAAAATATTAGAAATCGATACTTTTTTACCGCTGATCCCATGCGACGCATCCTTAATTTATGTATAGCAAATGAAAAAGTTTGTACGCTGTTGTCTGCTTGGTACCAAATGATTCTGTAATAAATGTACTATTAAAATGTATAATCGATGAATTTTTGGCTCGTCTTAAAATATTAGAAATCGATACTTTTTTACCGCTGACCCTATGCGACGCAACATTATTTTATGTATATCATGTTAAAAAATTTGTACGCTGGTGTCTGTTTGGTACCAAAAGATTCTGTAATCAATGTACTATTAAAATGTATAATCGATGAATTTTTGGCTCGTCTTAAAATATTAGAAATTGATACTTATTTACCGCTGACCCTATGCGACGCAACATTATTTTAAGTATATCAAGTTAAAAAATTTGTACGCTGGTGTCTGTTTGGTACCAAATGATTCTGTAATCAATGTACTATTAAAATGTATAATCGATGAATTTTTGGCTCGTCTTAAAATATTAGAAATCGATACTTTTTTACCGCTGATCCCATGCGACGCATCATTAATTTATGTATAGCAAATGAAAAAGTTTGTACGCTGTTGTCTGCTTGGTACCAAATGATTCTGTAATAAATGTACTATTAAAATGTATAATCGATGAATTTTTGGCTCGTCTTAAAATATTAGAAATTCATACTTTTTTACCGCTGACCCTATGCGACGCAACATTATTTTAAGTATATCAAGTTAAAAAATTTGTACGCTGGTGTCTGTTTGGTACCAAATGATTCTGTAATCAATGTACTATTAAAATGTATAATCGATGAATTTTTGGCTCGTCTTAAAATATTAGAAATCGATAGTTTTTTACCGCTGATCCCTTGCGACGCATCCTTAATTTATGTATAGCAAATGAAAAAGTTTGTACGCTGTTGTCTGCTTGGTACCAAATGATTCTGTAATAAATGTACTATTAAAATGTATAATCGATGAATTTTTGGCTCGTCTTAAAATATTAGAAATCGATACTTTTTTACCGCTGATCCCTTGCGACGCATCCTTAATTTATGTATAGCAAATGAAAAAGTTTGTACGCTGTTGTCTGCTTGGTACCAAATGATTCTGTAATAAATGTACTATTAAAATGTATAATCGATGAATTTTTGGCTCGTCTTAAAATATTAGAAATCGATACTTTTTTACCGCTGACCCTATGCGACGCAACATTATTTTATGTATATCATGTTAAAAAATTTGTACGCTGGTGTCTGTTTGGTACCAAAAGATTCTGTAATCAATGTACTATTAAAATGTATAATCGATGAATTTTTGGCTCGTCTTAAAATATTAGAAATTGATACTTTTTTACCGCTGACCCTATGCGACGCAACATTATTTTAAGTATATCAAGTTAAAAAATTTGTACGCTGGTGTCTGTTTGGTACCAAATGATTCTGTAATCAATGTACTATTAAAATGTATAATCGATGAATTTTTGGCTCGTCTTAAAATATTAGAAATCGATACTTTTTTACCGCTGATCCCATGCGACGCATCCTTAATTTATATATAGCAAATGAAAAAGTTTGTACGCTGTTGTCTGCGTGGTACCAAATGATTCTGTAATAAATGTACTATTAAAAGGTATAATCGATAAATTTTTGGCTCGTCTTAAAATATTAGAAATTCATACTTTTTTACCGCTGACCCTATGCGACGCAACATTATTTTATGTTTATCGTATTAAAAAATTTGTACGCTGTTGTCTGCTTGGTACCAAATGATTCTGTAATAAATGTACTATTAAAATGTATAATCGATGAATTTTTGGCTCGTCTTAAAATATTAGAAATTCATACTTTTTTACCGCTGACCCTATGCGACGCAACATTATTTTAAGTATATCAAGTTAAAAAATTTGTACGCTGGTGTCTGTTTGGTACCAAATGATTCTGTAATCAATGTACTATTAAAATGTATAATCGATGAATTTTTGGCTCGTCTTAAAATATTAGAAATCGATACTTTTTTACCGCTGATCCCTTGCGACGCATCCTTAATTTATGTATAGCAAATGAAAAAGTTTGTACGCTGTTGTCTGCTTGGTACCAAATGATTCTGTAATAAATGTACTATTAAAATGTATAATCGATGAATTTTTGGCTCGTCTTAAAATATTAGAAATCGATACTTTTTTACCGCTGATCCCATGCGACGCATCCTTAATTTATGTATAGCAAATGAAAAAGTTTGTACGCTGTTGTCTGCTTGGTACCAAATGATTCTGTAATAAATGTACTATTAAAATGTATAATCGATGAATTTTTGGCTCGTCTTAAAATATTAGAAATCGATACTTTTTTACCGCTGATCCCATGCGACGCATCCTTAATTTATGTATAGCAAATGAAAAAGTTTGTACGCTGTTGTCTGCTTGGTACCAAATGATTCTGTAATAAATGTACTATTAAAATGTATAATCGATGAATTTTTGGCTCGTCTTAAAATATTAGAAATCGATACTTTTTTACCGCTGATCCCATGCGACGCATCCTTAATTTATGTATAGCAAATGAAAAAGTTTGTACGCTGTTGTCTGCTTGGTACCAAATGATTCTGTAATAAATGTACTATTAAAATGTATAATCGATGAATTTTTGGCTCGTCTTAAAATATTAGAAATCGATACTTTTTTACCGCTGACCCTATGCGACGCAACATTATTTTATGTATATCATGTTAAAAAATTTGTACGCTGGTGTCTGTTTGGTACCAAAAGATTCTGTAATAAATGTACTATTAAAATGTATAATCGATGAATTTTTGGCTCGTCTTAAAATATTAGAAATTGATACTTTTTTACCGCTGACCCTATGCGACGCAACATTATTTTAAGTATATCAAGTTAAAAAATTTGTACGCTGGTGTCTGTTTGGTACCAAATGATTCTGTAATCAATGTACTATTAAAATGTATAATCGATGAATTTTTGGCTCGTCTTAAAATATTAGAAATCGATACTTTTTTACCGCTGATCCCATGCGACGCATCCTTAATTTATATATAGCAAATGAAAAAGTTTGTACGCTGTTGTCTGCGTGGTACCAAATGATTCTGTAATCAATGTACTATTAAAATGTATAATCGATGAATTTTTGGCTCGTCTTAAAATATTAGAAATCGATACTTTTTTACCGCTGATCCCATGCGACGCATCCTTAATTTATGTATAGCAAATGAAAAAGTTTGTACGCTGTTGTCTGCTTGGTACCAAATGATTCTGTAATAAATGTACTATTAAAATGTATAATCGATGAATTTTTGGCTCGTCTTAAAATATTAGAAATCGATACTTTTTTACCGCTGATCCCATGCGACGCATCCTTAATTTATGTATAGCAAATGAAAAAGTTTGTACGCTGTTGTCTGCTTGGTACCAAATGATTCTGTAATAAATGTACTATTAAAATGTATAATCGATGAATTTTTGGCTCGTCTTAAAATATTAGAAATCGATACTTTTTTACCGCTGATCCCATGCGACGCATCCTTAATTTATTTATAGCAAATGAAAAAGTTTGTACGCTGTTGTCTGCTTGGTACCAAATGATTCTGTAATAAATGTACTATTAAAATGTATAATCGATGAATTTTTGGCTCGTCTTAAAATATTAGAAATCGATACTTTTTTACCGCTGATCCCATGCGACGCATCCTTAATTTATGTATAGCAAATGAAAAAGTTTGTACGCTGTTGTCTGCTTGGTACCAAATGATTCTGTAATAAATGTACTATTAAAATGTATAATCGATGAATTTTTGGCTCGTCTTAAAATATTAGAAATCGATACTTTTTTACCGCTGATCCCATGCGACGCATCCTTAATTTATGTATAGCAAATGAAAAAGTTTGTACGCTGTTGTCTGCTTGGTACCAAATGATTCTGTAATAAATGTACTATTAAAATGTATAATCGATGAATTTTTGGCTCGTCTTAAAATATTAGAAATCGATACTTTTTTACCGCTGACCCTATGCGACGCAACATTATTTTATGTATATCATGTTAAAAAATTTGTACGCTGGTGTCTGTTTGGTACCAAAAGATTCTGTAATCAATGTACTATTAAAATGTATAATCGATGAATTTTTGGCTCGTCTTAAAATATTAGAAATTGATACTTATTTACCGCTGACCCTATGCGACGCAACATTATTTTAAGTATATCAAGTTAAAAAATTTGTACGCTGGTGTCTGTTTGGTACCAAATGATTCTGTAATCAATGTACTATTAAAATGTATAATCGATGAATTTTTGGCTCGTCTTAAAATATTAGAAATCGATACTTTTTTACCGCTGATCCCATGCGACGCATCCTTAATTTATATATAGCAAATGAAAAAGTTTGTACGCTGTTGTCTGCGTGGTACCAAATGATTCTGTAATAAATGTACTATTAAAATGTATAATCGATGAATTTTTGGCTCGTCTTAAAATATTAGAAATCGATACTTTTTTACCGCTGATCCCATGCGACGCATCCTTAATTTATGTATAGCAAATGAAAAAGTTTGTACGCTGTTGTCTGCTTGGTACAAAATGATTCTATAATAAATGTACTATTAAAATGTATAATCGATGAATTTTTGGCTCGTCTTAAAATATTAGAAATTCATACTTTTTTACCGCTGACCCTATGCGACGCAACATTATTTTAAGTATATCAAGTTAAAAAATTTGTACGCTGGTGTCTGTTTGGTACCAAATGATTCTGTAATCAATGTACTATTAAAATGTATAATCGATGAATTTTTGGCTCGTCTTAAAATATTAGAAATCGATACTTTTTTACCGCTGATCCCATGCGACGCATCATTAATTTATGTATAGCAAATGAAAAAGTTTGTACGCTGTTGTCTGCTTGGTACCAAATGATTCTGTAATAAATGTACTATTAAAATGTATAATCGATGAATTTTTGGCTCGTCTTAAAATATTAGAAATTCATACTTTTTTACCGCTGACCCTATGCGACGCAACATTATTTTAAGTATATCAAGTTAAAAAATTTGTACGCTGGTGTCTGTTTGGTACCAAATGATTCTGTAATCAATGTACTATTAAAATGTATAATCGATGAATTTTTGGCTCGTCTTAAAATATTAGAAATCGATAGTTTTTTACCGCTGATCCCTTGCGACGCATCCTTAATTTATGTATAGCAAATGAAAAAGTTTGTACGCTGTTGTCTGCTTGGTACCAAATGATTCTGTAATAAATGTACTATTAAAATGTATAATCGATGAATTTTTGGCTCGTCTTAAAATATTAGAAATCGATACTTTTTTACCGCTGATCCCTTGCGACGCATCCTTAATTTATGTATAGCAAATGAAAAAGTTTGTACGCTGTTGTCTGCTTGGTACCAAATGATTCTGTAATAAATGTACTATTAAAATGTATAATCGATGAATTTTTGGCTCGTCTTAAAATATTAGAAATCGATACTTTTTTACCGCTGACCCTATGCGACGCAACATTATTTTATGTATATCATGTTAAAAAATTTGTACGCTGGTGTCTGTTTGGTACCAAAAGATTCTGTAATCAATGTACTATTAAAATGTATAATCGATGAATTTTTGGCTCGTCTTAAAATATTAGAAATTGATACTTTTTTACCGCTGACCCTATGCGACGCAACATTATTTTAAGTATATCAAGTTAAAAAATTTGTACGCTGGTGTCTGTTTGGTACCAAATGATTCTGTAATCAATGTACTATTAAAATGTATAATCGATGAATTTTTGGCTCGTCTTAAAATATTAGAAATCGATACTTTTTTACCGCTGATCCCATGCGACGCATCCTTAATTTATATATAGCAAATGAAAAAGTTTGTACGCTGTTGTCTGCGTGGTACCAAATGATTCTGTAATAAATGTACTATTAAAAGGTATAATCGATAAATTTTTGGCTCGTCTTAAAATATTAGAAATTCATACTTTTTTACCGCTGACCCTATGCGACGCAACATTATTTTATGTTTATCGTATTAAAAAATTTGTACGCTGTTGTCTGCTTGGTACCAAATGATTCTGTAATAAATGTACTATTAAAATGTATAATCGATGAATTTTTGGCTCGTCTTAAAATATTAGAAATTCATACTTTTTTACCGCTGACCCTATGCGACGCAACATTATTTTAAGTATATCAAGTTAAAAAATTTGTACGCTGGTGTCTGTTTGGTACCAAATGATTCTGTAATCAATGTACTATTAAAATGTATAATCGATGAATTTTTGGCTCGTCTTAAAATATTAGAAATCGATACTTTTTTACCGCTGATCCCTTGCGACGCATCCTTAATTTATGTATAGCAAATGAAAAAGTTTGTACGCTGTTGTCTGCTTGGTACCAAATGATTCTGTAATAAATGTACTATTAAAATGTATAATCGATGAATTTTTGGCTCGTCTTAAAATATTAGAAATCGATACTTTTTTACCGCTGATCCCATGCGACGCATCCTTAATTTATGTATAGCAAATGAAAAAGTTTGTACGCTGTTGTCTGCTTGGTACCAAATGATTCTGTAATAAATGTACTATTAAAATGTATAATCGATGAATTTTTGGCTCGTCTTAAAATATTAGAAATCGATACTTTTTTACCGCTGATCCCATGCGACGCATCCTTAATTTATGTATAGCAAATGAAAAAGTTTGTACGCTGTTGTCTGCTTGGTACCAAATGATTCTGTAATAAATGTACTATTAAAATGTATAATCGATGAATTTTTGGCTCGTCTTAAAATATTAGAAATCGATACTTTTTTACCGCTGATCCCATGCGACGCATCCTTAATTTATGTATAGCAAATGAAAAAGTTTGTACGCTGTTGTCTGCTTGGTACCAAATGATTCTGTAATAAATGTACTATTAAAATGTATAATCGATGAATTTTTGGCTCGTCTTAAAATATTAGAAATTCATACTTTTTTACCGCTGACCCTATGCGACGCAACATTATTTTAAGTATATCAAGTTAAAAAATTTGTACGCTGGTGTCTGTTTGGTACCAAATGATTCTGTAATCAATGTACTATTAAAATGTATAATCGATGAATTTTTGGCTCGTCTTAAAATATTAGAAATCGATACTTTTTTACCGCTGATCCCATGCGACGCATCCTTAATTTATGTATAGCAAATGAAAAAGTTTGTACGCTGTTGTCTGCTTGGTACCAAATGATTCTGTAATAAATGTACTATTAAAATGTATAATCGATGAATTTTTGGCTCGTCTTAAAATATTAGAAATCGATACTTTTTTACCGCTGATCCCATGCGACGCATCCTTAATTTATGTATAGCAAATGAAAAAGTTTGTACGCTGTTGTCTGCTTGGTACCAAATGATTCTATAATAAATGTACTATTAAAATGTATAATCGATGAATTTTTGGCTCGTCTTAAAATATTAGAAATTCATACTTTTTTACCGCTGACCCTATGCGACGCAACATTATTTTAAGTATATCAAGTTAAAAAATTTGTACGCTGGTGTCTGTTTGATACCAAATGATTCTGTAATCAATGTACTATTAAAATGTATAATCGATGAATTTTTGGCTCGTCTTAAAATATTAGAAATCGATACTTTTTTACCGCTGATCCCATGCGACGCATCCTTAATTTATATATAGCAAATGAAAAAGTTTGTACGCTGTTGTCTGCGTGGTACCAAATGATTCTGTAATAAATGTACTATTAAAATGTATAATCGATGAATTTTTGGCTCGTCTTAAAATATTAGAAATCGATACTTTTTTACCGCTGATCCCTTGCGACGCATCCTTAATTTATGTATAGCAAATGAAAAAGTTTGTACGCTGTTGTCTGCTTGGTACCAAATGATTCTGTAATAAATGTACTATTAAAATGTATAATCGATGAATTTTTGGCTCGTCTTAAAATATTAGAAATCGATACTTTTTTACCGCTGACCCTATGCGACGCAACATTATTTTATGTATATCATGTTAAAAAATTTGTACGCTGGTGTCTGTTTGGTACCAAAAGATTCTGTAATCAATGTACTATTAAAATGTATAATCGATGAATTTTTGGCTCGTCTTAAAATATTAGAAATTGATACTTTTTTACCGCTGACCCTATGCGACACAACATTATTTTAAATATATCAAGTTAAAAAATTTGTACGCTGGTGTCTGTTTGGTACCAAATGATTCTGTAATCAATGTACTATTAAAATGTATAATCGATGAATTTTTGGCTCGTCTTAAAATATTAGAAATCGATACTTTTTTACCGCTGATCCCATGCGACGCATCCTTAATTTATATATAGCAAATGAAAAAGTTTGTACGCTGTTGTCTGCGTGGTACCAAATGATTCTGTAATAAATGTACTATTAAAAGGTATAATCGATAAATTTTTGGCTCGTCTTAAAATATTAGAAATTCATACTTTTTTACCGCTGACCCTATGCGACGCAACATTATTTTATGTTTATCGTATTAAAAAATTTGTACGCTGTTGTCTGCTTGGTACCAAATGATTCTGTAATAAATGTACTATTAAAATGTATAATCGATGAATTTTTGGCTCGTCTTAAAATATTAGAAATCGATACTTTTTTACCGCTGATCCCATGCGACGCATCCTTAATTTATGTATAGCAAATGAGAAAGTTTGTACGCTGTTGTCTGCTTGGTACCAAATGATTCTGTAATAAATGTACTATTAAAATGTATAATCGATGAATTTTTGGCTCGTCTTAAAATATTAGAAATCGATACTTTTTTACCGCTGATCCCATGCGACGCATCCTTAATTTATGTATAGCAAATGAAAAAGTTTTTACGCTGTTGTCTGCTTGGTATCAAATGATTCTGTAATAAATGTACTATTAAAATGTATAATCGATGAATTTTTGGCTCGTCTTAAAATATTAGAAATTCATACTTTTTTACCGCTGACCCTATGCGACGCAACATTATTTTATGTTTATCGTATTAAAAAATTTGTACGCTGTTGTCTGCTTGGTACCAAATGATTCTGTAATAAATGTACTATTAAAATGTATAATCGATGAATTTTTGGCTCGTCTTAAAATATTAGAAATTCATACTTTTTTACCGCTGACCCTATGCGACGCAACATTATTTTATGTTTATCGTATTAAAAAATTTGTACGCTGTTGTCTGCTTGGTACCAAATGATTCTGTAATAAATGTACTATTAAAATGTATAATCGATGAATTTTTGGCTCGTCTTAAAATATTAGAAATCGATACTTTTTTACCGCTGATCCCATGCGACGCATCCTTAATTTATGTATAGCAAATGAAAAAGTTTGTACGCTGTTGTCTGCTTGGTACCAAATGATTCTATAATAAATGTACTATTAAAATGTATAATCGATGAATTTTTGGCTCGTCTTAAAATATTAGAAATTCATACTTTTTTACCGCTGACCCTATGCGACGCAACATTATTTTAAGTATATCAAGTTAAAAAATTTGTACGCTGGTGTCTGTTTGGTACCAAATGATTCTGTAATCAATGTACTATTAAAATGTATAATCGATGAATTTTTGGCTCGTCTTAAAATATTAGAAATTGATACTTTTTTACCGCTGACCCTATGCGACGCAACATTATTTTAAGTATATCAAGTTAAAAAATTTGTACGCTGGTGTCTGTTTGGTACCAAATGATTCTGTAATCAATGTACTATTAAAATGTATAATCGATGAATTTTTGGCTCGTCTTAAAATATTAGAAATCGATACTTTTTTACCGCTGATCCCATGCGACGCATCCTTAATTTATGTATAGCAAATGAAAAAGTTTGTACGCTGTTGTCTGCTTGGTACCAAATGATTCTGTAATAAATGTACTATTAAAATGTATAATCGATGAATTTTTGGCTCGTCTTAAAATATTAGAAATCGATACTTTTTACCGCTGATCCCATGCGACGCATCCTTAATTTATGTATAGCAAATGAAAAAGTTTGTACGCTGTTGTCTGCTTGGTACCAAATGATTCTGTAATAAATGTACTATTAAAATGTATAATCGATGAATTTTTGGCTCGTCTTAAAATATTAGAAATTCATACTTTTTTACCGCTGACCCTATGCGACGCAACATTATTTTATGTTTATCGTATTAAAAAATTTGTACGCTGTTGTCTGCTTGGTACCAAATGATTCTGTAATAAATGTACTATTAAAATGTATAATCGATGAATTTTTGGCTCGTCTTAAAATATTAGAAATCGATACTTTTTTACCGCTGATCCCATGCGACGCATCCTTAATTTATGTATAGCAAATGAAAAAGTTTGTACGCTGTTGTCTGCTTGGTACCAAATGATTCTATAATAAATGTACTATTAAAATGTATAATCGATGAATTTTTGGCTCGTCTTAAAATATTAGAAATTCATACTTTTTTACCGCTGACCCTATGCGACGCAACATTATTTTAAGTATATCAAGTTAAAAAATTTGTACGCTGGTGTCTGTTTGGTACCAAATGATTCTGTAATCAATGTACTATTAAAATGTATAATCGATGAATTTTTGGCTCGTCTTAAAATATTGGAAATCGATACTTTTTACCGCTGACCCTATGCGACGCAACATTATTTTAAGTATATCAAGTTAAAAAATTTGTACGCTGGTGTCTGTTTGGTACCAAATGATTCTGTAATCAATGTACTATTAAAATGTATAATCGATGAATTTTTGGCTCGTCTTAAAATATTAGAAATCGATACTTTTTTACCGCTGATCCCATGCGTCGCATCCTTAATTTATGTATAGCAAATGAAAAAGTTTGTACGCTGTTGTCTGCTTGGTACCAAATGATTCTGTAATAAATGTACTATTAAAATGTATAATCGATGAATTTTTGGCTCGTCTTAAAATATTAGAAATCGATACTTTTTTACCGCTGATCCCATGCGACGCATCCTTAATTTATGTATAGCAAATGAAAAAGTTTGTACGCTGTTGTCTGCTTGGTACCAAATGATTCTGTAATAAATGTACTATTAAAATGTATAATCGATGAATTTTTGGCTCGTCTTAAAATATTAGAAATTCATACTTTTTTACCGCTGACCCTATGCGACGCAACATTATTTTATGTTTATCGTATTAAAAAATTTGTACGCTGTTGTCTGCTTGGTACCAAATGATTCTGTAATAACTGTACTATTAAAATGTATAATCGATGAATTTTTGGCTCGTCTTAAAATATTAGAAATCGATACTTTTTTACCGCTGATCCCATGCGACGCATCCTTAATTTATGTATAGCAAATGAAAAAGTTTGTACGCTGTTGTCTGCTTGGTACCAAATGATTCTGTAATAAATGTACTATTAAAATGTATAATCGATGAATTTTTGGCTCGTCTTAAAATATTAGAAATTCATACTTTTTTACCGCTGACCCTATGCGACGCAACATTATTTTGTGTTTATCGTATTAAGAAATTTGTACGCTGTTGTCTGCTTGGTACCAAAAGATTCTGTAATCAATGTACTATTAAAATGTATAATCGATGAATTTTTGGCTCGTCTTAAAATATTGGAAATCGATACTTTTTACCGCTGACCCTGTGCGACGCATCCTTATTTTATGTTTATCGTATTAAAAAATTTGTACGCTGTTGTCTGGTTGGTACCAAAAGATTCTGTAATCAATGTACTATTAAAATGTATAATCGATGAATTTTTGGCTCGTCTTAAAATATTAGAAATTGATACTTTTTTGACGCGGACCCTGTGCGACTCATCCTTATTTTATGTATAGCAAATGAAAAAGTTTGTACGCTGGTGTCTGTTTGGTACCAAATGATTCTGTATTCAATGTACTATTAAAATGTATAATCGATGAATTTTTGGCTCGTCTTTAAATATTAGAAAACGATACTTTTTTACCGCTGACCCCATGCGATAGTAGCTAATTTCTATGAAAAAATATTAATAAATACTTTCGTCTATAAAATCATATCTCGACGTTATGATTATCTCTATTCACAAAAGATTCTTATAGATAATTCTATTTTGTTCGCACTTCTGTTTCAGATTTAAATACTGAATTTTTATGCATTGCATAATTAATTAATATATACTTCTTTATGTATTGATTGCAATGCATGCATAAAAATATGTGAATTAATTATGCAATGCATAAATATTCATTACTTAAATCTTTAACAGAAAACCAAAAAAATAGAATTATATACAAGAATCTTTCGAACAAAATATCTATGCTTCTATCAGATTCATGCGTCTGTACACACACATCCAACACACTGCAGTCTCGCGCGAGACTGACCGCAAGACTCTGAGCAGCGGTGCGAACAAAAAAAATAGAATTTTCTGTAAGACTGTTTTGATAATCGAGATAATCACAACGTCGAGACTAATTACGATTTTATGGACGAGAAGATTTATTAATATTTTTTTATAGAAATTAGCTACTTTAAACTCGGTTATTATTTTTGACAGTTATCAGCTGATTTCTGTCAAAAAGTATTAATCGAGGATAAAGTATTATCAACATTACTACTTTAATTTTTATAACGTATTATTACTCTGAAATTTAATTAGCAAATGAATGCTTTAGTAATATTTTTTGACAGAAATCAGCTGATTTAAGCGCCAATTTGTTAATTAAGTTTTTAAATAATATATTTTAAAAATTAAAATAATAATTTGTTTAAAATAATATGTTATGGTATTTTAAACTCGATTAATATTTTTTGACAGTTATCAGTTGATTCTGTCAAAAAAATATTATTATTTTAATAATTATTTTTTAAAATATGAAATCAAAGAATGGCGCGCGCGTAGCGCGCGCTTGTGTTGTTCTAGTATATACATAAAATAGATTGAACGTGCAATTATGTATTTGTTACTCTTAGCAAAATCCGTATTGTATATATTTGTATGCGAACATATAATATTCAATATGCGAATTTACTTTTATTAATCCGTGCTTTACTGATTTATTTATTGGACAGTTGCTGATGACAGTCCAAATTTGGGGCGAAAACATACAATAGATAATATTTGGGGGGGGAAAAAAAAAGAATAATTTGTACCGATTATATGTATATATATTACGTCTAGCTCTCAATTAACTTCCTTCCCTACCTGTGAATAAATATTCATTTATATATAAATAGATATTTATCGAAACTTACAAAATTATTGAAAAGACATACACTATTTTAATTTCTTTTATTTGATTGTTTATAGAGTAATGTAATGTGTACACTTTGAAATACATTATCTGTACAGTTCTATAGAAGAGAGTAAACATAAAAGATGCAATTTTATCGCCAAAACGGGAGATATACATTTTTAACTCGATGAATTTTATTTTGAAAGAGATGGAAATTATCAGTAGACTCTGTTAATAATTCATGCAAAAATACAATTTATCAATTCGATAATATAGCTATTTTTAGATTTTTTGAAACAAAGGAAATTTTCCTCTTTTTTTTTAATGATTCTATATACAAAATGTTTAGCTGATTTAATATGTATTTGCAAATGTAGAATCTGAGAACAATGTAATCTTTTTTTTCGTTTGATACTGTCTCTATCAAAAGACTTATCCTAACTTAACGTTTGCCTAAAAATAGCTGTGTTTTCACGCTATCGAAAAAAAATAATTAATATACGAGTACATTTGTACGGTTAATTTTTGTAATTTTTATTAGTATATAAATGATATAAAGCTGAATACAATTGAGAAAAATCATTTTGAACGCACAGTTGGGCGCGCGATTGTAAGAACAAATATGTTTCTCGCATTTTTTTCTTTGAAATATATTATTTCGGTACAAGAATCAACTGCGCATCAACGATATTCGCGATGCACAATTTCGCGCTCCTTCTCATCCTTGACATTTAATCGCGATTTTCAACTTTCAGTTAATGTCACTCAACATTGGAAAATGGAAACAACATTCAATCGAATGTTAGTCAAGCGTTTTCTTCGGGCCATCACAGAGTGACGAAACTGAGTTCATCCAACTGACAGTTATCATATATATTTAGCTTTCGCACAGTCTCACACTGTCATACTTAAAAAGAAAGAAAAAAAATACAAAAAAAGAGAAATGAATACTGACAGCCTAATCGCTCTATTGAATATTTGCTTTTTTTGGACATAGTAAACGAACATAAACGCAACTTACATTAGATATTATAAATTAAGACAACATTAAATCATTAAAACACGCTCGAAACATCATTTGTCCAATATTACAATTTAAATAGAATATAAACGGACGCATTAGCATGGCATTAGTAAATGTATGAACTTGTATGCAGCACGTAACAATGGAGAAGAAATTGGCTGAATGCAAGAGTTCCCTACCCTTAATAATGTCCGTCTATTCGACAATTGTACGGCTGTGGATTTAACGGAATATAATAATACAATTTTGTCTTTCTCTTATATATATATATATATATATATATATATAATAAATGGATTTGTAAATGCACCCTATTTCATTTGTTCGCCACACAAGATCCAGTTGTTAAGTTTGATTAAAATTCTTTGCACATCAGCTGAAATATACAATATCTTCTCTTTCTCATTAGTTATACATAGACATATATTCAACTGCGATAATGGGAGAAAATTATATGTATTCTATAATTGTAATATATATTTATCGTTCCTTTTTTTGCTTATTATCCTCTTTTTTAGAGTGAATATTAATAAATGAATTTTGTAGAATTTATTGTGTCTGACATTATACTCCATATTATGTATATTTCTTTATATTAATGGCACGATTTTTTTTTATTCTCATCAATTTTTACAAAGCACTTGCAAAGCTTCATTATCATAGAAACGAAGATCTTTTGATAATAATGTCAATAAAGAATGATGAATAGATTGATAAGATGCAGTTGAATGATGCACATCTTATGTGTAACTCTTACACATTTATTGCAATAGAATATATGTATCTATATTTTTCCATTGCAATAAAAAGTTTATATATTTTTATTGCTATACATACATACATATATATATATATATTATATATATGTACATAACATGTGAGAGAAGATATTATACTTGAACTGAGAAAAAATCAAATAAACAATTGGTTTTGTTAATATAAACATGTCACAAGATTTTTTAAATTTATATAATAATACAGTTTTAAGAAGCACCGCTTAAAAATTCATGAGAGTAAAAAAAAAAATTCATGTCATTAATAGAACAAAAAATTAACTTAGAGCATAATGTCAGAAGTATGAGATACAAGATTCATTTATCAAAATTAATTTAGAGTATAATGCATACTTAAGCTTATGATAAATTTATATATGTTTACATAATGCGGCAACGCTCTTCACCTTGTGGATCGCTCTGAAACATAAAACGTACGATGTTTCATCAACAAAACGAACGGAAAAAACGAAAAATAAATATGAGTAATTACCGCGGCCCCACAATTCGCTTAATTCACTGCGGGAATATTTAGCATGTTTATTTAGTTACATTTATAAGCGAATAATGAACCTTTATGTTAAATTTACACAGTGAAAAAGATGTGTATATGAAAATATGAGATATATCCTTTCGATGAATTATAACATTACTCTATTTTGCTTAAAATTCTTTTGCATATAACGTATTTAGTCCGCATAATCTCTATCATTTGTATACAATCTATATTAATGTACAATACATAAGTATACACGCTAAATTAAATTTATGTTATTCGTAAATGTTACTACGTAAATGTTCACATTTTAAATAAAGCAAAGCGCATACAGTTCCTCAAATTATACATCTTATAATTCGATTAGATAAACTTATTTCAATAATGAAATGAGCAACTGATATTTAGGGTGTGTGAAGTTGGCACCCCTATGTTATGCTATCATAGTTCTGTTAAGAGTTCTGAGTTATTTAGAACCATAGGAAGAGTTCTTGATAATTTTTAGAAATAGTTCCGGTCATTACGATAACGAAAATCAGTTTCAAAAAATCGGGGTGCCAACTTCACATTTTTTTACACATCGAGAAACGCGCGACCGTTGGTCACGAACAATCGAAGAAGAGCACTGGAGGTGGAGCTAGATTGGCACTGCCAGGTTTGGAACGCGCAACGATACGTCACGCTGAGTCGTAGTGGTGGGGCACTGTAGGGCTCGCGACGTGGGAGCTCGGCGAATCACGTCGCGACTACATACCCCCACCAGGTCGTAGTGGTGAGGCATTGTAGGAGTCGCGACGCAACGTACGTGCGAGGTTCAGCGAATCGCGTCGCGACTACATATCCCCACCAGGTCGTAGTGGTGGGGCATTGTAGGGCTCGCGACGCATCGTACGTGCGAGGTTCAGCGAATCATGTCGCGACCACTACGACTTGGTAGGGGTATGTAGTCGCGACGTGATTCGCTGAACCTCGCACGTACGTTGCGTCGCGACTCCTACAATGCCCCACCACTACGACCTGGTGGGGGTATGTAGTCGCGACGTGATTCGCCGAACTCCCACGTCGCGAGCCCTACAGTGCCCCACCACTACGACTCGGCGCGACGTATCGTTGCGCGTTCCAAACCTGGCAGTGCCAGTCTAGCTCCACCTCCAGTGCTCTTCTTCGATTGTTCGTGACCAACGGTCGCTGGTGGGGGTATGTACGACTTGTCGCGACGTGTCGTTGGTCGTTGCGCGTTCCGAATCTGGCAGTGCCAGTCTAGCTCCACCTCCAGTGCTCTTCTTCGATTGTTCGTGACCAATAGTCGCGCGCTTCTTGCCGGTCCGCCAAAGGACGAGTGTATTAATTAGCGTCTTTGGTGGTTAATTATCGTATAAATCCGATCGCGTCGCACGTACCAATATACTCAGAAATAACTCAGAAATAACTCAGAACTCTTAACAGAACTATGATAGCATAACATAGGGGTATCAACTTCACACACCCTGATATTTATGTAATATCATAAAATAAAAATGTTTGATTGTTCACTGAAATACAAAAGCTCATAAGCTAAAGATTTCGTACAGATCTCTAATATTCATAAATTAAAATTTAGAACTAAAAACTATTTAATCCACAAATTAATATTGAATATTCAATGTAAAAGAAAGCTTTAACTATTATCTATCTGCAAATAATATTTAATGAAAATATGTTTTTATATATATATATATATATAATCGTGATAATATATTTTTCAATTAAAGACAATGTGGTTAATTGATGGGGGATGATATAATAATCTTAACAAAGATTATATTAATTCTCATAAGGTATGAGATTTAGTTGTTAAGCGGTGAGTATCCAGGCAAAGTGCTGCATGAAAACCAACAAAATATGAAGCAAAATAATTCTTATACATTATATGAGTGCGTAATAAGATATTAATTATTGACAACGTAATGTTCGAACATCTGATAGGTTATAAAATAACTTACATAAAGTGCCCATCAGAGTCGTGTGCCCTCACCCTTAATACGGGTACAGATATCTTCTCTATGGAACAAGAAGTGAATTGTTGTAAAAACGCTACCCCCCGAAATTAGTTGTCTATAACTGCAACACTTATTCTGTATATCAACAAATCTCCAAAAAACACAAGTGGAAAGTAAGAAATGTCTGAATATTTACTTATACTCTTGCATAAATGTTAAATTGATCCCTGATAATGCGCCTTGAAAAATCTTCAAACAAATATTATTCTCACAGCCACATTGTCTTCTTTTAATGTTTAAGAATTTCAAAAAATATATTTATTTATTTTTGTGCTTGATGTTTATTTTTTGTATTGATTTCTATTGAGCATTTTTGTAGTTTGCCAGAAAAAGCATTTTTTTTTACATTATTGCAATTGTTTACTAATTACAATTTTATACGTCAATAGTATATCAAAATATTGCTGCAGTTAGGATATAACACTGACATATATCAGCATTATATTATTACGTTCAATTTCTGTCCTAATGACGTCTATTACTCTTGTTTTAATTTCAAAACTAGTTTAAAGCTTTCATCTACGATACTTACAACATTCAATGTAATGCGTAATGCAATAAAACATTTACTGTAACCTTACCTGTTGGTGATGAAGTTCTTCCGATGGTCGAAATCCCATACTTTCCCTGTGTCGGGACAAAGATGTGGCCAACTGCTGCCTCTTGCGCTCAGAAGTTGCCATTTCCTATTAAAAAATTAAAAAATGTAAAGTTTGTTCTTAAATATTTTGTATAATACTTTAGCTAATAAGAGATCTGTTTCTATTTTGGAATTTAAAGATATATATATATATATATATATTGTATATATACATATATGTATATATATATATTGATATTGAAAGGAAAAATGCTTATTTAAGGATTAAATGCATGATAAATGACGATGCATACCTCTCCTTCGTTATTGATCAGAGTCGTAGTCATGTTATCTGCTATAAACCACTTTTGACCCTTCATAACGATGTTGGATGGTGGTTCGTGCGTTGCGCCAATATCGGCCGACCATACTAGTACGTTAGCACCTCCTTCGAGTTTCGCAGTACGATGAAATTTGAAAAGTGTTTCAAGAGTACCAGCTTTACGAATAATCTGCCAGCCGCTCAAACTTATTTCCTGTTGCAGAAATTATATTCGATATGTAGCACTATGCGTTATCCGTAATTCAAGTAAAATCGAACGCAAAAATTGTTCCAAAGTTTTCAGGCCTTACCTTGCTGCCCTTATTGGTGAGTTTCACAAATCGTCCTTGGGGATCCGCTTCCATAATCTCTACATCACCCCTAGCAGTGCCTGTAACGCTGTAATCACTACTGCTGCGCTCTTCACTTTCTTCCAATAAAGTGCGTTTCCGCTTGCCGCCTCTGAGAGGAGTATGTCGGGACGGTGTTACTCTACCAGCTAGAGATGTGTTCGTGGATTGTGCAGGAGTGATGTTTAATCTGGGAATTAAAGAATAAATTAATATCTAACATTTACATTGAAATAACACCGTGTAGGAACGATATAATAGCAGATTCTGGATTCAATCTCGTCTATTTCACATATGTCTCTTAAGAGGCTAACAATGAAGGATTGAGAGCTCAACAAAAATTAAATATTTATTAAAATAATTAAAATTAACTAAAATAAAAATAAATTAAAATAAATTTAATTAATTTAAAAAAAACGAAAATAAGGATTTACTATTCAAGAGATTCCAATATATTGGCTCACCTAGCCTCCTCGGACTCGAGCATCTTACGATATGCAGCGATTTCCAAATCTAGCGCCACTTTAATGTCCATGAGATCCTGATATTCTTGCAATTGCTGAGCCATTTCATCTCGCATACGTGCTAATTCCGCTTCCAAACTAGCTACGTTTTCCGCATGACGAACACGTTCGTTTTCTCGTAAATTTTCCAAATCTCTGTCGAGAGACACATTTATGTTAATTGAATACTTAATTATCTATAGAAATTTATAAGTGCTTTATATTTATTTTGCATAAACAATATTAATTAGATCAATATATATGTCAATTATAAAATATTAAAACATTTTTCTCATAAGATCATTTAAATCGTTTCTCTTCCATATTACCTACTCTTCTTGCTTATTTAATAAAAATAAAATATAATGTACTTGAAGAAATAATATGTAACTATTGACACATAAACTTTATTTTATAAATGAAAAAATTTTGTATTAAAAAAATTACCTGATTCGTGCATTAAGCGCATTGTTGGTCGCTTCGAGCTCGTTGATTCTTGAATTAAGTCCCTCGATTCTAGAACGCGTTTGCCTTAACTCTTCGACTGCCATGCTGGCAGCTCCACTATTACGCTGTGCATGAGAAGCCAAATTCTTGATTTTATTTTCATACAAAAGCTCGATTTCTTCTCGATTAGCCCGCATTTGCGCTTCATATTGATCGCGTAACTCTTGTAAAGATTGTTGCAGCTTAGCCTCGTATTGCTCTGCAAGGCGTCCATCTATTTCGGATATCTCAACCTAAAATACAAAATCAATAGATAATTAATAAAACTAACACATAATATTATAAGTATTGTTTCGACAAATTTTTTAAATTATTACATTAAATTATTATATTTAAAAATAAATTTTTTTTTTAAATCGACAAATAAAGCAATATTTACAAATTTAAAACTAATTGTATCAACACTGATAAGAACTTTAACTTATTTTTAGTCTTTTCTATTACAGTTCTTATTGCCAGTTTTGAGAAAAACTCATCAATTAACTGTTCGTGTAAAAATAGTAATAAATGAACTATATCTTTGTAATGATGACAGTTTCAAGAACCGCGTTATTTCCAATAATCACTTACTTGTCGTCTCGTACGAGTCTCCGTAAGTTCTGTCTGGTAAACTTGATCCTTGAAACTGATGTCTTCCTTGAGACTCTGAATATTGTTTTCTAGATCGATTCGCTGCAGAGTCTCCTCCTCCAGGTGTTTCCGAGCATCGTCGAGCAGCGCTTTCAACCGATCGATTTCTTTCTCCGAATCCCGATCTTTCTCGGCGAGCTTCTTGCGCTCGGCCTGCGATTGATTGAACTGCGATTGCAAATCACTGCAACGCGTTTCAAATATCATTGCATTTCGCTCAGCTATTTGAAAATCCTTTATCTTCTTATCCAATCTAAAAAAATATACGTTAAATAAATATTAGTCATATGCATTTAAATTACAAATATATATATATATATATATATATATATATATGTATATATATATAATTTATCAATTAATAAAATAACTTTTATATTTCTCCGATGTGAATACATTTATTATCCTAGATATTTTACTTTAAAAGTCGATTTTCGAAAACGCTTGCTAAGATTTCTACGAACTGTTTTTATTCGATATAAGAAATTTGTGAACATGTATTATCATTCATTATAATTTGGGAAAAGACATATCCACCCAATTAAACCTATTACATAAGGTTTTATCTTTCATGAAGGATTAGATATACATTTACTAATAAATAAAAATAAATTAAAATTCTAATTACTTGAAAATTCTTATACTAATATTTACATTATGTTTTAATGGATATTAAATAATGCAAAAAGAGATAAATATTAATCAAATATCGTATTAATAATAAATAAAAGACTAAGAGTCAAACGGTTCTTGCAATTTTGCTTAAATATAAAGAAGAATTTTTGACAGCTAATTTTATACACAAGAGCGAGTTTCATTGACCCATCAACGATAGGCTCTATCTTTCGAATCTTTCACGAAGGTTCTTTTGACATAAAATATTCGACATCGTCTCGTTATCCTTGGCCTACTGCTTTAAAACGGGTAACATCGAATGATGATGCTAATTTCCTGGAAAACGAGATTTATTTTCCTTACTGATGTGATATCTTCGGAATGTGTCGTGTGTGATTTTCACGGCTATCAATTCTCGTCTCTCTTTTATATTAAACCGAGAAAATAGTTTAGCTCAAATAATGCATTAGGAAAAAAAAGATCAATAAAAGGTGAAAAAATTTTTTCATTTTCTTTTTCCTTCTTTTTTTACTTTCTTTTTTCTTCTTTTTTTTCGCGGAAATTTCCCGGTTCCAAGTAACGTGGTAAATGCAATTATTTACGCATACAATGTGCGATATTCATTCGGGATGTAATCGACATTATGACGAATTCGTCTTCATTTATTTACAGTATTTCGCCGAACATGTGAGGGACCGGGTGGACCAGGCGAGGAGAGAACGCGCTTCTATTTCAAGCTGTGCCCGACCCACATCGAGAATTTTATTTTCTCCACCATGGTGGCCCGGACTGTTGTCTTAATATTCGTCCGGTTGCCGCACAAAGATCTCGCGTTAAAAGATTTCTTAAAGGAAAATCATTAAAAAACGATACACGATATAAACGTCAGTCAAGTACGATTTATTGTATTGTAATGTTATTATTTATCGCGATATGTTTTTAGTTTGCTTGATCAGATATTATTAATAAATATATTCTTATTAATAAATATATTAATTATATTTTAGTATTATTTAATCGATGCTTTATTTACGTCAATTAATTTATATTTAATATTTTGTGAAAAAAAGTTGCATTAAACAATAATAAAATGTTAAATTTTCTATCGTATATTAATACAATGTTATGTTAATTAATACATTATTATACATTTATTATATTTACTATATTTCTGTAATATACAATTTGTAAATTCTGTCATGCATCTGTAAATTCACTTTTATAATATATCTGTCACTTCTATCATTCGTAAATTCTCTTTCTGACATTGTCTTATAACACTGTCTCAAGTTAACTGTTAAATGTGCGTTTGTGATAAATTATTATATTAAATATGCAACACACATGTGTTAACCCGCATGTTCAACGAGGTTGGACACCACTGCTCTAAACAATCGCTAAATAAGGAAGGCAGTCTCGGGATTAATATTCCTTAGCAGGGGGTGATGGTCGTCGCCCTCGTCTTCCCTCGCAACCAATCGGAGCAAAACGAGACAGACGAGACACTTCGAAAGTGTTACAATGTTACAACCAAATATGCATGAACGATGTTACAAGCTTTACAATGTCAAATTTAATTGCGGACTGATCGAATATATATAATTTTGCGCTCGCGTGATTAATTGAAAAGCAAAAAGTGTAATTTTGAATCTTGTAATTACTCCTCGATTATGTCACAAATGTGTAAAAAATATGTTTTTAAATTTGTTAAAATAAATCTATCCTATAAACACTTTCCACATGTCAATTCTTTTTTAAAATACTTTTAATGCCTATATATATATATATATATATATATATATATATATATATATGCTTTTAAAATACTTTTAATGCCTATATATATAATATTTATATATATAAACTAGTTATTTTTTAAATTAAAATAAAAAAAATATATATGTATATATATTAATTAAACAATTTTAATTAAAAAAATATTTTATTAAGAAGATTGATATTATAATATATAATTGAAGATTTGATACTAATCCAAAATGAAGATAGCTGATTGGATTTGCGTAAATAATTTAATTAATTTCAAGCAATCAGCAAATCAGACAATGGCCTAAGATGTCGAATTTGTCTCTAATCAGATGATCATCATATTATATGTATATGCGACACATCTTGTATATAATCTTGAACTTAGAACGCGATTCTCGCGGCTCTAAAAATGGTTTTACGAATTTCGCGAGCACACAACGCTGCAAAATGGTTAATATATGACAGGGACATATGATGTCATCCTTGACTTCGTACGACGTTCGATTCGTGGCTCCGAAATTTAATATTTAAGCATCGAGAAGACCGTCGATTAACGCAATCGTTATCAAAATAGATATCACATCATGCATTCGATAGTTTTGATTCCGACATATATTCGCAAAATAGCAATATGCCAAAAAAAAAAAGATTTTATTATAAACTATTCGTGTTCTATATTTTTGGTTTTATTTTATTAATTTATTTTATCTTTCATTTCAGATAAAAGGAAGTATATCTTATTTTTTTACAAAAAATCTAATAGAAAGTATCACTAATATAATATTAAATTCTATCAGAATTATTATTAATATGCAGATCAAAAATTTTTTTTTTGTGTTGAAATTTTGCCCTTTTATTCGTGAAATACGCATTGCATAATAATTGCACGTATGTGCATAAGCAATAATTAATATTTAAGCGTGTCACCGACATTACGTAAAAGTAAAGAATGTGCATTTATCGCAACTGGATGACATTACTTTAGTTTTAAAGGGAATGACAAAACCGAAAAGAATTTCTTTTTCTCAAGAAAAATTCAAGGCCTTTGTTATTTTTGAAGACAATGGTATGAAAAATGATGAGGTTTTTGAAAGAAGAAACTTTAAAAAGAAACGTTGTACAGAATATCTCGCAAGGTATTTTTATTGTTACTCATATTTTAAATCGTATTTTTTGCGAACATACGAATAATAATTTATATTCTTCAACGAATTTATTTTTCTATTGTAAAAAATGTTTCTCTTGTTATTTTAATTTTATATTTATTTTTTTTTTTCAAAACCTGCATCGCTTTTTACAATTAAAGAGATTAAAAGATTCAGGAAAATGCACAGCAACCCCAAAAATATCAATCCAAGAAGAATAAACAATAAAACGCGAGATACAATTCTGCGAATCCTATATACACACAGGCAAGATTACCATAAAATCTCAATTTTAAATATTCGCGTTCTTTGATTATCAAGCACTTACGTCAAGCACTTACGTCAAGCACTTACGTCATCGCATTTTTTTTTTTACGTGTCCAAAGACCACTTTTGTGAATGCTATAGGCCTATAAGCATAATTAAGAGCCGCCTATAGCTGCATAATGAAGGGCAATTTTGGTCGCTGACACAATTCCTTTTTTTCTCTCTGGTTCTTACGAGACATCGAGACAAAAGAGTCACGATAACGAATACAATATGGTATTGTCTGTAAACAATAACTGAATCGCGAGATGTTATTGATAAATCATGTCATTAAAATGACATTGCCAAAAAATGTCATCTTTTGTATGAAAATGAGCCTATGGCAAAAATAATTTCAATCGATATTTTATGAATGCGTTCTATTAATAATACTTCATTCATAATTCAATAATACTTAATTCGATACTTCAATTAATAAATATACAATATACAAATTAATTTGTAATGTATTGTAATTAATTTGTAATGTAATAATGTAAAAAACAATATACAAATTAATTTGTAATGTATTGTAATTAATTTGTAATGTAATAATGTAAAAAACAATATACAAATATACAATATACAATTAATAAATATCCAATATACAAAAAAGACTCCAATCGATATATCGATTTATTTCGCAGTGAAAAAAAATATTTTGAACTTCGAGAGATGAGACCTGTGCGATAAAAATGTAATTTCGAAAGATGCAGGTGCGTCGACGATGGAAAAAAATTGGAGGAGCATTCCTGACCCTTCTGCCTCAGGTAAAACCGGACATGACAGATGCTTTACGGGAAAACTTACTAGTCGTGTCGTAAAGCATTCCGACAGTAACGGTATATCAGAGAACACCGTAATTTCTGGTCTCCATGAAACCCTAAGGTACCTTTAGACTTCGATCGCAACTTGTAATTTAGACACACCTTACGCATTACAATTACTTTAAGCATGGAATTGTCGCTTGTGTATAATAAATGCAATTTTGCGTATTTATTTCACGCGAATGAAAAAGATGAAATGTGAAAAGATGAATTGTTCACCAAATATCTTTTCTATCTGCACATTCAACGTGTAATGTTTTTACTAATTTTGTAAAAAAAAAACAAGATATATTCTTCTTCACTAAGATAAAATATATAGTTAAAGTAATTAATAAAAGAAGACAAGACATGATAAACAATTTATAATGAAATCTTCTGTTCCATTTCATTACGATTATTAGTTTGCGAATAAACATAAAGAATTAAGGGGAAACAACATTTTAAAGTCTGAATGAGCGTTTTCTTTATGAATTATTTTTAAAGAACACAAACTTTGGTAAAATATTATTGATTGGGGATTTAAATGTGCATATATTGGACAATATTTGAGATTCTTTTTTTATTACTAAACTTGATTACAAATTTTTTAAAAATAAATGAACAATATTTACTATTTTATTATATAATTAAATTATATAATTTTTAAAAATAATATTTACTACTTTTTTCACCCCAAAATACATTCATTTTTTATCGAAATTTTAAAACTTTTTGTTTCAAAGTTTGTTCATTTTTCCAAAAACTATTATAATTTAATTTCCGTACATTTAACTGAAACTACACTAATATAGATGAAAAGATAATAAAATTGTTTTTTCTCAGATAAACTAAACGTGAACAAAGTGGAAAATCGTATATCTAATAATAAAAAATTCTCAAATATTGCTTAATATATAATATGCACATTTAAATCCGCAATCAATAACATTTCAACTAATTGGCGCGATTAATCCTCATAATATGAGCGAAATAAAGGGATGAAAATATATATAGTAGTAAAAGTTTCTACGAGTTTCACTCTCGTACGGATCGATCGATTCTTCCGACAATGAATCAAAAAGAAACCGGATGTGTATATGTGTATATACAGAGCGTGTGCAGGAACGGAGTCAATGTTTTTAGGTCAGCTGATACGACGTCTCGCGCACCCGCTGACATCATCGCCGCATAGTAAGCGTGACGTAATCGCTCGTAGTAACGTCAGCGGGGCCCGGCCTCCGTTCATCCTTCTCGTGGACGCCGTTCACGCCGAAAATGATTTCCTTCCTACACCGAAAACCCTCGGTCTCCTCTATCCTTTCTTTTTAAACCCACTTCTCGGATGATTTAGCACAGATTCTCGACCTCGAATCCGATTTACAATAATAACTTCTAATATATTACAATAATATATATGAAGAATAAATATTTGAAGAATCAGAATACGGGGGTATAGATAAATATACTTCAAAATGCGCATAAAAAATAAAATTATAAATAAAACTTTCTGTCGCGAATTGTAGATCATTTAAAGCGACGGCTACAAGTCTACACGGAGAGAATTTTCTCTTAGAATTTAAAATCATGAAAATCATCGTGGTGATCGTGGGACAATATGGTATGGAAAGAATTTTATGAGAATTTTTCTGATTAATATTTATTACAATAAAAAATAATATCTATCACAATAAAATATAAAATATGTTTGATTAATTTTATTAAACTGTATAGTTAAAATTAGCTTAACATAGCTAAAATTAATCAAATATATTTTATTGTGATAGATATTATTTTTTATTGTGATAAATATTGATCAGAGAAATTCTCATAAAATTCTTTCATCAAGATTACCATGATTTTCAGGGTAAATTCTAAGAGAAAATTCTTTCTTTGTACCTTGGATGATCTGTGACTCGTGACAAAAATTCTATGAATATTATGTATTCTGCAAATTTACGAAAATTATTTGAAACATCAAAATACTTATATATGTATCAAAATATATTACATAGAAAATTATGAATAAAATTCTGTCTTAATTTCTGTTGCAAATTATATCTCCTTTCGTAAATTTTTTTTACAGCTACAGTGTATTTTGTATATTCTTAAAATTTAATATTTCTCCCAATTTATCTTGTTAATAAATAATATATTTTCAGAAAAAGCAAAATAAAAAAAAAGAATAAATCTTAATCTTTTGGTTAATTTTATATCTTCCTTTATATTTATTTTAAATATATAATTTATTTACTTTTTAGTTTCCTCTTTATTTAAGTTGACAAATGTATGTTTCGTATTTGCGTTATTAAAATCAATTGACACATCATTTAAGATCTTATTCTGTTGACAAACACACATTCTATTGATAACACGTGACGCATAATCGTCCGCTGATTATTAAAGTCTGATAATACAACAGATATCGATTCCTTTTAACCGATGAGTCTCTGTTTCGCGGTGAATGAATTAAAGGCCTTTATGAGGATACTATTCAACAGCACGCAATAAGGCAAAAAGATAACAGAATGGCACAAAAGTATCGATCGAATACGGGTTGAGAATATCGAGCTCGCATATAATGCACGTTGCTAAGATCCCACATTGATCTAATATCTAATTTTATCTAATTTTATATTCGTCCATTTTATATCATCCTTTAATATTAATTTTTTTTATATCTTGCACATGTGTAAAAGATTGGACAAAATATTTAACTACGACATAAAATGTCCCAAAATATACCGGGTGTCCCATTTTAAAGGACCCACTCAAATATCTCAGAAACACTGCGTTAAATCAAAAAATGTTTCCTACAAAAGTTGTAGGGTTTCGAGGGGGACATAACATAGTAATATTCATATGACCTCGGGCGGCGTCTCCAAGGTCAAGTGAAGGTGAGAATAAATTTTTTTAATGAAAACCCATATTTTTTATTATAACATCTTTTTCTACTAATTAATTTGAACAACTTTTATCTGAAGCATTTTTTTATTTTCTTCAAAATTCATTCTCACCTTCACTTAAGATTAACCTTCACTAACCTTGGAGACGCCGCCCAAGGTCAAATGGATATTACTATGTTATGTCCCCCTCGAAACCCTACAACTTTTGTAGGAAACATTTTTCGATTTAACGCAGTGTTTCTGACAATGAGATATTTGAGCGGGTCCTTTAAAATGGGATACCTGGTATATGATACATAATATACATATATGTAGATATATTTAATTTCTTATCATAGCAATGCAAAATAAATTAGTCTACTATCTGTGACATATCAGCAAAGAAATATCAGCAAATGGACGTTGTAGCGAGCGTGTGTCATTTCCAATGACAATTCTTATCTGATAATTCCCCAGAAATTACTGACAGTCAAGAAATACACTAATAGTCCATAATATTCACAAGGACGATGTAAACATTTTGTATACATATGTAAATTGAACAAAAAATAAAAACACTCCGATTCCCCTTGTAACTATCGAAATATCAAAATAATATTCAGATATGTATCGATAATGAGCTTCAATAATTAATTAATAAATTGATAAATAATTAGTTATGAAATATTAATAAGTAAATATTAATAGAATGTGTGCTTATCAACAGAATAAGATCTTAAATGATATATATCGATTGATTTCAATAACGCTAATACAAAACGTACATTTGTCAACTTAAATAAAGAGGAAACAAAAAAGTAGATAGATTATATTCAAAATATATGTGTATTATAATTGAAAATATAAAGAAAGATATAAAATTAACGATCCAAAGATTAAGATTGATTCTTTTTTAAATATTAATATTAGTGAATAAATTTATAATTGTAAATAATATTTTATAAATAATAAATACAATATTATTTATTAATAATAAAATATTAATAAATAATATATAATAATAATAATAATAATAATAACTTAAGATCCAAACAATTGTGCGTGCTATGAGAAAATATGCAAGAATTCATAATATATAAATACACTCGATTCTAAATTCGTGTCATCGTTATTTTAAGCAGCGTTAATTTCCATATAAATTATTCACGATCTATTCAGTTAGACGTTGCACATTCCTATGTGTCATAAAATTAAACTCGTATAGTAAATAATATAATTAAATATAAATAGTGGGAAAAGCGCGCGCGAAAAGAAATGTATACACTTTACAGAGACTGAATTATTTTGAGAATAGGGGAAGAGATTAATGGGAGACATTTAAAATACAGACACTCGGTTATAAATATGTATATGCATATACATATATGAATGTGTACGAAGCACATATAAATCATGAGATCTCATGCAAGATTCCGCCAATAATAATTCGTCGACATTGATTAAAGTCGCTCTTTTTAACGAGTATGAAAAATAAAACAATGTGGAAAAATAGGAGAAGCGCTCGTGGACCTTAATAAACAGCGGAGAGTTCTCGCAGCTCGTTATGAGAAATGCGGAATGGATGAAAATAAGAGGTCACTTACTTGCTCTTAAAATCCTCGTTATCGTCCCACAGCCGTTTCGTGTCGATCTCGAGTTTGGCTCGTTCCCTCGCGGTCTCGTCCAGCAGCTTCCGCGCGTCCGAGAGCTCGTGCTCGTACATAGCCTTGATATTGGATACCTCCCGGGTGACCGTCTCCTGGGTGGTCTGCACCTCCCGGGTCAGCCGGGAGTTCTCGGTCTCGAGGTGCCGCACCTTCTCGATGTAGCATGCTAGACGGTCGTTGAGGTTCTGAAGGTCTTGCTTCTCCTGTAGCCGCGAGTATCTCGTAGGGCTGAGCGGGCTGCCGGGTCGCCGGCTGACGATCGGCGTCGACGTGCTCGGCGGCGATTGGATGCTGCTCGAGGACGAGGAGGCGGCGGCGGCGGCAGCCGCGGCCGCGGCCGCTGTCTTCTTGCTCGATTTCGTGGACATTACGTTGCTGAGGAGTCGTCTGTACCTGGCCTCTCTCCCTCGGGCACGTCCGAGAAACGAACTCGCGTGCTCTTTGTCTGGATTCCGCGGATCAAATCGCGCTCGCACACCTCGCAGCTAAATGCGCACTACTGGTACTGGTCGCTACGAAAGGAACAGCGCAGCCAACGGTCAGAGTACGCGACGACGCCACATCACAAGCCGGGTTTCGCGCCGCCATTAAGCGGGAAGATGCGCCGCGGCTCGCCATTGGTCGAGGGGCCGCGCGAGCGGCCAATCGCGTGCCGCGACGGGGACGAGCGCGCGCAATGTCGCGTCAGCTGATTCGCCGCGGGATCAATCGCCGCGCGACCCGATTGGCTGTACGATGACGTAGATTTGGCGGGATTATTCAATCGTCGTTAACTCACTTTCTCCAATATATCCATTATTCTCATCTATTTATTAATTATTATTATAATTGTACTACGTTTTCTCCAACGTAATGTAAATTCGGTGCCAAAGAGCGTGGAATTTAAGTGCGACAAAATAATTTTCTTTCTAATTATAAAATTATACAAGAATTTTAATTAATATAAATTTCAACTACTCGATCCTGCCTCCTGAAATTCAAGATGTGCCTTTCTCTCTCTAAAGTAAAATATATTAATAAACAAATTATATGATACTACTTATTAAAACACAAGAGAATATGATTTAAATTAGAGGAAGATAGAAACTTTGGTTTAAATATTTTTAACGCAACAACTACAATATAATGAGAAATTTTCAATATATATATATATGTTCATAATTTCTTAAACCGAACGGTATAGAAACGGTGATCTTGAAATAATAAGACACAACTGTGCGTTTTTATACAAAATATTGCATGATATATTCAACAACCAGTGGTAACAAAGGTAGGTGTCTCTTTTACGTACTTATAGCAACAGAACAATATTCTCGCATCATACAAGTTCTTCAGCTTATATAACTTTCTATATATATACATATATATATGTATGTATATATATATATATATTTTCATTTTCTTATTTGTTACCTACAAACTTCGAAGGAGCGTTCGTAACTTAACAAGTGATATATCACTAGAAAAAATCGATTTGTTCTGTTTTCAGCAACTTATGTAACTTATCAGATTTAATGACTTCTCTTATGTATATGAGTCTACATAGAAATATATATATGTATATATCTCTTCTCTCATTTCTTTAATTTTCTCCAGCGAAATGCCTTCTCTTAAATATATAATCCTTCCTCGTCTTAAATATATATTTTTTTTTTACACGTAATAACTACATAATGAAAAATTTTCGATATTTATATGTACATAATTTCTTGTCGCTACTTTTTTGTTTTTTGGTCTTATAAAGAGCAGTGATGCTTCAGTCATCTTTGGTAGAAGCATGATAGACGCATGCTTTATTTCCATAACGCTATCTCAATATAAGATATAACATGACAATTTATTCAATTAACACGTCTGTTCCCTGAGTTGATATACAACCACATATCAGTCTTTGCCATTTTGTTACTTCATCTCTCACAACAATTACCACTCATCCGATGAGACAGCCGTCTCACTATATAAATACAGCAATATCTATAATAAAATAATAATTCAAGACCAAAAACGTAAATCACTCTACATATATTATTAAATCAGATTTTCCCCTTAGTCCTTTGTGACGAAGAGATGTGTGCAGAGGAAAAAATTCCCTCTCTTTCATTTTTTTAACATTCTATAATATCAAATTAGATTAGAAATTGCGAGAAAGGTATCAAATTGGTCACTAATTGATAAATATATCAAAATGATAAATTTACTTAATCAAATCTAATTCTCTCTGGCAACACTTTGATTATATTAATAGATTATGTTAACAGAAACATCTGTTATTTTTACCAAAAAGTCATTCGTTCTTTTTTTTTTTTTTTTTTTTTTTTTTTTTTTTCCTCTTATTATTTTTTCCGAGCTCTATATTTAATAGATTTATAAAAATAATTACTAAAATACTAAACTAAAATACTAAACAAAATGTTTTTAAAAAATTGTATAAACACGTCATCATTTTCAAGCACGTTATTTGTAAAAGAGAAAAGTACGATTATTCTTTCTTTAAGCAAACTCAATTTTTCAGACAATTTTATCTTTCCTCCCTTCGTTAAGCTACCACTGGCGAAAATAACAGATGCTTATATTATTTTCTCATATCATGGATCACTATCCTCTAGTACATTAATTTAATGTACTCATAGCGAAATGAGTTTTCTTAGGCACATTCACCACATATAAAGTTATCGTAAGCATTCGCTAAAATTTTCTTCGTGTATTTGGCTCGTCGATCGATATCATCAATTTCGTATTAGAAATTGTTCGGATTGCGAGAAATAACGACGGAAGAAAATTTTAACGGGAGCGTGTAATAAGTTACAATAACTTATCGCGTATAAGCTATAATAACTTAATGCGTATTCATCTCGCATTATAATCACAGACAACCCCCGTTTAACGTAACAAAATCATCATCGTCATCTTACTCGCCCATCTTACACTCTCTCCCAATAGCTGGTAATAAAAATAAAATTTTGTACATACTCTGAGTAAACTCTCTTGCGGAGAAACGTCAATACTTTTTCACCGAGACCCTGATCTTAGTAATACAGTATATTCTTTTACATCTCTCTTATGTGTATCAGATACGTTTAAATAGCACAGAAAAAATGCGCTTTTATAATTATCATCATTTATACATAAGATAAATGTAAATCTAGAGATAATAGAGAGATAGATAGAGAGAGAGAGAGAGAGAGAGGAGATGGCATATAGTTATATCTAATTAATTATATATATATACATGATATTTGCTAAAATTCTCGTGAATAGGAATGATGCGCTGTTCGCGTCTTGTTCACGAACGCCAAAGGCAAAACGTGTTCGCATACCGTGTAAAAATGCATAGAAAGTAAGATACTTAGAAGAACTTATTGGACCGAGCGGTAATAGGAAAAACTTTATTCGACTGTAATCGTGGGGAGACGTTTCGACCGCTTGCCGGCCTTATGCTTTCTATGGACGCTCGTCTCGTCGTCCTGCGCGATCTGCGAGGGCGAGATCTCGTACGATTCCGCGGCGGAAACGTCGGAACCGGCATCTCCGCCGCTTGTGTTCACCATCTGTTCCAGCTTGCGTTTACGCGATCGCGTCATTGGTCCGCTACTACTGCTGTTGCTATTCTCGCTATCGACGTCGTCGCGACGACGCTTCTTGGATCGAGCCGACGACTCGAGATTGTGCATCGCAGCATGCTGCTTCTGCAGAAGCGAGTGCGTTATACTCGGAGAGTTAGAATTGTCGGAGGAAGAAGACTCGGGAAGGGAACTCAGGTACTCGCTGACAGCTTCGTCGCCATAGTCGAAGACGCTCGGTGACGAGGTGGAAGTGTGGTTCGCGGTACTCGCCATGGCGCTCGGCGGACGCAATACCTGATTATTCGACGACAGTGGACTCGAGGAAGAGGAGGACGGTCGTGACGAGGAACTAGACGTGGAACGTTTGTTCTTGCGACGCTGCGCCAGCTTGGCGGCGTCGACCGCGCGCAACCGGAAGCCCTCGCGCTGCTCCGTCGTGTTCGACGCCGAGCTACTGGCCACGTAATCCCCGTGATTCGCAACAACGTCGTAGATGGGCGTCGCCGGGGGAAGCGACGTGTCTTTGGTCAACCCCACTATCCACGGATGATGCTTCAGATCTTGCGCGGTGAGTCTGTGATTCGGGTCGACTCTCAGCAGACCCTTCATCAACTGCACCGCTCCGGGAGACACGTGACTCCAAGCCTCGCTGTCGAAATTGATCTCGCCGGTCTGGATGCGATTCGCCATGTCGGGTAAGTCCATTCGGAAGGCCGGATTGTTCGGGGACAGCATGAAGTATAGGATGATGCCCAGGGACCACATGTCGCAGCTCTCGTTGTACCCTTGCCCGGCCACGATCTCCGGGGCGGCGTACGGCAGGGTGCAACAGGGCGTCCGCAACGGGTCGAGGTTTTTCTTCAACTTGGCGAAGCCGAAGTCTACGATCTTCACCGGCGAATCCTCGCCCACGTGCGCGAAAACGATGTTCTCCGGCTTCAGGTCGCGATGTACTATGCCGCACGAGTACATGTACCGCAACGCGGACGACAGCTCCCCCATTATTCGCCTCGCCTGAGGCTCCAAAAACGGTCGCGATCGTTGCGACAATTCCCCGCCCGTAAGCAACTCCATGACGATGTACGTGTGAAGCTGGTCGTGAAAAACCTCTATCAGCTTCACCACGTTGACGTGACGCTGGCAAATGCGTAGCAGGGCCTCCTCGTTGTCGCAGTTCACCTTTCTGCTGACGATCTTCACGGCGTACTCCTGCCGGCTGCTGCGATGTCGGCATCGCCGGCAAATCGAGTAGCTGCCGTCGCCCAAGGACGGTCCGATTCGGTCGAGCTCGTAAGCCTGGAAGAATGTGGACTCGTCGAAGCGTATCTTGCATAAGGAGGACAAGGTAGGCCGCTGCGGTCCGATAATCGACTTGCGGCAAAAGATGTCCCTGCTCAGCACGTTGTCGCTAAATAGTATCGAAGGCGCCACGTACGAATAACCCTGGAAAATTATTACACTTGTGAAAAATCTATTATTTAAGAATTTCTCAATCTGATTTTACTAACGTTAAACATGATTGATGAAACATGGAAAAAATATTAGCTACCGTAACTAAATTTTAAGTGTCCCTATATTAAACCTGATGTTTACTTATCATATCTAAATTTTAGCTCTTTATAGTAACTAGCAATTGTATACAATTCGCACTTACGAACTTATCTCCGGAAACAGTAGCGGAAACAAGATGTAAGAAAATTTACCCTAAAATGCTTGTCGATATTGCTGTCGTCGACGATCGCCGGGCTCTCTGCGACGTTCATCCTCGTAAACTCGTCGGAGAAATTGCTGGTGTCCAATTCATGCGTGATCTGCGGAACGATGGGCGGATTGATTCGTTTGTTCTCCAGAGCCTCCCAGGTGAAGTCCGGCGCGGCGTCCATGAAGAAGGGATGCTCCTTGAGCTCTTTAGCATCACGTGGACCACCGCCCAGTCTCTGTCGCGGATCCTTGACGAGCAAACGGGTGATGAAATCCCAGACGGTGTCGCTCAGGTTACTCGGCTGCGGCGGCGGGTCGTTCTTCAGGATCCTCTTCGAGATTTCCTGCTGGGAGTTTTCGCCCTCCAGGGTGAAAGGTGACGCGCCGGTCAATAATTCAAATGTTAGCACACCCACGCTCCACCAATCGACAGCCTGCGATGATATTATACGAGAATGTTATTTTATTATTTTGCTGATGAATGAATGTATTACAATTGAAATGAAATGAATCAAAGTTGAATATTATGTGCGGCTGTATTATTATCGAACCTATATATGTATATACAGAGTGATCTGAACTTCAGTTTGTTTGACTTGCATTCGAGCTCGAGGAGTATATTTTGAAAATCTTTAGTTATAACTCATACACTAGATTGTTATTTTTTTAAAAATAATTGTAAATTTATAAATAGACCGTTTCGTTTTTTGAATTGTAACTAGATATTAAATCTATGATTTATTACCGCATTAATAAAACTGATCTCTTGTAATTCTATAACTATATAATTTAAATAATACCTTGTTCATTTTTTCTTTAAAATGATCTCCTCAACAAGTTGTCAAATTTTCTTTACCTTGTATATACATGCTTCCGTCTGGTATTACTTCGCTTTACTTACAAATTTCGCAATTATTGAAATTTGAAATTGATTTTTCTTGCAATTTAATTTGGGGAAATTAAATTTGATGCCTCATATTTTGTCACGGGGGTCAAAAACATGTTATCTAAAATATTTATATAAAAATTTTAATTATAAGTTAAAATTAATTACAAGCCCCAAAAGTTAAAAAACGGATTGAAATTATCGTCAGAAAAAAAAAAGAGTAGAAACTGAGAGGAGCAGAAGAGACTGAATGATACAGAGAAATAATATGTGAAATATAAACAGGCACTGGCGGATCCTGGAGAGAGGAAGGATTCGGGTGGAACCTTCCTTTCCAAATTAAAAAAAATAATTTTAATTCGATTTGCAAAAATATTTTGTAAAAACCCCCCTATATTACCAAATAATTTTGTAAAAACCCCCCCCTCTCCCATTATCAACTTCAAGATCCGCTTGTGTAAACAGATCTCAATAACTTACAATATCGTGGCCGCTGGAACCTCCTCGCACCACTTCCGGCGCCATGTACTCGATTGTTCCGCAAAACGAGTAAGTGCGTGCGTTGCCGTTTCTCTCGTGCGGCAGGAACTCCTTGCTGAGACCGAAATCCGTCAGGACGAGATGCCCATCTCTATCAAGCAAGATGTTTTCGAGCTTGATGTCTCGATAGATTATGCCAAGCTGCGAGAAAGCAGAAACTCATCAACTTTCGAATTAGCTTATTAAATTGCTTTTATTAAATTATTATTTTTTTCTCGTCGCGCTTTTGTATAATGTTAAATAATCGGATATAATAAACCAACTATACATTTTAAAATTTAATTAAAAAACATTGTCAGCAATTGAAACGAAAAATATTTTATTATTATTTATATTGTATATAATGTCTCGCACAAACGGAGAACCGATAAGAATATATTTTTGTCAAAAATAGCTTATTATTTGTTTATGCATATTATTATTATATTATATAATTTATATAATTATTTTATTATATTATTAATACATACATCGTGGAGGCGTTCTAGCGCCAAAATAATTTCGCCGACGTAAATTCGTACCGCATCCTCCGCAAAGCGCTCGTGCTGAAACAGATGCGTAAACATCTCGCCGCCAGGAACATATTCTGAAAGTAGAAAAATATTTTGTTCAAATTCGTCGTGTATAGCCATAACAAATTTCCTGTTTTGCTTTTAATTGATAAAAATGAATGCCAGATAAAATAAAAAAATATATTTTTTTTTTATTGTATTGATTATTTTTATCACGTTTATATTGTTTCGATCATTTTGATCGCTTTGATCATTTCGATCATTTTAATTATTTCGATCGTTTTAATCATTTTAATTATTATTATGATTTTTTTTTGCATTTTAATTATTTTATCATATTGAATAAAACGATCAAACATTTTGATTTGCGTGTATGCTAATTTCTTAAACAACTGGGATATTACATTCGCGGTTAAAGTATGATTATTTCTGACATACGTATGTTATGCTATTGCAATTTTTGCGATAACACTTTTCGTTTAATTTCTACTTTATCTATTTCTATTTTTATTTCTTTTTTTTTGTTTTTAATTTCTCGTCGAAGCTTACCTAAGATTAAACAGAGTTTTTCATTAGTCTGAAACGCGTAGTATAGAGTTATTAAAAAGGGACTGTCCCGGATGGCCTCCAGGATCTGCCTCTCCGTCTTCGTATGCTCTGTCGTCTTCTTTTTCTGCACGATGGAAGCCTTTTTCAGCACCTTCATGGCGTAAAGCTGACCGGCGTCTTTACCCTTTCTTTTTCGCACCAGGAAGACTTTGCCATAAGCTGTAATCATTGATATATATATTATATTTTTGATATTTATAATATACAGCATACACACTATAAATAGTACATGTATTCATTATTAATATTAATTAATTAATTATTAATGTAGAATTAATATTATTGAATATATTATACAATAATATATATGTGAGCCTCTGAAGATGAATCAAGTCTTTTAAAGAAAATAATAGGTACCTCATGATCTAATAAAGTTGCTTACCTCCAGTGCCAAGGACTTTCAGTATGTCGAAGTGTGTCATATCGACTTTCTGGCTTCCGCTATCCGTCAGATTTACTGTAACAAAAAAAAAACACATCCTGTGAGACCACGCATATTAACGTGCTTTCGGTGAAAAGATTAGTCGATAAGATATCCGAGTTTACGACACCCGTTATAACCCGGCAATTCGGAAAGACTATTACGGAACCGATCGGTTGTGCTCACGTACCGTAAAACGACTTTTACGAAGTAAAAACTTATGTAAAAACCCGATATCGTGAAAACTGCGACCAAACTATTCCCAGGATCAAATTCAATGTACAGTGAGACAATATTTTTATATAAAATATCGAAATGTTTCTCGGAGAAAGAGAGTTGCAAATAAAGACTGGAAAACAAGTAAAAATTATGCGCATTTTTTTTTCGTACATTTATGTGTCCAATGATTTTTATTTAAGAAAAAGAATTAAATTTCGTCTTGTCAAAAAAATTTTCATTAAAGTAGAATCGATTCAAGATTCATAAATAGTCTTTGATATGATGAAGTAGGACGCTCTGTACATCGATTAATAATTTCTCTCTCTAACAACTCTCTCTTTGATATATACATTTATTTATATATTTATTATATGTTTTTTTAACCCTCCGTCAGCAATCATTTTTTTTACTAACACCGTTAAGAAATTAAGTCTTTTTTAAGTTTACCCCATATTATTTTTATGCTCTCGACTTTTAAAAATTCAAAAAAATTCTGGATTATTTGTTAATATCTCTATTACAATATTTAATAGGTTTTAAAGCCAAATATTAAACCCAATTGTTTATATAAAGCGAAATTTAAACAGCAATTTAGAAAAAATAGAAATTAGTTTGCGCCTTAAAAGATTGCAGATTGCTGACGGAGGGTTAATAATATAGAATGTCGTACTCTTTAGACGTGGAAAATTAAATTGGGGGCGTATAATAATGTGCGAAATGTCAAAATTTCTCAAGGAACAATTAAGACACTCGTCGCATTTATTTTTTGTTTTTATATTATTTTTATGTTTTAAAATTCCAAAAAATTCTAGATTAGTTGTTAATATCTCTATTACAATATTCAATAGATTTTAAAGCCAAATATTAAATCCAATTGTTTATACAAAGCGAAATTTGAACAACAATTTAGAAAAAATGGAAAGCCTTAAAAGATCTAGATTGTTGATGGAGGGTTAATAATATTGAATGTTGAACTCTAAAAGGGGCTGGTCGTTCCAACTTTTTGGAAAATTTTATCCGACAGATAGCATATCTTCGGATTTTCAGATAAGTTTCAAAAAAAGAACAAACATATGCTATCTATCGGTTAAAATTTATCAAAAGTTGGAACAACTTAAACAGCCTTTAGATCTGTATTTATAATCGTTTTTCAAATCTCAAAAGCGTATCAGGTTAGATACTCAGATTTTATGTCTTAAGATATGGACGGTTCAATAATTACATTTTGATTGAAGATCAACTGAAATTTTTAACTAAAATTTTCTCTCGAGTATCTCTACTGAATCGCGATTACGAATGAAATCAAATAGATTTTCAAGATCCATCTATAAACATATCATATCTCAAGACTGGTTTAGCTGAGTTTCTCAGCAGAATCAGGACTATAAATACGGACCTTATTAAATTGCGGACGTAGAATAGTGTGCACTGAAAGAATTTTCTCTTATAATTTACCCTGAAAATCATGGTAATCGTGGGACAATATAGAATTTTATGAGAATTTTTCTGATTAATATTTATCACAATAAAAATAATATTTATCACAATAAAAATAATATCTATCACATAATAAAATATAAAATATGTTTAATTAATTTTACTAACTGCAGTAAAACTGCAGTAATCAAACATATTTTATATTTTATTGTAATAGATATTGTAATAAAATATAAAATATGTTTGATTAATTTTATTAAACTGCATAGTAAAATTAATCAAACATATTATATATTTTATTGTAATAGATATTATTATTTTTATTGTGATAAATATTAATCAGAGAAATTCTCATAAAATTCTTTCCATAGCATATTGTCTCCTAATTACATGATTTTCTAAACTGCCTAGTAAAATTAATCAAACATATTTTATATTTTATATTGTAATAGATATTATTTTTGTTGTGATAAATATTAATCAGAGAAATTCTCATAAAATTCTTTCCATACCATATTGTCTCACAATTACATGATTTTCTAAACTGCCTAGTAAAATTAATGAAACATATTTTATATTTTATATTGTAATAGATATTATTTTTGTTGTGATAAATATTAATCAGAGAAATTCTCATAAAATTCTTTCCATACCATATTGTCTTACAATTACATGATTTTCTAAACTGCCTAGTAAAATTAATCAAACATATTTTATATTTTATATTGTAATAGATATTATTTTTGTTGTGATAAATATTAATCAGAGAAATTCTCATAAAATTCTTTCCATACCATATTGTCTCACAATTACATGATTTTCTAAACTGCCTAGTAAAATTAATCAAACATATTTTATATTTTATATTGTAATAGATATTATTTTTGTTGTGATAAATATTAATCAGAGAAATTCTCATAAAATTCTTTCCATACCATATTGTCTCACAATTACATGATTTTCTAAACTGCCTAGTAAAATTAATCAAACATATTTTATATTTTATATTGTAATAGATATTATTTTTGTTGTGATAAATATTAATCAGAGAAATTCTCATAAAATTCTTTCCATACCATATTGTCTCACAATTACATGATTTTCTAAACTGCCTAGTAAAATTAATCAAACATATTTTATATTTTATATTGTAATAGATATTATTTTTGTTGTGATAAATATTAATCAGAGAAATTCTCATAAAATTCTTTCCATACCATATTGTCTCACAATTACATGATTTTCTAAACTGCCTAGTAAAATTAATCAAACATATTTTATATTTTATATTGTAATAGATATTATTTTTGTTGTGATAAATATTAATCAGAAATTCTCATAAAATTCTTTCCATACCATATTGTCTCACAATTACATGATTTTCTAAACTGCCTAGTAAAATTAATCAAACATATTTTATATTTTATATTGTAATAGATATTATTTTTGTTGTGATAAATATTAATCAGAGAAATTCTCATAAAATTCTTTCCATAGCATATTGTCTAACAATTACATGATTTTCTAAACTGCCTAGTAAAATTAATGAAACATATTTTATATTTTATATTGTAATAGATATTATTTTTGTTGTGATAAATATTAATCAGAGAAATTCTCATAAAATTCTTTCCATACCATATTGTCTCACAATTACATGATTTTCTAAACTGCCTAGTAAAATTAATCAAACATATTTTATATTTTATATTGTAATAGATATTATTTTTGTTGTGATAAATATTAATCAGAGAAATTCTCATAAAATTCTTTCCATTCCATATTGTCTCACAATTACATGATTTTCTAAACTGCCTAGTAAAATTAATCAAACATATTTTATATTTTATATTGTAATAGATATTATTTTTGTTGTGATAAATATTAATCAGAGAAATTCTCCTAAAATTCTTTCCATACCATATTGTCCCAAGATTACCATGATGAGGGTAAATTCTAAGAGAAAATTCTCTCTGTGTGCGAAATGTCAAAATTTTTCGAGGAACAATTAAGACACTCGTCACATTTATTATTTTTTTTCGAGCGAAAGAGAATGAGAAGTAAAACAATAACGTTAATAATGTTATGTATAGGCCGAACGATGCGCGGAATGGAATGCCGCTTATTTGACGTGTCGCAAACGTGCAAAGGCAACCAACACCTGTGAGACTAATATCGGCAGGTGCGTTGCCGCGTGAAAATGCACACGTGAGCAATTCGCCGCACGGTTGCAGTTCGGTGCAACCGTGTTTATCGCCTCCCCGAGGAGGTTTCGCGTGACATGCAACAACACATATGCCGTCTCTTAATTAAAGTGGCGGGCGCACACCTAATTGTAAGAGACAAACATCCGTACAAAAATCGTCTAACTAAATGTAGACCTTCGCAAACAACGATGCATATCACAACACTTAGGCATTTGTATATTATTAGTCTGACGCAAAATGTTTTGCGATTCTATTGCAGTATATTATACAAAATTTTCAAAACAATCGCACTATGTAATAATACATAATAGGCGTTATAAGAAACTGAATGAGTAATAATAAATAATATATATGTAATCATTTCTCGTTATTTATTTTTATCTCACTCGTGATCTGGCTTTCTCTCATATAACAGTACAAAGACTAATTTCATCTTACTTGCTCTCTAAAATATATATACGGAATTTTTTGTTTACACAAAGACAAGATCATAAACGATGAATAAAATCGACACGATAAATATAGATAATAAATCACAGGGAAAAAATCATTTTATAAATAGAGAGGATATATATTTTTCCGATTCACAATAGAATTGATTTTTCGAGAATGGGGCTATAAAAAAACTCATATAACTTTCTCAAAGAAATGTCCAAAAATGCCTATGAGCTATAGTAAGGAAAAAATTCCGAGATAAGACATTTTGTAGATCTTTTGTATTCGGTCGACCACTTTAGAGATAATAAAGTTTTTTCTTTATTATATTTACTTTGACATTATTTACAGTCCCTTCATTTTATACAGATATTCTACACACCCTTTTTTTAAAGAAAGCAAGCAAAATGAAATGCAAGTTTTGACCTTGTAAATCGGTGATTATCGTTAAATGCATTTTAAATTGCATATCATAAATCATGCTACAACTACAGCTTCCTTTGCATTATAGATTCTTTGAACATTTGTCAACTATAATAGCACAATCTGCATTTCAGTTCAATTGTCATTTTAGAGGACAGAAGTAAATATTTTTCAAAAACCTAACATATTGTTTTATATTTATTATTCTGTTATATATATTTTATATAATCTTTTATATAATTATTTTATATAATTTTATATAATCTAGAATTTTATATATCTTTGTTCTTATCTATCTACTTTTTTATCGCAAGACGATATTAAAGAATTATTGAAGAATTTCAATGGCAATTAATTGAAATATCTTACGCATCGTTTTCTCTTTCGTCGAACTATTATTATTGAAAATGAAATGCGATAACATTCCTGAAATATTTATTTAAGAGATACAACTCTATACATATACATATACAGTATATATTAGGAAACTGGATGACTAATAAGGCTATTCCCCTATCTTATTCTTACTTCGTTGACTCATTCAATGGCAGCACAAAAAAAAGAAAAAAAAATAGGTCTCTCGTGACAAGAGAATATGGTCGCTTATTCTGTCGGAAATAATAAACGGCATTGTCACTTTCACTTTTTGTGCACCTTCTCTTCCATCGCATTTCCATGCTCTTTTGTAAATCTTTTTTTTTAACTAATTAAACGAATTTTAATCGAGACGAAATGGAAGAGAGTCGACTGAATCTAGTGCTAGAAAATCATCGTCGAAGGTTAACGCGATCTCACGCGAGGTTCCGCTGGGAATCTCCGATATTCCGGATAATTTGCGTGCCACATCCAGGAGGATACACTTGCAAACCGATTCTATACCGTTGTAGAAATTAATTCAAACGTTCTATGTATCTCGGAGCAGTTATTCTTTAATGGCTTTGGCCGTTTATCACGAGTCGCGCCGTCGTTTAAAAACTCTCTCCCGTCATAACAAGTATCATAATGAGTAGCCTAACGAGTCGACTCATTAAGAATAAATTTGTCCTTAATATCCTCAAAATTTTCTCTTAAATCACCTTTGAAAATCGCTAATATCATATGCTCAAGGCGCCCGAAAGAAAATGTGCCTCCGGGCATTAGAAGTGAATAATTACGCCTGAAAATTGTACTGTGTCCATAAGCCTCGAAAACGAGCCTCAATTATAACTATTGACTAATATTTTTCGAATAAAAAATCTATTAATCCTGCTTAATGCTCGCATGATTTTGCCCTACATTTCGTCACTTCTAAAAATAGTATATTTTGATATATTATTTTTAAAAATGCGAGCAATTTTTTTTTTATTTATTTTCTTTATTTTATTTATTTTTATTTATTTTTTATTTATTATTAATAAAATTTTAAAATTTTTCTTCAAGGGATCGGACTCTGGAAGACCCCCCGTTAATGTCAAAGGGTTAAAGGTATTCCGCGATTACGTAATCGCAGAAACGCGGTCGGATGATTGAAAATAAAATGTTCGGTTCGTAGAAATATAACGATTTTCCGACGAGGGTACGATGAGACGACCGGGGGGGGGGGGGGGCTCCCGTATCGGGCGTCCCCGGCCCTGACTGTGTCAACCGAGAAAAGAGAGAATGCGTGTCAAGGTGGCAAAAGAGACCACCACACCGACGCGATTACATCGTGCGTTTACACACGCACTCGCCTTCCTTCCCCTCCCGCCCCCCTCCTGCCCCCTCCTCTCCTAGCGGATGACCTACTTGTCGACGAGCTCGAGTTACGTTTCCGCAGATTTTTCGTGGATTTCCCTGTCGTGAATTCTTTTCGCCGAGCTTCGGATGAACCGATTAGGATCGCTTCGAGAGCCCCCTCCGACCCCCCTCCGATTCGATTCGATTCCTGGCCTCCTTCGCCGATCCCGGGGGTCCGCTTATCCGTTACTTCGGAACGGCATTCCGTCCCCCTCCTCCCATCACCCCGTCTTACTCGCGTAAATAATGAGTTCCCTTTTTTTTTTCTTCTTCACGTTGAATCGCGTTGAGGGAAAATCAATCGAGGGAGATGTACCGTAAGGTACCCCCTCTCTTTCTCTCTCTCGCGCGGGGCCAAAAAAAGAAATATGCGATTTACGAAATCATTTTTGCGCGAGCATCTCCATAGAGGAAGGTCTTAATTCCGACGACACACATCCTTCTCTTTATAAAAAAATTATTAAATCTAAAAAGAAATTTTTAAAAAATGCGGTGGAGAAGATAAAACTCAGATTTCTCTAACGGGGGCCCCGAATCATCGATTTCGATGATCTCGCGTATGAGAAAGCGACATTAAGGCCTTACGAAAATTTCGAGCTGAAGAATTCCGAGAATTCTCAAGGTTCCTCGATGTCTTCTTCGTGTCATTTCCGGATCATTACGTAACGGATTGAGAGCGTCGCGGGTACGCGAAGTTTCCGCGTCAAAACGGCGGCGAAAAATCGCGAAAAAAAGCGGGGAGGGGGGGGTCTCGGTTTTGCGATTGTTATCGCTTTTGAATTTGCGACGAAAAAGCGCGCACCCACGCGAAGCAAAACGGCGCGCGGTCGCGCGAGTAGTACAAGTCGCGGTGTAGTTCCGCTTTCGTCTGACCCAGATAGTCTGCATTCACTCGCTATTTCGTAACGGGACCTCTACTACTTTCTTTCGCCGGCCGCAACGTCGGCCCGATTTACGCGTGTACGTACGTATATATACGTGTACAATATACGTGTGCACGTAATTGCACGATGCACGGGAAACCTGTTTGCCATTCTATCGGCATTGGTCGTTCAGACTTTTGCACAGAAACAAACACGAATGCACATAGACACACATATGCACCTGATATGCGACTGAAGAATATTCTTGTTATAACGAGCTAGGATATATATATTCATTTTTAAATAGTTTTATCAGCTCGATATCAATGTTGACGATGCATATCGATGCAAAAGAAATCGATTAACTAGATATCAATTAAAGCAAGCACGTAAGCGTGTAAAAATTAATTATGAATCAACAATTTCGAAAGTATTACATCTGGAAATTTAATTTGATGATTATGAATGTACCATATAAATTGACAAATTAAAAATAATGAAACTCGAGCTCCCTTTTTTCAAAATTCTTACTGAAAATCTTCTTTTTTGAATTTCCAAACGTCAACGTTGCAATATCAATTTGATTAGAAAAGAGAATTTTCTCTTAGAATTTACCCTGAAAATCATGGTAATCGTGGGACAATATGATATGGAAAGAATTTTAAAAATATGTTTGATTAATTTTAGTAAATTTTACTATATTTTACTTTTAGTAAAATTAATCAAACATATTTTATATTATACAATGGAAACAAAAAAATTAATTAAAAAACCCCCATGTAGGTATATGTGTATTGTTCTAAAGACTCTAAAGAGAAGAGAGATATGAATTCAGAGAGAAAAGAACACAATAGAAGAAAGACCATCAATTTTAGGATTTCCATCAATTTTATTTCGACAAAGGTACTGCGAACATCTTTAAGACGAAAAAATGACAAATGAGAAAAAATATTTGTATCTTATACTTTGTTCGACATAATACAATACAACATTCATTCATTCTTTTCTCTATTTCCCCAAAAAGTTTGGACACAATGAAACAGATTTTGCACTCTTCCCTGACGCTTTAATCTTAAAGAGATCGAAAGATACAAAGACTGCAGGTAGTAAGTAAAGATTAAGTTATTAATAAAGATTGCTGACTTACTAACGGCCACTCGTGTCTTTGAGAAGATCAATGTTCCTGCGCGGTAAAATATGACAAAAAACATTTCCATCTTTGTTCGACAAAATACAATACGCGCGACTATCCGACACATTCATTCTTTTCTCTATTTCCGTCAAAAAATAAGTTTGGACATAATGAAACAATTTTCGCATTCTTTCCCTGACGCTTTAATCTCAAAGGGACCGAAAGACAAAAAGTCTGGAAACAAATACCGTCGACTTAACTAACGGTCACTCGTCTTTGAGAATATCGATGTTCCCGCTTTTCTCAATTGTGCTGTTTTAAGAACTGGATTGTCGAAGCGTGACACACAGCAAGAATGCCAAAGGCAGCAAATTGTTTGCTTCTTAGTCGAAGGAAAAGCATAAATAAGAAAGAATTTTCACCTTAAAAAAGAGTGTGTGTTTTCCACGACCTGCGCTTTCTAAATTTTATATTAATCTTCTGAGTTTGGAATAACATATGTAAGATAAGATTCTCAAATATTCTAATTCTTCAAATGTTGTAAAATCAAATTAATTAGATTTAAAGAAAGCAGTTAACGCGTATGGACGCGAGATATAAATGATCGATAATATAAAATAAAAAATTTTTTTAATAAAATAAAAAAGTTAAATGCAAATTGATTCCGGATTTTGGCTATATCTTCTTCTCCTGATATATAATTTTGAGAGAATTTTCTTTTAGAATTTAGCCTGAAAATCATGGTAATCGTGGGACAATATAGTATGGAAAGAATTTTATGAGAATTTCTCTGATTAATATTTATCACAATAAAAATAATATCACAATAAAACATATTTGATTAATTTTGCTAAACTGTATAGTAAAATTAATCAAACATATTTTATATTTTATTGTAATAGATATTAGTATTTTTTTATTGTGATAAATATTAATCAGAAAAATTCTCATAAAATTCTTTCCATATCATATTGTCCCACGATTACCATGATTTTCAGGGTATAAATTCTAAGAGAAAATTCTCTCTGTGTATATAATCACAATATAACAATTAATTTAGATATATTAAATTAGAATAAAATAAATCAAACTAGAAACAATTATTCTACAACACATAATACTCTTCTGAGAAATTCGATTTCTCCCACAGCTGTTATGAATTAACATAAATTTAATTGTGCACAAATTAATATCTAAAAATAAAATAAAAAATACTTATATGACGAGTTGCAACTGTAACTCGGATTGTAATCGTGCTTAACTCGGCCAATTATTTCGAGAATGTCATAACATAACAATCCGTACCATTAATCGTAAACAGGCTATTAGTGCCGCTGGAATCCGTGCCCTTCATGTGATTGCAAAAACGGGGGAGGGAAGGGAAGGAGGTACCATAGTGGTACGAACCATATGGCAAGTATACCGTGGCACAACCGTTACTTGGTACCGTACTGTCTCGGCGTATATACATACATTCCACTGGATGCGGCACGTGTGGGACGGTACACGTGCGGCGAGAAAGAGAGAGGGAGAGCTCGACAGAGAGAGAGAGAGAGAAGCTGCAGCGAGCCGTATTCGAGATTCGAGGTGTCTCTCAATTAATAGGGGCGAGATGAAAACGCCGCGTTGCATCAAACAATCGGACGTGAATAACGAAGCTCATTCTCCAGTTAAATGTATATCGATATCTTAATAATTAATAGATTCAATAAAACGGCGAAGAATGTGAATAAGATATGTCTCGGTACAGATATGGAATTCACAGACTATTACGCGGGAAAAATTTTACTCGGACTTTTTTTTTCCAGAGATTAATATACGAAAGAAGTTAGAGCGTGCGTGATTAAAGCTTATAACGGGATTTAATTAAATTAAATACAAAATTAGCAGGTTGAGGATGCTGAAGATAGTCCACAGAAAGGTCAGAAATATTCGAAATAATTAATGAAGAATTTAAAAACAAGTTCTGGCTTTCATTAGCCCTTTTCATGCCTGATTTTATATATCGGAGCCTTTGCAATTTATTATTACACAGAGAGAATTTTCTCTTAGAATTTTCCCTGAAAATCATGGTAATCTTAGGACAATATATGGTACGGAAAGAATTTTATGAGAATTTCTTTGATTAATATTTATCACAATAAAAACAATAATATCTATATTACAATAAAATATAAAATATGTTTGATTAATTTCACTATGCAGTTTAATAAAATTAATCAAACTTGTTTTATATTTTATTACAATATCATTACAATATCTATTACAATAAAATATAAAATATGTTTGATTAATTTTACTGCAGTTAGTAAAATTAATCAAACATATTTTATATTTTATTGTGATGGATATTATTATTTTTATTGTGATAAATATTAATCAGAGAAATTCTCATAAAATTCTGTCCATATTGTTCCACGATTACCATGATTTTCAGGGTAAAGATTCTAAGAGAAAATTCAGTGTACAATGAAATTAAAATTATTTATCAAAATGTATTCAATTATATTGAAATCTCTCGTTTTACACTACTTGCGTCACTCGTACTCTGTGTTATTCCACTGACAATACGTTCCTGTCATGCGAAAGACGTGATGTTCCCTTTAACACGTGCCATATATATGTATCTATACGTTGCCATATGGGAAGTGATGTATGAAAATGCAAGCCGCGGAGACGCTTATGATAAGAGCAAAGTTGTTGCACTTTCTCTCTTTCTCTCGCTCGATAATCTCCCTTCAGGATGTTGGATTAATCGGAGATCACCCGATACCTGCGAACAACGCACGCGTGCACCAACAAGCCCGCTCCAGATATCCGTTCCGATGTACTTATCGAATATATCGCGCACGGGAAGGCACGCTTCATCATATTGATTCGTTACGATTTTATATTTAGACTCGCGTCGCTGATCGGCTTGTTTACTTCGGCCGGCATATCTTTCGAACAAATGAGGGGAAAAAAAATTCCAAAAGTCCAGTCCATGAACCCGGAGCGTCTCTTCGCGAGAAAAAGTCCTAGTAAAATTACGAATGCACGAAAACATGTTGAAAGAGAGAAGAAAGAAAAAGCGCACATTATTATATACACTGTAAAAAAATTTAGTAAATTTACACAAATAATAGGTGTAAAAATTACATGATTAGTCTTGTAAATATAAGAAATCATGTAATTATACAGAAATTATGTAATTCCACAAAATTATGTAGATTTGTCTTTTATTATGTAAATATATCTTCTTTTATATGGAAACTTACGAAATAATATGATATTTTAAAGATTTTATGTAATTATCTAAATTTTTGTAATATTACTCAATACAACAGTAATATTCTATATATCGTGTTTAATAATATGTATAATAATAATATGTTTAATAATATATTGTGTTTAATAATATGTTTAATAATACAATTATAAAAAATATTTTTACATTATCGTTTTATAATTTTACATACATATTGTAAATTTATTTTTGCAATCAGCTTAATTACAAATGAAGAAATTAATTTTACTTGTATATACTGCAAATTTACAAACGTGTGGAAATTTACAACTATTATAGTGGGTCTTAAAATTACCCACTATAATAGTTGTAATTTTACACAAAATGTTTTTACAGTGTACTACTTTGAAACAAAATTCCTATCATTATGCTTTGTTGATTTCTTATCAAAGTTGTGAACGCAATATTTTTTTTATTCACACACTTTTCATTGCAATTTTATAAATAATTTTTTATTAATATTGTTAATCGTTACATCTCTTTAAAAATTGAAATTAGTTAAAAGAAGTATAGAAAAGATGTAGGTTTTTGAGAAAGAACAGATATAAAATCAAGTAAATCCCGATGTCTCTATGAAAAATTATGAAAATGTATATTACTTTTTATCTGATTTAAAAGGAGTAAAATTTTTTTATTTGTTTTTGTACAAACAAATTCTTATATAAATGCTCCTGGTTTTTAAACGATGTATTAAAAAAAAATTCCCTTTATGATGACGCAATCTAAATTTTATGATTTTCAGGATTACAGTATAAAAAACTGTAATATGCTTGTTCATTATTAAATATCATACTATTCGATAATAAAAAGACATTATGCGATTATGTCAAGGATCAAAAGCAAGATAAAAATTCTTCCTCATCATTATTGCATAAGAATCATTAATCATTGATCAGTACCAAGTAAATATATATTTTTTTAGCAAATTTAGCAAAACGATTTCCTTGAAACGTTCCACGTGTCGAATTAATTAATTGCGACTTATATACAAAAAAAATAATAGAATAATATATATTGAACATAATATACAATTGCAAATTTTCATATTATTATATTGGGTTGATTCATAAATATAAGTTGTGCTATAGATAATTAATGAATCAATTCTTCTGAGAAACAATGTGAGTTTTCTTTTTAAATCGAAACGAAATATAATCACAGGAAATATACACATGACAAAACGCCCAATCGCATATAGCTAAAATAATTCAGGAAAAGATTCTGGAGCTTTCGTGGTGAGTTCTATCTCATCCTCTCTATTCTCCAGACCTCGCTCCATCAGATTTCCATCTGATTAGGTCACTCGAAAAATTCATTAAATGGAAAAAATTTTCCTAACGACGCTGAGATCGATGAATTTGTCAAAAATTGTTTTCACATTAAAATCTCCAAAATTCTTCGAGACAAAAATTAACAAATTATCGTCTAACTATAAATGGGAGCAAGTTGTACTTCATAATGGAGAATATATATAATATAAAACAACAACATTTATATTAAATAATTAAATTAAATATATTATATATATTATATATTATATAAATTATATATTAAATAATTTTAAATATAAAAATTCAGTTTATTAAGAAAAACGGAATTAATTTATGAACCAACCCAATAAAATCGATTTTGTTGAAGAAAGAAGAAAAGGCAAATCCCGATTGATTTCCCGATTGAAGCCGTACAACGTGCGGCTCTCTTTCTCTCTCCCTTTGTAAATAAACTTACGTTTGAGATTCGCGATTAGGCCACGCACGTGTCGCGATGCCTAAGTATTAATTCACCTTACAGCGTAATTATGCCGAAGGAAAGCCGACCGCAATCGACGGTGTGACATAACGAACGTTCCGTATATTACATGTATAATATGCATATGTCATTCTCATGTCGTCTCTCTGTCTCTCTCTTTCTCTTCCGTTGCATCACCAAGTTTATCGACAAGTCTCGCAAGAACATCCACGACATTCGAACATAGACAGTCGTCGTCGTCGAGATACAAATAATTGATAACGAAAAATATAATTCGCCCTCTTTAATATTTTATAAACCAAACAGAAATTCTCTCCGGTCTATATTGTATATTTTGTAATTCGCGAAAATCGCCTGATCTTTCGTTTCTGTATTTTTTTATTTTCATAAACGCATTATGTTACATAATACGTACATCTGGAACCCAAGTGCCTCTGAATTTCCCGAATGCAAAAATTTGTTGCAAAAATTCTCTTTCTCCGCGAAACCATAAGCATTGCTCAGCTATTTTATCACACAATAAACACTATATGATAATGTAATATAAAGTATCCTGCGGTGATTGCAAGAGTGCGCGTGTGGTGAAGTGTTATGTAATAGCGATGCAATGATTCTCAGATCGCGATCGTGAATGATTTGCAGTCGCTGGAAGGTATAGAAACGATTTTTACATAGCTTGAGAATCGGATAATATTAGATTTCTCACAGATCTCGAGTTTTAGAAATTAAAATTATATAGAGCGATAACTTCATTCGGCGATATCGAAATAAACTTCTCCAAACTTCTTCACCTCAACACCTCTTTCTCCGATCCCGGCAATTTTAATAATTGAAGAGATAGATGATAATTGAATAGATATAACGATTTAAAAAACTGGACTATATTGAGAATTTAAAGAATGTCGGAGAAAGAGTAATATATTTTTATCGATATGACTAATATATAGATTCTCGATCGTATGTACGTAATCCAAACTCACAAATCGTGAATCATAACACACGTGTTTCTCATAAAGATAAGTAATTTTCAAAGATCCAATGATTACTCAAAAATGCTAAATATTTGTTTATTCTTGGCGGAACTAATTATTTATCTTAACTGTATGCATCTCATTGAATTTTCTGAAAAGCATTGAAAGTTGCAAACAAAATTAATTCTAGAAAATTGCCTGAGATTTATTGAGTAAATTCCTTCTTCTTATAATTAAGTCCTCTCTCTCATATATTCTCTATTTTATTATTCTGATGAATATTGATCCATTATTGTCAAGGATTATGTTCTCGTCCATGTATGTGTTGCAGCAATATATAAATATAAATTACCAATTACAATTTTACACAAGCGCGAACTACAAAAAGTTATATTCAATTTGAATGTGAATAATTAGTTTAAACGACACCAAGCAAAAAGATATCTAGAAATCGCGATGCAAATAAAAAGGAGACAGTTGAACATGCGAGGGTCCCTCTGTTATTTTCCTCACATCTTGCGATTCACTTTGTTTTCGCCCTCCCTCCGCCGAAACCTGTCCTCAAACCTTTTTTTTATAATTTTGTCTCTTCAAACTGTGCACTTTTCTCGGGCTGATTTTGTCGGGGCAAAAATTCGCGCGATCGAGAACCGGTCGATCCAGATCGAATGTCATGAATGTAGCGCGACCGCGCGAACGCGATTATTATTGTCGAGAGAGTATGTACACACGCGCACATGTTTTCACACGATGCGGGTTCTATAAATAGAGGAGCGCTTGACACGAGCTATATGCATACAAGCAGTCGCTAAATTTAGACATTTTCAGGGATTTTTGCACGGACAGGACACTCGTGTGGATCATTAACATGCACGCGCGAATGTATGGCTTAACAATTGGCACGTAATTTATTGCGAATTAGCGTCATCAATTTTCTTTAAAAAAAAGCACGTCCATAAAAATTCGTATAAATACGTCTCTATCCGCGCGAATCCTGTCTTAATAATTGAAAAATACATTCCCGCAAAAACAATTTGACTTTCATATTTTTTTTTTTTTTTTTTTTTTTTTTTTTTTTAAGTTGGAGGGAAAAGTGAAATTTAGTATAATAATGTACGATAAATTAGGCGTTTCTCTTCTTTATAAATTTACGGACGGGCGTTTCTTCAAATTTAATTTTATAAGAGTATTATATTCGGAACACACAGTACGGTCCTAAATAATGAGACCTAAATGGAAAGGCGCACCATCGGTGTGTGTTTGTGCTATAACTGTCACCTGATTCTGACGACCTTAGAACCGTTTTCCTCGTTATTGATGCCAAGAACCGAAACGCGCCACGTGGCCTACTTAATTTAATACCCACACATCAGTCTTCTCAACTATGATGCTAATCATGAATTATTCGCAAAAGTTTTCCAATAATCTCATCTTCTTAATCAAGCTGTTGAATTTCGTTTCAAATTAATCAATTGTTTATTATTATGGGAAAAGAAAAAATCATTAATGATTCATATTATGTTTGATTGTTTTTTTTAATTTACGCATCATATTTTGTCAATAATTAATTATGGCTATTACGGAGAAAATAATTATAAAAAATAATATTATAAAAAAGAGAGAGATTATGTTTTTTCATATTTAACAAAACTACATATTTTCTTTTTTTACGAAAACAATCTTTCTTTTTAAGATTTTTAGAGTGCAAAAACATTAGAGCAATATAATAAACATAATCAAGCAATTTGTGAATATACAAAACAATATATTTATAAGATTACATGATATCTATATATATTATAGTTTCTGGGAATCGACACAAACAACTTCCAATAAACAGCTACATATTTTTAAAATATAAAAAACGATTTTATAAACACTTTAATTCTATTTATCTATCTTTTATATATTTATATATTTCATATATATTATATATTCATACTACATATTAAAAAAAAATATATATATATATATACATATTAAAAGTATATTTTAGATATCTTCTCTCATGAATTATTTATATAAATTTCGATACTTTGTTGCACGATTGACGCAGCAAATAATAATGACAACTAAACGTTTAGATTCTCAATGTAAAAATCACATTTGAATTAAAACGGGCAAATAAGAGCGAATATCAGTCTATTAGTTTCAAAGAAGAATTAATTTTTCGTCGAAATTGATTGCGTGTACTAATTTTCTTCATTGATACAATACCAAGAAATTAAATAAGTTTCAATTCGAGATTCTTTAGAAGGGGGAGAGGCAACGGAGGAACTGATCAAAATAAAATCTCGTATTGAGATTGATTTAATTTCCTGGTATCGTAGTACAAAGGAAAATTAGCCTGTACACTCGAATCAGTTTGAACGAAAAATTAATTCTTCCTTGAAGAACTCTTACTTGTCTGTTGAAAAAACAATGAGACTTATAATTCTGATTAAATTAATCGTCATGAGCAAATTCAGAATTAACGAGGATTAAAAATCGAACGACTCTCGACTTATGTTCGAGAGCTTCTCGAGCGAAGGCTTGTCGAGGTGAAATGTGAAAGTAATATGCATACTCTTGCGCGAGTTACTCTCGCAGTTTGTACGCGAAATCTTACTAAACGAGTTACGCTAAACCAATTTCACTTGTTTACTCGTATATAGGAAAAACAACACATTTTTCGCTTATTGATTATCGAAAATAATAAATATGATTCGAAGTTTTCTGAACAAGAATATGTCTGTTTCATCACTATTATTTAATGTCGTTATTATTCATGCATAATGCTTCAAGTAATTTTTATCGTTTATTGCTTACGATTAGTTTGACGTGAAATCAATATTAAATGTCCTTGCAAAAATATTGTCTTAACATTCATTCATATGTATCGAGCCGTCCAATACTATTTTTTAAATATATTTTCTACTTTATATATATATATATTTTAAAATATATTTTCGTATTTTTTATTACGTTTTTCTAATATATATTTAAAAAGGCGTAATAAAAAAATACAAAAATAAATTTTGAAATATGTATATTCTTTATTATTAAAGAAAAAAAATATGTATATATCTCCGCCATTCAGCACTCCGAAACTTAAAAATGACGAAACTCTATTTTTTATGACCCTTCGTAGGTGTGCGTAATCGATTCTTAAGCAGAAGTCGGAGGTTTCTACAATGCAATTATTGGAAGTTATCGGGTAACGGTAATTAAACTCGTCGTAAAAAAATCATCCGGTACGTTAATTTCTCGGGAACGGAAGACAGAGCGCAAATCCGTGCGCTATCTTCGCGAACGGATACGTGTGACTGTCACGTGTTCTGTCATGCAAAATATCTGCATTATATAGGAAGCGAGTGCGCGCGTTTAATATATCCGTCCCGCGCAAGGAACGAACTTGCAAATATCGTACGTAAGTACAAAAGCACACACTTCGCGCATGATTGCTAATTTAGTTTAATGCTAATGCGATCCATTGACGCGCGATAATACTGTCAATATCTGTCAAGGTTCGAAAGCCGATTTAAAAAAGCCTTTTGTGATAATCTTAATCGTATCTTTTTTATCGGACAGGAAATGGAAAATAAAATATATATACAGGTATATGCGCATATATATATGTATGTGTGTTTCGAAATTTGTACACATCTATTGTCAGATTATACGCGACGATTTATAACGTCCATTCTTGAGAAAGTAAAAAATAAATAAGATCGAGGAGTGTCTCACTCATCAAAAATTTGTACATGTACTGCGAAATACCGCGAGAATTCTAAGTAATGCGACGGAATGCGTGTAATTATGTTAATTCTTTTTTTTAATAAAATACAATATTTAAATATTATTGTTTTATTTAGTAAGAAAAATGTAACTAGAATGATTATAAAAAGAAATGTTAAGAAAAATTAATTTATGAAATATTATTGTAAATCATATAGTACCAATAAATATTTAGTTGGAGCCTAAAAATATTATATTATAATTAAGATATAACAAAAAGTTATATACACATTCCCAATTATAAATTAAAAAAATGTCTTATTTTAAACTTCGTGATTAAAGAATTCAGAAATTTTTAAAAATCAACTTAAAAAAACATTTTTAATAAAAATTTCTTTTATATAAACTTGAACATACACAAAATACAAATAAAATTAGATTAGATCTGAACAAATTAAATATCAAATATTAATAATTTCGTAAATTATAATATTTAATAAAATATATATTTAAAAAAACGTCATAACAACATTTTTACTTTTTAAAACGTTTTAATCTTGTCTGGGTTATTATTGTTTTATGCTTGTAAATCAATGCGAAGTAATGCGAAGTAATAGGTAATTCCAGAAAAAATGTACATGTATTGAGACAGTGAGACACCACTCGTCTAAAACATTCTAATAATACAATGGAAACAAAAAAATTAATTAAAAAATCCCCCATGTAGGTATATGTGTATTGTTCTAAAGACTCTAAAGAGAAGAGAGAAATGAATTCAGAGAGAAAAGAACACAATAGAAGAAAGACCATCAATTTTAGGATTTCCATCAATTTTAGGATTTCCATCAATTTTATTTCTACAAATGCACTGCGAACATCTTTAAGACGAAAAAATGACAAATGAGAAAAAATATTTTTATCTTATACTTTGTTCGACATAATACAATACGCGCGACTATCCGACACATTCATTCTTTTCTCTATTTCAAAAAATAAGTTTGGACATAATAAAACAATTTTCGCATTCTTTTCCTGACGCTTCAAACTCAAAGGGACCGAAAGACAAAAAGCCTGGAAACAAACACCGTTGACTTAATTAACGGTCAGTCGTCTTTGAGATTATCGATGTTCCCGCTGTTCTCAATTGTGCTGTTTTGAGAACTGGATTATCGAAGCACACAGCAAGAATGCCAAAGGTGCCAAGCAAATTGTTTGCTTCTTAGTCGAAAGAGAAAAGCATAGATAGGAAAGAATTTTCACCTTACACGCAAAAAAATTTCTAGATGTCGCAACAAAAATTATCGCTATTTTTTGTATCTGATAGAATATCGTTTGTCACAGATAGAATTATCGTTTGTCACAGATAGAATTTTTTAGTTCTGTCTCTGTCATTTAGATTGATTACGTGCAAAATATATACGATATTGCAATATGTGCTAATCATTTGTCTACCTCAGTTAATTTTTTGCACCTAAAAAATTTTTGCTACAATTGCAAAACCATTTTTTTGAGTGTAAAAAAGTGTGTATTTTCCATGCGCTTTCTAAATTTTATATTAATCTTCTGAGTTTGGAATAACATATAGATGTAAAATAAGATTCTCAAATATTCTAATTCTTCAAATGTTGTAAAATCAAATTAATTAGATTTAAAGAAAGCAGTTGACGCGTATGGACGCGAGATATAAATGATCGATAATATAAAATAAAAAATATTTTTTAATAAAATGAAAAAGTTAAATGCAAATTGATTCCGAATTTTGGCTATATCTTCTTCTACTGATATATTACACTGAGAGAATTTTATCTTAGAATTTATCCTGAAAATCATGGTAATCGTGGGACAATATAGTATGGAATTTTATGAGAATTTTTCTGATTAATATTTATCACCATAAAAATAATAATATTTATCACAATAAAATATAAAACATGTTTGATTAATATTTTACTAAACTGCATAGTAAAATTAATCAAACATATTTTATATTTTATTGTAATAGATATTATTATTTTTATTGTGATAAATATTAATCAGATAAATTCTCATAAAATTCTTTCTATAATATATCATATCCCACAATTACCATGATTTTCAGAGTAAATTCTAAGAGAAAATTCTCTCTGTGTAGAGAAAAATCTGTTCTCACGAATAGCTTTGTTTTGGTTCATAAATGCGGAAAATCCGGCTGCCAAATCGAGGATAGGTCATTTTTAGCCCGTTCGATAACGGGTTCCCGCAGCCGCGACAGTTGCACTAACATATCCACGACGTCTCGGATCGCTTTTCCGCTACACATGCATCGGAGCAATCGTTAAAATTTCCGACGATGCGACTTTATAGAAAATATAATAGAACATATAATATTTTAAAAGCTTGAAAAAAATAATTAGAATTTAATTTTCTTAATTGCCATCCACTCGCACATATAATATACCACGTGTTTCTTATCTCGCAATTGAAGCCTAAGTGACTTTATAAAAAATATAATTCATATTTAAAAACTTTAAAAAAATAATTAGAATTTAATTTTCTCAATTATCATATCCACTTTTGCTATATACAATAATATATCATGCACTTTATATCCCGCAATTAAAACCGATGTGACTTTATAAAAAATATAATTCGTATTTAAAAACTTGATAAAAAAGTAATTAGAATTTAATTTTCTCAATTATCATATCCACTTGTTATATACAATAATATATCACGCACTTTATATCCCGCAATTAAAACCGATGTGACTTTATAAAAAATATAATTCGTATTTAAAAATTTGATAAAAAATTAATTAGAATTTAATTTTCTTTATTGTCATCAGGCACAAATAACTTTTTCAATTTTCGAAAGAATGACCTATTGTTAGACACGCTAATGTATGCAACTTTCTCTTTGACGCTACACCGACAAAGTGTATTTTGTATCAGGATCAGTGTTGTCTATTTGCCTTTGTCGCGATAAATATAGAGATCATTTTCGTGTGACTATGGCATCGGAATGGAAGTCTAGTAGGAATTGGATCAATGTTTGCCTTTATCGCCTTTTCTTATCTTAAAGAGAATTCAACACAAGTTATATCGCAATCGAAAAGACCAATGATAACTACGTATTGTGTTTATCCATACAATCGTGAAATAATGAATTGTTACATTTACGGAGAAAATTTACCGAATAGTTTTCATTGTAAATTGCAATATTGTCGTAATTGTGATTAAAGTGCAGTAATATTCGTTGAAAACCACATGATATATATTTAAAAATTTCTAAATTATGATAGAAATTCTCTAAAGAGTCTAAAATTGAATATTTGTTATGAAAAATATTCGCGGACTTTTAATATTTAATTTTATACAACTTTATATTTCAAATAAAAATAATTTTTCAAGATTGCATATATATAATAAATAATCTCTAGACTATTCGGATAAACATTTGCAAAAATAGCAGTAATTTTTTAACTATCTTTGTAAAAGATCATTAAAAGGCAATTATAAAAAGCGCTTTCGATAAAATGAATCAACAATTCCAAACGTTCCAATAATTTCATGCGGTAGAAGGATATGCAAAGATTTCTCTTTAATTTTTCGTTCAATAATTAGAGCATTTTTGCTGGTCAAGCGAATAATGTAGCTTGATAATAAGCGTTTTCGACGTAGTTTCGCAACAGAAACACAAGATTCATAAACATTACACAATTAGATATATCGAGCGTGCGTAATTGTACTCGGAATACTTGGTAGGATAATCGTGTATCGCGTTGCATCAATGAAAAATATTACATGTTCAAATTTTATTATGTATTATAGCTTAACGTTATAGTCCAAACGGATAAACAGTTCCATTCTGCTATTTTTTACGCCTATATGACCTTTCGCACCTTCATTTTTGACAAAAATAAAAGGAAACTATATAAAAAAGGAGATAATTTATATAGCTGAATCAAACTTAAATTAATATTTAACAAAACAAATCGGAATCTATTTTTAATTACAATCTCAACATTAAATGTACCAAAACTTGCGAATATATTAAAAAATGTTACTAAATGTGTTATTAATATATTTAAAAATATTTGGGATGCACGAAGCATCGTTTCTCGCAGCTATTAAATCCGTGACGATTCTAAAGTCAAATTCTTGGAATTTTAAATTCGGACTCTAGGTGTTTGACGCAATTCGCCGAGATCTTTTGACTTTTAGATTGACGCTACAAAATTAATCAGCTACGTCATTATTAGTATAATATTCGCAGGCAGCGCGAAAAAAATATATTAAAGTAACAATAATAAAAAAATGAATATATAATAGAAGCTCGTCATTTCATCTCTAATTGTAAGTAGCACCTTGCTCTATATATTATTTATAAAATAAGAGCTGCATGTGAATCTTTTATATCGGTGACTCACTTCCCCTATATAAGTATATACATTTATTAACGTGTGATCGATTCAATTCGTTTACCCGACGGAGAAATTTTAACATTTTTATCCGTTCATTTTTTAAAACTTGTTTATACTATTTAATCACGTGCATCTATCATTCGTTGCAGCCGCGTGTTCAATCTCAAATCATTTAATATACCGTGCGCATTTTCCATGTTCAAGTGCTCCTTTTATAGAACAACAAACATACACGTGTATGCAGATATGTAAATCAATGCCGCGCCTCTCACTTATGGACTTTTACAAAAGCTCTTTTTTAATCGGTTATATATTCCACTGTTAAAAAAATTAATATTTAACAAAACAAATCGGAATCTATTTTTAATTACAATCTCAACATTAAATGTACCAAAACCTGCGAATATATTAAAAAATGTTATTAAATGTGTTATTAATATATTAAAAAATGCTTAAATTATTAAATTTAATAGAAAACGTAAAAATAAAATCTAAAAATTTTTTAAATTAAAGATTTTTATTTAACTATAAGATCATTAATGTATTTGAGCATTCAGACAATAATCACTGTTAATTATATATGTATCATTCGTGAGAGATTTTCTGTATAAACAAGCAGACATTGAATTGCAATTATACTTTGTGATAGCGGTATTAAGCGACTCGTACAGATAGGCAAATGGCCATCGCATCAAAGTTTTATGAGATTTTGAAAAATGCGACACTAAAATGATTGTTTCATCCCGACCTGTTTGCGCAACAGGTCTGTATATGAACTGTTTCTCTTCAATTTCACGTGTTGTACTAAATACAAACGCGCTTCTGATATAACGAAAATGATGCAGAATTTTTTGTTGCGCAAACATGCCTAAAATACCGTAAAATAACGTAACAGGAAAAAAATTCGACGAATGTGTTGAAAAATTATTTGACTTTCTCATTTTTATTTTCAATATAAATTGTATTATATTCCTTGTTTAAATAATATATATAAATTATAAATATGGGACATATGCATCAAATATTTTATAAAACTGCAATGTGATACGTGCGGCATGTGAAATAAATAAAACTAACTGAACTAAAGTATTGAACTAAAGTATTGAAATAAAGTATTGAACGTATTGTGCGTGTACGAATTATAAGAATATATATTTTAATTTGTTTGTGGCGATGAAATTTTAATGGATCGTAAAAGTAGAAATCTTGGATGAGGGATTAGATTATTTAGAAATTAATTATAAAAGAAATATCAAAGTAAAATATATAAAAATCATTTTTTTCTTTTCTCCAACAGCAAGCTCGATGCTCACAAGTATAATGCTTTGCACATACATGCAAAACATCATATATAAATATTACGTAATGTAAGTGGCTTAGCTTTAAAAAAAACGATGGAGAGGAGAGATTATTGAAAGTGTTTCGATGCTATTTGTAATTGGACGATTAACGCGTGATGGGAATAAACTATATACTACCGTCACGTGTATTCGATTAACTTGTTTGTGCAAAAAAGTTATCTTGGCAATTTGGCCAAGATTTCGTTCTATATAGATATCCTTGTTTTGCATAGATAGAAAATACGGAAGATATTTCTTCCAATTAGCATGTGATTGCGATTTCTTATAGACAGGGTATTTCCAAATTACCGAATATTCTTTTTAATGAAAAAATTCTCTGGCCAATTTTGGGCAAAATTTTTTTAACAAAAATGTGAAAGTATATCCATAATTTTCGAATTAAGGGATTAAAAAAGAAGGGCTTCTTATTAACTATGCTTTATAAAGTCGAAAAATTAATAAAATTATATTTTTGAATTAATTTTGAACAAAATTTAATTTAATAAAATTTTAATTTGAAGTTTATTTACAAAGATACCTATATGATGAAAAAATTTGCAAAAAAAATTATCTTTTTCGACATTTTCGCTAAGGAAAAATCGACTTTAAAGGCAGAGAATCTGCTATTAAAAAGACATATTCAATGTGATTTAATATAATGTATAATATATATAAGAAGTAAAATTATTATGCACGATATTTTGTACATTATTGTAACATAAGAGAATAATTTTCAAGATAGTTTATAGCACGAATACAATGTTCCATTACTGTGAAATTGCATCGTGCTTGCTTTTCAGAAACATGCTTCTCTTGATTGAAGAATTAACCAAAGAATAACATGGACGGTTTCGAAAGTGCGCAAAACCTGCGCGTTTCAACCGTGTCTCGTTGTATATAATGCCAAGAGAAAGTGATTAAGATCTTTCTTCTGTACCCCTTTCCGCCGTACGATATTAACGTTTCGTTCTTTCGCTATAAAGACACGTGTACAGAGAACGTCCGAAATAGAATTATCATATTTTTTAGAAAATAATAGATTTTTTAGAAAATATAAAAAAAATGACACTCGTGTCTGTTTTAATATTAAAACTTTTTTCTCTCTCCACGTAAGAAGTAACTGAACTACTTTCGGTCTTCTTAATACATGTGTGCATAAATTTTCTAATACACATGCAAAAATATAACAAATGTTAATTCGCCGCGTGCTGAATATTCGCGAACTATCAATGAGAATGCGACGATGAAAAATTATAGCCTGTGCTACGATGTTTTATATATATGTTTTAAGAAAGCGTTTGCCACATTCGGCGCAGTCTGAGTCAATACAAGGACATTGACGAAGCTGTTCAAAATATAATCTCTCTTTTCAAGACAAACACGTACGGTCTATAAAAAAAGAGTACGAAGGATAATATCGTGCGAAACGCAAGATTTGAAATTCGTGCATTATATTCTCGTGCTAAAAAGTGCACGTTTTATTTTCAAGAATTAATGTCGTATCTGTTGAAAAATCCGTGCATAAAAGAATGTTGAATCTAAAATATTGATCTTAACAGGTCTTTTCGATAGGTGAGTTAGAGATTATTTTAACAGAGAAATTTTAATAAAATAATATCTTTGACCCGATTTTGTAACAAAATTTTTAATTATTTTATCAGTTTGTCAATTAATTGTGTCATACTTTTACACTTATTTTAAAAGAATTAATAATATATATATATAGGCTTCATTAATTATATTATATTGAATTATATTTAAGGTAATGTAAGATACAAATATTGAAAAGATTTTTGATAATTATTCCTAGGTAATATTATTTAAATAAAAAAATATATTTTAATAATCCATCAAATTATTATGCATGTATGATATTATAATTTGCCGTTCATTAAACTAATTAACATAATTATTATGCGATAACAAGCGAGAATTTTTGCCTGATCATAATAGTCGCTCGCTTTAAAAATACCTAATAATATAGCACGATAAAAGATCAAAATAATATCAATCTATCAATACATATATATCGCAGTCAATGTTTTCATAGAATTCAAAACAAAGAGAGAAAGATTCAAACGGGTAGAAATTATTCCAGCAATCCCAAAGCTTGCGCTTGAAAATTTTTTATTAAAAATTTTCGAGCTGGATAAAAAAAATTAAAATAAACTTACGATTCCCGGAGACACTGATCTCGACCGTCTGCATAATTTCTAAATCGTCTGCAAAGATGATCGAGTCCTCAAATCCAGCGGAGTCTCTGGCATAAATTTCGTCCTCGCGATCGCTCCCCATCGCATCAGTTATGGTTTCAAACGCCGTTTCAGTCGAACAGGAAGAAACGCGGGAGAAGGTTCGCTCGCTGTCCTCTGGATCCGAGAAAGCTGATCCCGCCTCTTCATCAATAACCAGCTCGTTGGACACGTTGGACTCGGTACTCGAGCTGCAGCCGAGACTTAGGACAGCACCGCCGTACTGATTGGTATATTTCTCAATTAGATCGTCAAGCTTTTCTTTGCGACTTTCTTCGAAGTAACCGCTCTCCTTTTTCTTCGGGCTCAAACCAACTTCGCCGGCTACGTGATTTTCCTCGTCCGGTGCGGAGTCCTCGGACTTCCATACGAGGTTGTCCATCGTGCACGGACTTTCACACTCTTCGCTGTTCGCAACGTCCTGTTTTTCATCCGTGTAACACTCGACCTCGTTCACCATGCCGTCTTCCGTAAAATACATCCTGCAACGATGTTAAAGGCAGGAACCTCCTCGTTCTTCGTGTCAATTCGACACTCGCGTATACGTCCTGGGGATTCGACACTCGCGTACGTCCCTGTTTCTGGCGCGTGCAATGTCAGCGCGAATCAAGGTGAGAAAGAGAGGAAGAAGCGGGAGACTGTGGTCCAACAATTGACATAAGGCGACCTTGCTACTGCTGCCGTCGCTGTTTTATAGGACGACTAATGACACTGAAAGGATTCAACGTTCAAAGACCTATCGTCTCGATCGAGTATCGAGATGGGATAACACGTGGCTATACGTGTAAAAGTCACCGAGTCACTAATCGCTAAGTTTCTGGTTCAATCCCCTTCGACTGTCGTCCTACATATTCCTCTTAAGAGCGATAAAGTTTAAAAAGCTCCATTTAATACTTGAAAGGTTAAGACTAAATTTCAGGAAAATTCAAGAAACAAGATCACAAGCAAATGGAACAAGTGCGAGATATACATTGAAAATCGTGGTCCTGAATAAAATAAAAATCCAATAAAAAAAAAGATACTATCACGTAAACTCAGTACTCAGTACTCAAACTCAATTAAATCATCTTCGCGGGCGATTTAAAAATAGCGGAAACAATTGAAGAGAATTTTTACCTGACACTTGGTCCTCCAAAGCGATAGCAAGCTAGCTTTCCGAGTGAAAGTGTAACAACTTTCAAAGAACGTGGACGATCTCAAACTTTTTATTTTTCTGCAAAACAGTCACTATCTTTTTCCAAATCTCTTAAGAGGCACATGGAGTGATTGAGGGATTCGAACCAGAGACCTGTCAACTATATCAGTGAACGATTTCTACGCGAAGCCACGTGTCACCCCACATTTTGCGAATATAATACGAGAAGAACTTACTGCTCACCCTTCACTGTTCACTATTAACACTCGACGCGTGTATGCACAACAATGATCAATGATCACAGAGCGAATGAGATCTGAGAGTCGCGAGCTGAGACCACGCGCGTCGCACGAGACACTTGCTTCTGAAAGAATCGTCGGAGACTGATGTTAACTGAACGAAGGTAAGCAATGAAGACCCTACACGCTGTTACTACGCGTTCCCCCACCCCCGCTACCCCCTCCCCGTTACTCAGCCCCGCCTCCCCGCTACTACTCGAGTGCTAACAGCTGATGCGAAAAGCTTCTCCCAACGACGGCACTAGCGTTACGCTGTTCCCGCGATTACATAACTCGCAATTCTGATATTCTGCTTGTACACATATCAAGAAAAAAAAAAGATCTTTTCCGAATCCATAGACGTATAATATACTATAAACCGAGCGTCGCCTATCTCTCCCGTAGTAAAACCATATCGACAGATTAGAAAGAGACGGATGCTCAGTACCGTAGATCTATCTTTGTCTAAAAACGCCCAGTAGAGAACGAAACTTGCGATCATTGGTGGTCGCTCCCCTGATCCGCCCCTAATCCACCACACTCTTGAGATTCCAATAGGTTGGAGATTCCAAAAGAAGGGCAGATCTACGGTACTAAGCATTTGTCCTTTTCTAATCTGTCAAGACAGTTTCGGCCAAACGCTCGGTTTACATATTATACGTCCATGTCCGAATCTATCAAAAAATCGTAACTAGCGAATTGCGACCGTATGATGAAGAAATATCGACACTGGTTTTATTTGTACGCAAAGCGAACAGACTTATGCAGATTCGGCCGTAACAATTATTATTAAACATATTTCGCTTGTAGTTGATTTAATTAATTGAAAAAAATATACCGTCATATCATTATAATAGAACATAAAGATTCGTATAATTTCGTAATTTATTAATTTATTTATTTATTAATTCATAATTAATTTATTTATTTCTTCATCATTATAATTTATAAATTTATTTATTTATTAATTTTTCAATTAATTAAAGATATTTCATAATTTAATATCGCCAAAGTCAGAGATATATATCACAACGTAGAAATAATTATGATATAAAAATGTTAGAATAAAAGAATTCTCTATAAAAATAATCTTTGCTAAATTATTTTTTGGATGACAAATAATTTTTAGGAACAGGAAAGGATCCAAAATTGCACGATATCTTTCAAAGGATAGAGTTCACACAAAGGAGAGAGACTTCAAAAAGTTCGATTTTCAAATAAAAAACTGAAATTAGAAAAATCTAATCGATTGCGAAAAGAATATACTCGTAAAAGATATGTCATAATTTTTTAAAGACAGAAACACATATAGCGATACTTTTTAGAACGCGAATATTTATCTATTTTTCCGAGAAAAAATATTGACTTGCGAACGTATAGTATACGTAAAAGTTGTCTATTCCAGCGATCACGTAAAAACAGAACTAAATCTTTGTTTAAAAAAAAAAAAAAAAAAAAAAAAACATTAGGAATACTATTCCTGATAATCGAAACTTGATGTTAATTTTTTGCCGAGTTTCGCATTTCGCGCTGCGACTTTCTTTCAAAAATTTATCAACTAATCAAAGCTGACTAATCATTGGGCAATAAAATACAAGGAAAAATATTAGTGATTTAATGCAAAAAAGACAGAAATGAGTGTTTAACAATATAACTTTATAAAGTGGAAACAAACGATATAAGTGTCTATTTGAATTATTTTAGCAAATAAAATACACACACAATAAATAAATATATATTTATTTATTTATTGTGTGTGTATCTTATTTGCTAACACATAATAATAACATAATTATATGCAATATAACAAATTCTTGAAGAAGACATATTTTAATTTCGAGAAAAAATGTGATTGATGTGATTGCAGAAAGATAAATTTTAGAATTTATTCGACAATTGACTGCGAGACAGAAGACTCTAATTCACGTTAAGGATTTACAAGTCGATCATGCTTCGCTTTAGTGCTCAAATGCACGGGAGTAAAGTTCAGAAAACCATCGTCATGCTCAAATGCCTTCCCCTTGACCTCTTGTAAATATTTCATGGGATTGGTATTCAAACGATATAGTATAGAATCTCCCCTTTATATACTTTCGACTTGTGCCAATGATTTCAAAACCTTCCGCGATTCTCTTTTAGATTCGTATTAAGCGTATGATGCTTAATTAATAAATAATGTAATTTTACTATATAATATATATAATATATATTGCTAATAATTCAAATTATAATATATAATATATTGCTAATAATTCAAATTATGCAATAATATTAAAATAAGGACGTATCTCTCCGAGTTGAAATGGTACCACCGACAAGATTTACGAAAAAAATAAGCCGAAAATATTAAGTAAAATTTTCTCATACAAGACTTTGTCTTTAAGAAAAATAACTTTCAAGTATATAAAACATTAATATATACAATATACAGTATATCTCCGATATTTTATATTTTAATGACATGTTGCATGTCGTCGAATTCGTCTCAACAAAGGCTATATCAAAATATATCAAAATGCATATCAAAAGAACATTATTTTGTTGAAAAAAATAACAGTGATATATATATATATTTTACACATTTTTATATATTATACTTTATAGTGACCTGACTATTTTAAATCGCTTTATTATATTAATGAAAAAATAATGTACTTCTTTAATTACAGCATTATCTCACGTTGAGCGATTAATTTAGCTTTACTTATGACATTAAATCATTAAATCATTTTTACAATGTTTCAAACGAGCGAGTTTATGATATAGCTTTAAAAATTTGATGCTTTACCTGATGACAGTATTTGATCAGAACTAATAAAGTACAAAAACAATATTGTATATATACATATATACAATAACAGCAATTAATTGATAAAGACAAATTTAACGTATAAAATTCTTGAAAATGCGTTTCGAAATAGTTTCTATTTTACGTTTTTAATTTTCTCTTAAATACTTTCTCTTAAAATATTTTAATTTAAAGTACCTAATTAAAAAGTATTAAAAATATCATATAAAAAAGTATTATTTTCCATTAATATAACATTATACACGAGATTACCGAACTTAAAGTATAATCACTTACGATATAACCGAACAGACGAATTATCGTCTGTTCGGTTATATCGTAAGTGATTATACTTTAAGTTCGGTAATACCATAATGTAAGTATATGATAATTATTATAATGTATATGATACATATGATAAATATCATTAGTAATTAATACAAGCAAAATAAAATTTTTTTTCAATAAAACTGTGCTTAATTTCATGTAATTATTCATAAAAACGATCCTATTAATCAATAATGTCAATTGTATCATTAATCCTGTGAATGAGAAAATAAATAAATATACATATCTATTAAACAAGAATTTTAATTTTTATTTTAAATTTTCAAACATTCTGCGTTCAGTCATTTTAACGTTCAGACTGTATATTTTGTAAATTCCAATTATTATGCGCCATAGATCGTACAAATAACGAATCGGATAATAAGTTAATTAATCGGCATCTCCAAACTAAATTTGCGCGTTTGAAGAGCGGCGGTTACAAATCGCATTGCAATGATTTAGCGACAATACATGTGATCGATTGGATAATATTTACGCAAGTTTTGTTCAGAAATCCGATGTTGGTGGAATTCTGACGCCAGCCAGATATCGTTTAAATTCGCGAAAATCCGATAACAAAAACGACAAGGTGACAGATTTCGCGCTTTCTTCGACTAAGCGGATCAGGGTTGGCCGGAAAAGTCGAGTTAGTAAAAAAAACCGTGGTAAATTCTGGTTTTTACCGTCTCGGACTTTTTTATCCAATGGAATAAACTGGCAAAAACTATAAAAATGATTAAAATCATTCAAATATATTTATATAATTTTATGAAAAAATATGTGTTTGCTTTAATTAATAAATCATATTAATCACTATATTGTTAAAAAAACAAGAGAAATATAAAATCTTCTTTAATTCAAAATAATATATGAGATACATTTTTTAAACTTTAAAGAAATAAAAAATTTTTTATTTATTTTATCGTTTTTATTCGAAAGTATCAGTTTTTGCCGGTTTTTTCCGGAAAATACCGGTTTTTACCACTGGCATGGACTTATCCAAAAAATGTGGAATTTTGCTAACCCTGATTAGCGGATCTCTATTAAATGATCACATTTTTAAAAAATAAAAAAAATTATTTCTGGATGGTCCGTAAAAAATTCGTAATCGATTTTTAAAAAGAGTATCATTTGAAATAACGAAGAGATAGATACACCATTTGAAAATTGCAATTTTGACATATAAGGAAAGGGATGTCACAAAGAACCTTTCAAATATTTTTCAAATAATAATTTTCGTTGCTTTAAATGGCAGAACTGTTCGGAAAGCATCTACAGAATTCTAATAATTTTTTTTTCATATTTAAAAAATGTAAGACTCTAATTTCACAGGAGTCGAGAACAAAATTCGCGGAAGCTCGCAACCAAGACAATAATTTATAGATTCGTGATAATAGAATATCTATTTAATGTCCGAGAAGAAATTCTTGCCTCCTTGATAGATTTATAAAAAACCGAAATAAAAACATTGAGAGAAATTCGTTGGATTTTATCGTGGCATAATTAAAATTGAATTTTTCGAAGTATTCATTTTCCATCTTTTACTATTTGTTATTTGTCAATAGAAAAGACTAAGAATAAGAAATAAAGAGCATTCTTGCAGTTTTAATCCTTCTATTATGTTTCTGATTTTTAAATAGTGAAATTTTAACACGGGACATGTGGAAGCCATATGAATCTCAAGCTCATTTCAAAGTATTCTCCTGAATTAATAAACGATATATATTTGAGTTCGAAATAAGTTGAATAAGTTGAATATAAGTACAAGACTATCTTGTGTTTCATCTGTTTTATTCAACAATAAAAAAAATTTTTTTTTTGTTCTACTACAATGTGTAATCATATTTATCGAATATTTTGATCATTTATGCAAATAAAAAAATTGATATTATATGCAAAAAAAATTTCTTACGATATTTTCTTTCACACTTTTCCCATTTTTCAATCTTCACAAACTTTCCACATTCATATGCTCAAATAATTATATAACTTTAAGAAAATATTTTTAATCGGCTCTCTATATTAATAAATAAATAAGATGTTTTCAATCTCTCTCAATCTCAAAAGCAAGAGATACTGTTGCGAAAAATTAAAATTAATTTTCGCGCTTGGCTCTATTGGCCGATTATAAAAACATCTTATTTATTTATCAAATAATTATACTTTTTTAAGAGAACGTAACAATGACTATTTTTTTCTAATAGTCCAATGTGTTCTCTTTAAAGCCGTTTGAATTTTTTTAAATCAATTAATTAAAAAAGAAAAATAGGCATTTTTATTTAAAAAAAAAGGCATTTTTGCATTTTTTTCGTTTAAATCATTTTTCACCAATTTTCCATTTCTAAAATTGACTTTAATATACACTATTCTCTTTCTTATTATAAAACGAAGAGATTTATCTATATTTAATTAATTTTATTGTTTATAGAATATATATTTTACACTAAGAAAAAGTACGGAGGCCAAATGGATCCCACATGCACCCTGTAGAGGGTAAAATAAATAATATGTCCTGTCTAGAGTTAATCCGCAAAAAGTGGAGAAACATGTGGTGAATTATTCTATTCTTTGGATAATAATAGTCTTTCTTTGAAAACAGGTATAGAAGTTGCAGGTATAGAATATGTATTTTCTTATCATGTATTTTTCGAGTTTAAATACGCACAAAGAGAGAACTGTCTCTTAGAATTTACCATGAAAATCATGGTCTCTTAGAATTTACCATGAAAATCATGGTAATCGTGGGACAATATGGTATAGAATTTTATGAGAATATCTCTGATTAATATTTATCACAATAAAAATAATAATATCTATCACAATAAAATATAAAATATGTTTGATTTTACTATGCAAATTTACAGTTTAGTAAAATTAATCAAACATGTTTTATATTTTATCGTGATAGATATTATTATTTTTATTGTGATAAATATTAATCAGAGAAATTCTCATAAAATTCTTTATATTGTGATTGTCCCACGATTACCATGATTTTCAGGGTAAATTCTAAGAGAAAATTCTCTCCGTGCATGGAATGTCAAAAATAGCATTTTAGTTTCTAATCCATAATTTGAAGAAACACGTGTGTCGAATTTTATTATTAAAAAATCATAGTTCTCCATCGAAAACAGAAATGAAATTCTTTAGAGAACAACTGTTCGGCTATTAAGAATATTATTGTTAATATATAATATAGAAATATATAATATAGAAATATATAATATAGAAATATAATTCTATTATTCTTTTGTTAACAAATGTAGGCTTACTTAGTGTCTTACTGTTTGATTAATTATCTAGCTTTTTAAAGACCGGAGTCTTGATTCTCAAAGTATTAATCATTTTAAAAAATAGAAAAGAATTTTTCTCCGTTATAGATTCACAGCAGATTCAGAGCAAAAAGAATCATCTCTTAGCATTCCATTTTCAAAATTTTGATATAATTAATAGAATAAATTTCTCTTTCTCCAAAGGTTCCTAAATTTTTAAATACGTTTCAAAAAATTTATTAATTAACTACAAAGTTAAGAAATCCGAAGCGAGAGATATGAATACTAATTGTAAGTTTACGTTTTAGCTATAGAAAAATTCATCATAATCTTTTTATTTTAATCAGAAATGATGAATTCTAATTATTTTCGATAGAATTCTTGAAAGACCACTTTCGGAGAAAATTCTAGAATTTTTGAGAAAAAGAATCACAACTTTATTAATTATTTATCGAAATTCTGAAAATGGAATGGTGTCGATTTCACACATATGGCTGTTTTATCAAAGAGCGTCGGAAAAAAACAACGCATACATTTTTCAACATCCGGCATTAGTAAATGCATTATTAACAAACGCATATCTGTGGCTCCGATAGTTTTTTTTCAATAAGAATGTCTTATTTAAACATGCGTGTTTACACGCACTATAGTACAATAGATGACTATAAGCATAATGGATTTATGGAAAGCCGAAAAGGTTGAAAGAAAATCGTTGGATTTTTTCTTGACATAATTAAAATTAAATTATGTCGAAAATATTTATTTTCTATCTTCTACTAGCTATTTACTATTTGTCATATAGTAATGAAAAAAAAAAAAAAAAATTAAAAAGGTAAGAAACAAAAAACACTTGCAATTTTTTTCTATTTCTTTTAAATCGCGATCATATATATACGAGCAACAAATAACGAATGTGTTGCTATTATAAGCGGAGTTAAATTACAACAGGGACTGGATCTTTCCCGAGCAATCGAAAAATTATTAACTAAAAATTCTGGTGTAACGAAAATAATCATATTAACCCGGAAATATTCACATTGCTCTTATACTCTTACGAGAAAGATTTTTCGGCCAATAACATTTAATGAAAAATTAAATTTTCAATAAAAAATATGATACAAAAAATCTGAAGAGCGGAAACGCGGCAAAAAGAGCGATGGTCTATATAATGTAGCAAAATATAATCAATTTATATTTTAATAGATAACGGCGTCTATCTTCTTAAATAAATAATCATTACGATCGTCAAAATCATTGAGATATTTTGAGCCTTAATCGTTAATATCGGATTCCGATTTATTACATTATGATATCGTAGAAACGATAACAACAATCGTAATTTATTTAATAACTGCGGTATAAAATATCTACTTCAATATTGTAAAAAAGTTCTGAGACCTGATCTCTCAAATCTCATTTTTCTTCAGAATCGCATCTAACAATAAAAGTAGAAAGTTTTAGATGCAGCTCAAAACTAATTTCTTTCTTGCGTGCACTTCTAATGCTTTCCATAGAAACTGAAAAACCATCAGCTAAAGCTTTTCTAAAAAATAGACACCCTACGGCGTTTTAGAAAAATAGCCTGACGGACAACTTAAGAATTCCATTCAATTTGGTCAGAAACACCTGCGCAGCAGGGAATCAGATAAAAAGGCCCATAAATAAAAAAAGACTAACAATAAACGGATATGTAATAAAAGAGAAAGCTTTTGAAGCCGCAATTGTGTGCACAGAAGAATAGATTATTTAATTTCTGTGTACCTTTAGAAAAAAGAATCTACAAATATTCGCCTTTTTAGATAATGAAATTGCTTGACGATTAACAATTCATCAAGAATTCCTCTCAATCATCCAAACTATTATACCTACATCTATATTCGGTTCGAATTATCGAAATAAAGCTTTCTTACAGTTTTACGATTTCCTTGTGGTTTTAATAATGCATGTTAAATTTTTATCTCATATATATAAATACTTTGTCGGCAAAAATAATACTAATATATTAGAATTTTAAAAGAAAAGAAAGAGAGAGAAAATATAAAAGCGCAGTATATAAATAAATGATATTTGTTCTATTTCAGAATAAGGCACAAGATTTTTTATAAACTTGATTCATTTTACGATGTAATTTTATATATTTACAAAAAAAATCACAAAAAACAACTTCAAACAATTAACAAATAACATAGCGAGAGCTAATTTGAGATATATTAAAAATTGATAAAGTTTCATCCTCGACCAATTGTTTACAATACAATAACTTTTAAACTGTATAATTACAAACAAATAAAATCATTATAAACAATTACAAATAAATAATAAATAACATAGCGCAAGTAGATTTGAGATATTTTACAAATTGATAAAATTCCATTTTTTAAATCCACCAATTTATTAAATTACCGTAATTTTTAAATATTATTATAAATAAAAGAAAAATCATTGCAAATAAAAATTTTAATACCAGCGAATCTTCTTATCTCAAAACTAACGATTATTTTTTTAATTGCTGTAATTTTTATGACTTGAATTATAAACAAAATTGTTATTACAAATAATTATAGACGGAACGTTATATTTTTTCTTCTTAAAACTAAATTTATTAAACATCGATTAGTAATAAAATAAAGATACATTTTTTATTAACATTTAGACGTTTGACAAATGTTGAATCCGTTTGTATTCATAATAATGATAATAAAAAGGAAGAATAAAAAGGAAGAATAAAAAGGAAGAATACAATAAATGTTTAAAATATATGATTTTATAATCAGCATGCAATATATAGAAAAATTTCTATATATGCCTTGTTCTAAAAGAGAAAGAAATATCATTTACATTTCTATTTCACGGTCTTCTTTTCTTTATTTTCTCTTTGTTATATTTAGTTGCTATATCTGAAAGAAGTATTTACAACTGTAAGGCCCTGCGCACAATAGAGAAAATATATTAGGAATAAATATTAAATATTAGGAATAGGAATTATTTTAAAATAATATAAAATCGAAAAAATTCTGATATACAAATATAAATCCGAGTATAAAAGGCTCTTGTTAGTTTATTAACACCCTTACTACTCCTTTATACTTAAATTTGTATTTTTATATCGGAGTTTTTCGATTTTATTATTTTAAAATAATTCTTATTCCTAATATTTAATCTTTATTCCTAATATTTAATCTTTATTCCTAATATTTTTTTCTATTGTGCGCGCAGGGCCTAAAAAGTTAGAATTTCAACATATCCTTTTAAAAAAAAAATGAAATTTTTTATAGATCCTCCTATCATCTATCATATCTTCATTTCAATTTTTAAATACGTGTGAAATGTAAGGAACAACATCTTGGCTTTCGAAGAAACACAGGTCAAATTTTGCTTAGAGAGTAATAGTCCTTCAAAAACAGAAGTGAAATTCTTTAGAGAATAATATTCTCTTTAAAGAATAAAATTATTCGGCTATTATATATATATATATTAAGAATTATTCTTTGTTAACAAGATTTAATATGTCTTATTGCTTGATTAATTATCTAGCTTCTCGAAAGCTAGAATCTTCATTCAAAGTATTGATAATTCAAAAAGATAGAGAAAATTTTTAAATTAAAAACAAAAAGATCTCAATCTTTTAGCATTCCATTTTCAAAATTTCGATATAATAGAAAAATGTTCTCTCCTTCCAAAGATTCCTAAATCTTTTAATACATTTCAAAAAAATTCTGTTAATTAACTAATCTAATTAATTAGAGAAAGAATTGAAGTTTAAAATGCTGAAGAAATATCAATGCTAGTTTTACGTTTTAGCTACACGGAAAAAATTCATCGTACTCTTTTTATTTTAATCAGAATTGAGAAGTTCTAATTCTTTTCGACGAAACTCTTCAAAGACCGCTTTCGGAGAAAATTCTAGAGCTTTTGAGAAGAAGAATCAGAACTCTATTAATTATTATTTATCGAAATTCTGAAAACGGGGGCTGTCAATTTCACAGATAAACAAATTGACAAAGGCATGTGTGGCTCAGGTAGTTTCTCTTCAAAATAAGAATATCTTATTTAAATATCCGTGTTTACATGCATGTCTCTCACGTTATATCTAGGAAACGTGAGAAAGAGAGCGGTCTAATAAAAACTCACAATTAGTGGGCAATATATGAGATTAAAATACGACAAAGAGATATAAGAGATCTTCGATTTTTCCTCGTATTTCAAATACGACAAACATAAGAAAAAAAATCTCACGACGACGGTGTTTACGACAAACCCCCTCCCAGAGTTAAAATGACTGGAATTATGCTTATATGCAGGGCTGGGCAGATACTTCAAAACAAAATATTTAAATACAAGATACAAGATACTTTTTGATATATATTTAAATACCATTTAAATACTTTGGTTTTGACATATATTTAAATACTAATTGTATTTAAATACATTTATAAATACTTTTAAATACAATTATTCTTCAAATTTCCTGATTATATATTGAAAGTAGAATTGTATGAAAATAGAATCAAAAGTAAAATCAGCACTTTGAAAGAGAGATAAGTTCATTTATTTTAACTTTAAACTTCGTAAAATAATAATAATTAAAATAATAGACATAATGGCATATATTATATAATTTATATATTATATATAATAGCATATATATTATAGTAATTTAAGTATAGGTTTTTCAATACAGTATACATAGAGTATACTCTATTTATTTATCATCACTACAAACTATAACTTTGGTAATTCTTATTGCCTTTTAAAAATACCAATGTTTCAAACATTTTGTCAGATAGAAGGCCACGAGTAGGCGAATGTATAAATCCCGCAAAAAAAAAAAAAAAAAAAAAAAAAAACAGTACAGGAGCAGAAGAACATAGACTAGTATCAAATTTTATAAACGCCTTTTTCACACGTGGGATAATAATGTAATTACATAAATACATTTAAATACAAGATACATTTAGATTAAATAATTAATTACAAAATTCAAGATACTTGATTATTCGATATTTAAATACTGTATTTAAATAAGATACATATCTAAATACGTATCTCAGATACTTTAAGATACATATCTGCCCAACCCTGCTTATATGTGTTGATTACTAAATATAAAGAGAGAGAGAAAGACTCGATTTACGCAGCAGAGAAACGACACGAGGCATCGATATTACATTATCGGGGAAACGAGCAGATTTTCCTAAAATACAAACGATTTTCTCGAACGACATCGACGGAAATCGACGCGGAATTTCTTCTCTCGTGCCAAATACCGTAAGATAATTATAATTTTATACCATATTCACGTCGCGTGTCAACGACGTAATATTGATGGCGCTGCTGTCAGTTTAAACACGCTATATAACACTGACATTTGATATTTTTATACGCACCATCTCTCTATACAACTTCACTCTCTCTCGCGAAAAGTAAAAATACAATTTCCAGCGCGTAATATATTTTCCGAAATGCGTGATACATATTGTATAGATAGGTATCGCGACGACAATCCAACATCCAAGTGATGTTTGGACCGCGATATCGGAATAGCATGAATAATATAATAAGTACGAGAGAAACCGATAATAATTTCGACGAGAGAGAGAGTTCAATTCCCCCGGCTCACCCGATCATCGTTTGAATGACGAAAATTATTTACCGTCAAGGACGAAAAATTTACCAACTTCGTGGTGTATCGGTTTCGTCAGATCGATAATACGACAGATCGCCGTATCTAAGATATTTCAAGCGATATCGCAGAATGACAGATTAAGACTCACCGAATGTCAACTCGTGGGTGACCGTCTGCTCGGTGTTGCTGCTCCGTGGCATGTCGAAGGTTGGTGGGGGAGGCGGTGGAAGAGGCGGCTGCATGGCGTTCTCCATTCCCTCTCTCCGTCCCTCTCTTCTCTCGCCCTCTCTCTTTCTCGCACACACACTGTCTCTCGCTCGCTGCCTCTATCTCCGTCCCTGTCCCTTTCGCGGCGCACTTCGCACTTGTCACCGTTATCGCCGTTCCTGCTGGACGTCCGTCTATCGTATCGATAACCAATTCGATACACTCAATCGAGACGCGTTTCGCGGTAACACGGGTAATACGCCCATTCGCGTACTTGAGAAACGTCTCTCTCTCCTCTCGCGCACACGTGTGTCCGTCCCGTGTACGCGAAATATATATGAATGTGAAGAATATTCACGGTTAATAACGGCGCAAATAAGCGGGCCGATTCGCGTGCAGAAGGTGCAGTTGAGGTTCTGCGACGGAGAGCTTGGCTCGAAATTATACCGCGCACAATTACGACACGTTTCCCCCCTGTATAGGTATGTTGTACGTCCTGTAATGCCGGGCTGTGGATCTTACTCACATGATTTCGTCTGGCTTACACGCCCGCACATATCGCCGCGCCTGGACGGACGCGCGGACACGTCTTTCTCGACCGCTGCACCTCTCGCTACTGCGCGACCACCCGCTGAGCGCCGCTTCCCCCGCTCCTGCTCCGAAGCTGCGCGCGCATCCTTTCCATTGGTCGCGCCGACAGCTCCTCAGGCCCGTATCGACGCGCGGAATCCTTGAATTTAAGAATGAATTTACCACTCCAATTTTTTATTACGTACGAATTCGCTGCGTAAACGATAAAATATTATTCGATATGAAACTTTCAGACGCGTCTTTACACTCGTATAATATTCTTGATAAATAACATATTCGTTTGTCCCTTTCTTTCTTGTAAGGATTTAAATTTAAAAAATATTATACAAGCTATAATTAAATGCGAAATTGATTCTAATTGGCGTTGTTTTAATATTTGATACGAAATTTTCTCGGATTTCGAGCGAGAATATATGGTCAGCCATATTTCGAGCTAAATACAGCGTTCTGTAGATTAAATATTTAATCGATGCTGGAATGATTCGCTGGTAATTGGACGTACAATTGAAATATAAGTGATGTAATTTAATTATATAAAAATTTGAGGAAATTTTATTGTGTATATATAACGCCTATGTCGGGTGCGCGATATCACAGTCCTGTTCCGGAGAATCTTGTACAATTTCTTATCATCGCTTTTTTTTACGTCTCACACAAACTAGTCTCGAAGGCAGCTTTTTAGTATTGCATTATTCCTTTCGTTCGAGAGAAGACGACACGCGCGACGAAGAAGTCGGAATATCTTCTATAATTCTATATCGAGAGGAAGGGGAATCGTGTATACTACGTTCTCCTTAATTCTGCGTATCGATTTTTCCTTATTGATAATCAAGGTCGGCACGACGAGCGTTGCATTATATATTCCGATCGCGAAATGAGAGTGAAAAATTTACGTTATCAATTGGACATAAATTGATAAATCAATTCAATGATTTTTCGAATGGAAGGAAAAGGAGAATCAAACGAAAAAGAAGGAACAGATACGAAAAACTATATACAAGAGGAAAAAATAGTTATATAAATTGAAACTCACATAAGCATATAGAATAACACTCTTCATTCTTCCTAGAGCAAATTTTCTCCTACGAAAGTTTTATGCCTATAAAAAAAAACGTGCTACTTATAATGTATATCTCACAACAATTTACGTAAGAAAATTTAATTCAGATTTTTTTTTTTTTTTTTCTTGATTCTATTGAACCAAGTTACGTAACTTGTAAATGTATACATAGAGCGAAGATATAAAGTTGTTCGAAATTTTCGAGAGAGAACCGACCGAGGAAAGTTTCCGCTTACTCTCGGTCACCATATTTGGTGGCATAATGAAGGAAACGTATTTAAAATGCAAATGAAATGCGCACTTAGGTAATTTTAAAATCTTAACGAAGCGAGTTAATTATTATCGGGCTAATGTAATTGACATAATTAAGAGGATTATAAAGAATGATTTTTATTCGTGCTGAGAAACTGATTTTGTTCTCTAGATTTTTTTTATTTGCGAGAAATAAACGAGTTGTTAAAAACAACGAGAATAAAACGCGCACAATTATTATTCCTATATATATTGATCGGTCATTTCACGTATATAACAAATCTACGATAACAGTTTCGTAACAATGCTGAATGTAAGAAACGTTCAAAACAACAGGCGCGACGATATCAAGTTAATTATTACTCTGAAAAATACGAAAAAAAAGATGTAAACGAGCTGAGAGAGATGTTTGTAAAATTTTAAATTTTAGATAAAAAAATTTTCACGCGTGTGCAACCGAATGCATATAGTAGTATATCAGTAATTTACAATTTTAAAAAGTTCATAGATTATTGATGACTCAAAACGACTGACGCATCAATTTTATATGCTTCTTTAACGAATTATGCATTAACGAGAAGTGTCTAACAGAGATATTGGTTTAAATATATAATAGCGCAGGAGTTTTTAATACACGTTCGTATAACTTTTCTATCCCCGATATGTGTTCCCGATATCGCTCTTAGATATCTTATATCTGCGACCTTGATGACTCGAGAGTCGAGTGTAAAAATCATTCCGATCCGGATCAGTAGCGAGTAAAAAGTCGCGCGCGAGAGAGCAAGGTTCTCTCCTCGTTGTGCAAAAAAAAAAAAACAGAAAAATGTTCTCCGAATACGCACCTTTCGTGACGAAATATTTTTACCACGTGTTAGTCGGCGTCATTTCCTTCGTTTTGTTTAGCAAAATTTTCGGGAGACCAAACAAGAGGCTCCTCGCTCCAGCATCTGACGAATCTACGGATCCGAGTGAAAGTAACAGAATGTCACAGCGGATACGTTATATGTGTAACTGTTGAGCGGAACATAGTCGTATTTGTCTCATTTTAGAAAATGAAAGTGGAAGATGAAAGTGCTGCACTCGATGCCTCGAGCTTAAAATCCTAAAAACAATTTTTTTTGTTATATTAAACGATAAAAAGAATGACAAAATAAGAGTAAAATAACAGAAAACAATATAATGATAATAAAATTAATAATTACAATAATGAAAAAATTAATGAGTATTCTTACTTAATACAAGCGTGAATGCCGCAGTAAATTCCAGCGAGTTAGTCAACAAATAAGATTGTTAATTTTACGATTGAAAACTCCCAATTTCGTCGGTCGTAATTAAATGATTCTTATTTCTCTTTCATGATTTTTTAAAAGGCAAGATTTTTCGCATTATATATCCTAAAAAATAAAAACAGTATTAAAAATAAAACAGTACAATATTTTTTTCACTAATTTATATACGCAAATATAGTATATAAGATATAAAATATATTATAATGCAAATTGTATCGATTAACGCAATCGCGTAAAATATTTCGAATTATCTTCCAGAGGCCGACGAAGACTCGCTTGAACAGGCCCAAGAAGAGCCCGCCTTGTCAAAGGACCTCAAGCACATACCATATCGGTATGTCCGGTTACCCGAAAAGGAATCGCTGTCTCGGGCGTCAGAATTTTATCAAATGGCAGCAGCCAGACGTACCTTAAGATACTTTAGCGCGGATCCCGTTCCGAAGGAAATTATCCGTGAAATTATAAGGGCCGCAGGTATACTTTAGTAGTGTGTGATATCTCCGTTTCAAATAATATTTCCTAAATAATATAAATAAAAAAATATTTTTCAATTTTTCTTTCAAGGATATATCGCGCAAAACTTTTAAATAAAAAAAGACTAAGTAGTTTACAAGATTTAGCGTAATTCTCTTTTCTCTGAAAATAAATTTTAATAAAATAAAATAAAAATTTTATTATATTATATATATAATATAAATATATTAAATATATAAAATAAATATATAAAATTAAATAAATTAAAATAAAAATTTTGAATTAAAATATGGAAAAAAAGAGCTAAATTTGCATTTTACCTGTTTTCAAGTCACACACTTGTGCTTCTTTAAACTTATTATAGGTACTGCTCCCAGCGGGGCGCACACAGAACCATGGAGCTTCGTCGTTATATCCAATCGGATCATGAAATCCAAAATCAGAAGTATCGTGGAGCAAGAGGAGGAGATCAATTACAAGAAGAGGATGGGCGTGAAATGGACGACCGACTTGTCTCCGTTGAGGACCAATTGGATAAAGGAGTATCTCACCGTCGCCCCGTATCTGATTCTCGTGTTCAAGCAGATCTACGGTACTTTGCCGAATGGAAAGAGGAAGGTCCATTATTATCACGAGATGAGCGTTTCTATCGCGTGCGGGATCCTCATTACTGCCATACAGGTATAATTTGTACATTTTCTAGTTGCGAGGATGAAATCAGGATGAAATATCTCTTGTCCGCGGAGGAAAGGATCCTTTTTTTACAAGTTTTACGAAAAATTATGTAATCTGTAACAATTACGAAAAAAATATATTAACATAAAATATTAAAAACATTAAAATACATTAATTTATCAAAAAAAGTATTACGATTCCTTATCATTAAATGTGTTTTAATTAACGTTAAGTTTGAGATACCCCGAGAAGGGAATTATAACAAACTTGACGATTCCTTGCATAATAATCGCTTCATTATATTGAGTTATATAATTGAATATAAATTTTATTAAATTTAAATATTTAATTTAAATTTAATTATATTTACATTCAATTATTGTATATAATTTTATAAAATAAATTTTATTTTATAAATCAATTGAATTAATGGCCTATAAATTAAATATAAATATAATTAAATGTAAATATAATTGAATTAATTAAACATTGTTTTTTTCTAAATATAGTACGCCGGTTTGGTGACCCTTACATCGACCCCGTTGAATTGTGGACCGGCTATACGGAGTCTTCTTCAACGTCCACCGAACGAAAAGCTCGTGTTACTTTTGCCAGTCGGCTATCCAGCCGAAGATGCCACCATACCTGATTTGCAACGAAAACCTCTGTCCGAAATTTTAATCGAGATCAATTAAACGGAGACATCGAGACGCGACAGATTCGTGATGACGCTGCCTTAATAATATATTTCATACTGGATATAATCGAGAGAATATATATTTCATTCTCATATACTTCCTTATCGTTTACATGGATCGAAAGGAGTATTAGAAATAAATATAGTCAAATAAGCATTTATGTTAGCACTATTTTTATGAAAAAATGTTATATTTTTCGGATTACTAACTTTGTTTTTTATATCTTACATAGCAATTATTTACTACACTAGTAAAATGTAGTATGTATATTCCTTATAAAACATCATTGCCAATATTACAAAGTAATCGTAATGTCCAAACAAAGAGCTAATCCCTGAAATGTAGCACCTGTTCGTTTGTGTTTATTCTCTCCTTCTCTCTCTCTCTCTCTCTCTCTCTCTCTCTCTCTCTCTCTCTTTTTCTTTCTTTCTCTTGTAGTTGAAATGTGTACAATGGCACGCAATAAGACTGTTCTAAACTTAATAATCCAGTTTGTATAAACTAACGTTTATTCCAATTTGTATACATAATGTTAAAAATAAGCGATATCAATATATAAGTTTGATTGAGTTTAATCGAGGAGAGAAAAACTCTTATAAGAATGAGAATCGGCAAAAAATTTCAGAATGATATATATATGTATATATGACATTAGTTGTACAATTAGGCGGTTGTAAAAATTGTCGAATTACCAAACAAAGTTTGATATTAACGAATACCAAATATCACCACAGTTTCTTAAAATTAAGTACATTTAATATATAAAATATAAAAATACTGGGCTAAATGTATGACGAAGAACATGTAGAATTAATCTTTCTGCGAGTGTGCTGCGAAATCTGCGTACGACAGCTATGTCGCTATTAATTAATATAGCTATCTCATTAAGTGTAAAAGCTTTAGAGTATCATGATACATACAGAGAAACAGAGATAATATTCTATTTTTTTTATCACTATTCATGGAACAAATACTATTAATATCATGATTTTCTAGAATAAATTTTTTCGTTTATCTTTTTCTTCTTTTTTTTTTTCTTTCCTATGAAAGTTGATTCGTTAGTCAAGTCGATAGCGCGAGGAGCTAAGAGTTAGTGTGAAAACTCGAGATCGCCAAATTTATCGTTAAATTGAAGCAATTGTAAAAGTTCTGAATGCAAAATCAAATACTTTTAAATATATATATATATCATTGACTAAGAGTAGAATAGTCTATATAGAACTAGGAGAGTATTGTCCTATTTAACGATCTTCGACTAAAATCTCCTCTTACAGTTCGTTTAGTAGTAATATCGCTGTATATATATAAATCTTCATATACATATATACATATATATCAAACATATATATATGTATGTGTCAGTTCGTAAAATGAGCAAAAAATACATTTTGTTCGGTACGAATGTAAAATCTAAGATCGTCGAACTCCGTCTACGTCTCTAAAATTAATAATCTCTCTGTTCGTTCCCCTTACAGAACTCCGTTGACAGTCGATCAAATCATATATGAGTTGTATATCTTTATACACTTATATATTCTAAAAACTATCTCGGTTAAATTATATATAAATACGTGTCTCCCCTTACATCTTTATCTCGTCGAGATCACCAGTGCCTGAGATAATGATAGATTACGCTAAATGTACCCTTCTCTAATTATTATCATCATCATTAATATTATTATCAACATAAATGTTACAGGAAGCTGATAATAAGTCAATATAAAATTTTGTAATAAATAATGATCAATGAACTATACCTTTTTTTTCTCCTCGAAAAGTTTGTGTGAACGTCGTATAATACTATGTGTCGAGTGAGCTCTCGCGAATACTCTCCTAATTCTCCTAGTAAGACGACCAAGACGTTGTATGCCACAGCGATAGCAAGGATAGCTCCGTGACTTATATATATATATATATATGTATATATATATATATATACTATCCCAGAGAGTGAACTTAATCACGGCGATGAAATTCGGCTATGCACAAGCTGCACGACCAGGAGCCCTCCGGAGGTGACGCAAGAGGCGGAGACAGACAATACATGTGGTATCCACGATCACAGTCGTCACAGAACAGCAACTGATCCTATTTCAGTTCGCCAAACCGTTAATTATGACAAGTAATCCAAATATAAAAATTCGCGGAAAAAAAAAGAAACGCAGGACCGATATTACGTTCATTTTTACATGGATTTTTCCACCGAATGGCAATTAAATTTAATTTTTTTTTTTTTCTACGAGTACAAATTGGAATTTCATTAGCAGTAAAGAATCTTACGACTGTAATCCTTTTGTTTTCACCGATAAAAGTACATTGATATCGATTTATTTAGAAAAAAATTTTTTTTTTACGAATCCCGAGATTTTGCGGAAGTATAGATACTTACATCGTTGTCAGAGGTGCCGCAAATGGAGCAACATTTGCATTCGATACATTGCCACCTGTACTTGCGAACAGAAACGATCATGTTTGCAGTGAATTGCAAACACGTTGGATGCCCTACAACAAGAACGTCAAAAGAACACGGTCATGGAACACGCATTTTTCTTCGGGGATGGAACGAGGATGTGAATCTGTTGTCGGGATGCGAGTAGAAAGGTGCCAGGACAGTTATCTTGTGCCGAAGAACAGTGAACTCCAAGCTATATATTTGTCTTTTTTTTTCCACAAAGTATTTTATTTTTTTTTAAATGCTTTTTTTACGATCAATCGAATCTTTTTTTTTTCCTGTTTGTTTGACAAAAATTCTGATTCCACACACAAGTACGATTTTCTAGATTAAAGATGTCTTTCACCTTTCCTCAGCACTAAAAACGTCCGGAATAATGATACGTCCTCGTGTTTCCGCACAGAATATTTTATTTCATGATATCTGTAATTTTTTTTTTTTTTGATGTTGCATTTTGAACATATTGTTATTATTTGGAATAATAGGTGGTAAGTAATAGCAGGGCGTACCTTGGAATAGTTCACGTTCTTTCTTGCGCAGCACAATATAAACGTCGCAGATGCACACTCTCCCTCGCTCCTATTCTTTTGCTCTCTCTTTCTTTCTCTTACATTCTCTCTCTCGTTCTTTCTCTTCGTCACACACACACATACACGCAACTCATATAACGTACATCACATCCTTTTTATATATATCATATATATATGGAGCCATATATATATTTATATATAACTAGTGTGACTTAAATACTATATTTATAAGCCTCATTAAGGGTATTGCTTAATTAAAACTGCCTAATAACAAGTCTTCAATTTTATATATATAACAAGGAGGAACTATATATCTGCATGCTTCCATTGTGTTTTCTTTTTATACCATGTGAGTTTTTCTTACGACAATCTAAGGACAATGTAATATCAATTTATACAAGAAACTAAAACATAAATATATATATATATATATATATATAGTACCTTCTCTATTTTTTCTCGTATTTAGCTATATCATTATAAAATGATAGAATAGTCTACGTTGTATCTCATACATTATATGTAAAGAAGCAGTAACATACCTTTGTCAATATAGCCTTCTATATACTCGAGTTACATAATGTATGTGTATTAGAAAGTATTTTGTGAAAAAAAAATCACGAAGCTCTATGATTAAAAAGAGGATGTTTGCATATAAATTATTCCAAATATTTTAGAAATTCAAAATATAAAAAACAGCATATACACACAGATCTATATCGACATACACGATTGTAAGAAGTAAAGAGTTATAACTTATATGTAGCATATATGCACATGTGTGTGTATAAAATTGCGATATACATATATATATTTCTCTATAGTCAGCAAAGTATATAAAATAATTCGAGTTTGATCGAAAGCAGATTTTTAAAAAAATTAAAAAAAACCGCCGCGTAAAAATTACGGCGCTTATTCTCCTGTGTGTCTGGAAAAACTCATAAGGTATTACATTAATTTCATATATGGGGTAGTCTGCGATTATTCCTAATCAAATCAAATATCTGTAACGAGTATCAAAGCTCTTGTACAAAACTAAGCTATGTCAGATTCCTATAAGAAGATATAGTCAGATTTTTTTTTTAAAAAGATGTCTAAACTAAAATACATTCAGTAGTTAAAAAAAATGCATTATACTCCGTAACTATAGTTTTTTTTATCTCAAACTCCTGTTTTCTTGCTCGTTAAATACGTGTGTAATAAATATATATTGCGTTATTATAAATGACAATAATAGCAGGGGGGGGGGGGGGACGATTATACTCTATATTAGATCGGAAAAGCTAATGCCCACAATTAAAGGTAATCAAAAACGGCAGATATACAATGGAATGTGAGAGACGAGTTATTAGAGAAGAAAAATCAACGAGCCGAAAATGCGCGCGATTTTTATCTTTACAACGAAAAAATTCGATAGGTATATTCTCTATTTTACAAAATTGAAACTCTAAAAAAAATTAGAGCTCTCTACCTTAAAGTGTCATCTTGCATAGGGTATTTCACGCGAAAAGAACACATGAATCATTAATAACCATATTTAAAATTGTGAAAATTGCCTAAGGGAGAATCAAGCTTTTACTCAAAATACAGAGCTTTACTGTTCAATAAAACATTTTTTTTTTTTTTTTTAATGACGCATAAAACGCGGTATATCTTATATGTCGCATGTAAAATGAACGTCTCTCCCATTTTTTAAGAAAATGATTTCACACTGATGCAAATTATATACCCTTGTCGCGATTATAAGCATATATAAACGATATTGAACACATAACATGTTATTAAAACGAATACTATAAATCGAATTATATCCTGATAGATAAAACATTATTTATCGATGATCATGTCAATCTCATCCAGTCAATCTTTCGTATCGAAATTCTCTCAAAATCGCGAAATAGATATATATATATATAGAGATCCTTAGAATTGCACACTTTCCTCTTTCATTATCCTTTTTCCTTCTGTGCTGCGCTCCCTAGCTCACAATCTCATCTAAACCTCGTATGATATATATATGTATATACTCAACAAACGCAAGAGGATTACAAAAGTATTTACAAACGAATTGAAAAACATGTAGAGAGAAATATGACGCGATCAACATGTCGTTATCTTACAATAAATATTGTGTACCTTCGTTAAAACGATTCTTATGATTGTGCTGGATATATAAAGTGTATATACATACATATTATATAATTTATATAATATATAATATTATTATATATTAATATTTATATAATATAATTTTTATATACACATATGTATGTATATACATATTGCATCTTTCGCGTGTATCTAAAAATCTTAGCCGGTGCGTCTTTTTCTCACGTGTATATCTCTTTTCTTTTTTCATTTTTTTTTTTAATTTTTGATTTTCACGCAATAACGTAAATATCAGGATACACTGTCAAACAGAAGACAAACACATCTTCTTCAATACGTGCTCTAGTGGTACTGTGCAACAGGAATTTCAATAAAATTTGCGTAATAAAATTTTTTGCTCCAAAGAAAAAAAAATTAAAAACAAAATCTCTATCCAATCACACACGTACACACGATGAAATTTGACTTCTCTCATTGCGACAGATTTTTAAAATTCTTTTTTAGACTCCTCTCGTGCTCTTTTTTTCCCCCGTAATATTAAACGCGCTCAAACCCTCGATTTTTTTTATCTCCCTTACAACTAATCACTGAAAATACTATAAATCACAGCAAATTCGCGCGCAGTAAAGGAATTCTTGGAAAATTCCTATTACTCAGATGCGACAAGTTGCACCATTGACAAAACGATGTTTTGTGTTCCTCGCCTTGACTAGTGTATGTAAAGCTCGTAACCGTTTGATCTCTAAAACACCGTGCAGATAATTAAATGGTTCTTTCTCTCTCTCTCTTTTCTTAATTATTGCACCCGGGGAGTTGCACAACAGCACGTTTCTCTATTACCCTTGACGGCAGTGACGAAAAAAATGCGTCACGCGCGACAATCGTAACCCTATACAACTCAAAAAGTTACCTCCTCTCCTCTCTCTCTCTCTCTCTTTTTATCAATTTTTTTTAGTCTTGACAACTAAAGCAAAGATTCATAGAAGACGTGATCAGCAAAAACAACGTGACAGTAGCTTTCACTTCTAACAAAATATTTTTTTAACAGCTAATGCACGCGTGGACGATGAATAAGTCATCAACGAAAAAAAAGGAAGGCAAGATCCTCTCTAAATTATTACACAAATGTCAACAGATAATCGGATAATCTAAAACAGCTCGATATTGCGCGTTTAACAATCATAGGTACGTGTTTTTGGAATATACGAATAGGGGAGATGGAGGAAAAAACAGCGATCCTCTCCTCTTTAGCGTAAGGAAGAGCACGTATGCTTTTGCTTGTGTCGTAAAATTAACAAGTTACTCAATACTCAATCTTTCACGATGTTAACAGCTGAAACATGGAAGTATAAACAATTATAGCGTGAACACGTGTATATATATATACCCAATAACGCTAAGTGCCGTCAATGCCATCAGCATCAGATATTGCCTGACACATTAAACCATCTGGTATCGCTAAATCATCATCACTAAGTCACATTATAACCCCGCGTTTTTAATAAATAAGCCTGCCAGTCACATATCTCGGTCGCGCGGAAGCATACCCTAGATATAATTGCGACATGTATATATAATATATATATAAGTTGTCCTCCTGATATTATTTTTTTGAGTTGTATCTGGCTATATATTCACAGGACGCAGTGCGCGATAGGCTCGCAAAGAGGTGTAGAAAATAGTAAGTCATCCGTCTATAGAACGACTTGTACCGTCGATTCAGAATATATATATTATCCTCGTCAGCCTCTCATCATCATCGTCGTCGTAGTCGTCGTAGTCATGGTCTCTCGTCCTCGTCCTCGTAGTCTCTCGTCTCTCGTCTCTCGTCATCGTCGTCATCGTCGTCGTCGTCGTCGTCGTCGTCGTCGTCGTCGTCGTCGTCGTCGTCGTCGTCGTCGTCGTTCGGGGAATTAATTGTGATTCGCTCTCCTGGTATACTTGCGCTTGATCTTTTCCTCTGGCTTACCTGAGCGGCCGCAGTCGCTGCACGACACCAGCTCCTCGGATCCGCCCGTCTTCTTGTTCTCGCGAGCGTCCCCCAGGCAGAAGTCGCAGTACGGGGACGGTTGGGCGGCGGACGACTTGCCAGCGACCTTCTTCTCGGCACCGGTCGGTCCTCCCGCGCCACCACCACCTCCTCCACTTCCTTCTCCGGGGATGGGCGACCCTCCCGCCCCACTCTCCGCGGAGGAGAGCGATGGGACGGCGGTGCCGGGCGAGGAAGCCGCGTGTAGATGATCTTCCTTGGTCGCCGAGATGGGCGACGCTGGTGCGATGGGCGTCTGCTGCGCGGATGTCGGCTGCAGCTGCTGCTGCTGGGATTGTTGCGATGGCTGCGACGTCGCTCCTCCCGCAGCGGATGCGCCGGCGGGCGTCGCCGGGGAGGGACTCGAGGTACTCGAGGAAGTAGCGTTCTGACGACCCCGACGCGTACCACCTGATCACAAACCGATCAACATACCCAGTTGCGCTTTGCCGTCATAAGCTGATGGACCATGCACACCGGTTTTATAATATAAATATGATAGATACAATAAAGTCGTATTTCTTTTTACTCTTTCTCTCTTTTTTTTTTTATTCTTTCTTTCTTTCTATGAACGTTCCTTCGTAATCGATTCGGTTATGTCGAAGTGATGGGCTGCAATAGAATTGAAATATTTAAGGCTCCTGGGTCCTCGCCGCGGCTGTGTTAGATTGTGACGTCAGAAGCGAGAAAGCACACGCTGGAAATTCTTAGAAAATTCTTGCTATTTTTAAATGAAAAGATGAAACTATTTCAGATGGCTTTAGCACACTTTTAAAATACCTCGAAAACTATTCTTTTCCCTTGAGTTAATCAATAACCATAAAATGATCGTGATATCAGACTTTGTCATGCGGAATAACTGCGAATGTGCAAAGACCAGACGGACTGGGCCTCACATTACAGTCATTTTACAGCTGTTGATTGATTATAAAGGAAAAAGGATAGTTTTCGAGATATTTTAAGAGCGTGCTGAAGTCATCCGAAGTGCTGTTTCATCGAAATATCTTTTTATTTCGAAATGGCATCTAAGAACTTTTAGCGTGTGTTGCCTCTGATGTCATAATTCCAACATGATCGGCGAGGAGCCAGGAGCCTGAAATTAAAAGAAGCGAAGATGAAAAATGTAAAAAGATTTGGAGAACAAGATTATAGAAAAAAATGTGTTATCTCTCATAGAATTTTGATCTGACTTCTAATTATTATAAAGTTTCATGTTAAAAAGAAATTGACAAAAATGTTTATGTACAATTTTACAATGTAAAGCCCATTGTTTGAATCATCGCATTTCCTTCAGATAACAGAATCAATTATTCTAAACATTCATAATATATCTAACAAATTGTTACAACAAAGAAATAAAAACAAATCCGATTATATATGTAAGTATAACAAAGTGCACATGTCAATCAGTACATTCCATCACCAGCAGCAAAATCCAAAGATATAACGACGAGATATATATCAATATATATTTCAAGATATAGAGAGACAGATAACAAACAAACGATTTTTCAAACATATTGGAACTACAAGTAATTTTAAAGATACCTATTTGAATCAACGAAGCCTTAACATTCATTAATAGGAGAATCGAAGCCAAAATCGCTCTAGGAGTAATACAATACACAAGCATCAAAACAGCGAAGAAAAAAAAAATCTTTACGTTTGTTAAAAACTATAATCATGCTGAAAAGGGAGATACTAATAAAAGGAGCTACAAATTAAGAAAAAAATAAAAATAAATACAAAACACACACACGCATACAAGACGCTCAAGAATAAAGACATTGTAATCAGGAAAAAAAAAAGAAAAAAAAAACACTAACCTAGACATAATTCGATAAGATCTCATCTTTCTTATTATCTTAGAAGTATACAGAATAAAAAGAAATATTTCAATATTCTATATTGCAGATGCATGCTACTGCAAAAGAGATGCAACACAATAATTATCGCTTTCTTATACATTAAGATATTAAAACATTCCCATTTGTTCTCACACAATAGGTAAAATACGAAAAAAGAAAAAGTACACAAATATGTATCTTCTCCATCGTAAAATGCAAAATAAAATTACTCGTATCATACTGACTTGAATATCATTTTATCCGTATGATATATAAATTAGTACTTGTGATATAAATGAAATTAATTAGACATATAATATATAATTAGATATTAGAAAGGCATAAATTCCATATACATACATATTTTGAGAAATATAAATTTAAAATTAGACAGAAAAAGATATCTTATTTGCAATGCATGCATTCGCAGTACATGTAAAAAAATATATAAATATATATTAGGTTGTTATATCGGCATATGAGTTCTTGGATGAGAGTATAGTTGCGTGATTTGGGGATAAGATAAGAAAACAATGGCAGATGGATAAGGAGATCGGACGAGAGAGGCTTGAGGGAAACGCGGGGCTTAAAGGAAAGTGAGAAAACTGAGCTGATTTTGGCTCCAACCTGGCTGGTTCGAAGCAGCGGTGTCTGCAACGCTCCTAGGTTCAACTTCGGCAGGACTGGGACTTAGTTCCTTAGCAGGATCACCGGAGGAAGTAGAGTGGGAATGACCGTAATGGTAGACCAGACCAGGTCTGGTCTTATACCGTGCGCTGCATACTGCAAAAGTGCAAATACTGTTTTTCCGCAATCCATCCAATGCAACGTCCAATGATAAGACAGACCTTTCCTTTTTGTTTAACGGACGATCAAGGGAGGTAATATCATAATGGGAATTATCAGAAAAGCTGATAGGGGTAGGGTGGGGTGGCGGTCAGGGATAGCATTTGCACACCTTTCGCACCAGTACACATCCCTATCCACCTACGAGTCTATATGTGGACAAGCAGTGAAGGAGTTCCAGCCCAAGAAGCAAAACTAATACGATGCAAGGCTTGATGCTTGTACTCCTACAGAATGAGCTCGCTACAGTGTTTTGAGCCAGTACATTCTTGCTCTGTTATTATTGCAGGTAGAACTAGTCTGAAGATATTTGGGCCGGTGGACACTTTGAGCTCGATCAGTCAATGAACGGAGAGTTCAATGTTCTGTTAAAATTGTCTCTTTAACACGAGCTCTTGGGACAACCAGACCAAATGTCTTTAGATCATCTGCTAGTCTAACAGGAGTGGTTTCAAGAAGTAAACAGATTGCAGGCACATTCGAGTTAATTCATAGACTTTGTCTGGAAAAGTTTGACCAAATTAGTAATGACTATTATACTCCTTCAAAAAGAGAATATCGAGTTTATTCAAAAAGTTATTTCAATTTTTCTTTTTTTCTTTTTTTAATCTTTCCGTTCTCTTGCTTGCTTATGCTATAGATGATAATTGAATTCCATAAATTTGCGCATAATAAGTATATAAAAAATGAGCTGTTTTTCCCGAAACAAAAATGTCAATTTATTCGTCTTATAATATTAAATAACAAATTCAAAATTATATTTTCATGATGGATTTAAATGTTAGGCGATGATGCAAATTGCCAAATAAATTTTAAGCATTTAACTGACATGATAGTATAGTTTGTTAGTAATTTGTCTGTTTTATTTTACTTAAAGTGTGAGATATGACTATTAAAAATGACAAATGTTAAAAGAGTTATAGATTGCAAGATGTCTGATTTCAGCACTGGATTTCATTAATGGAATAATTATTCAAGTTATTCGCATAGAGAAAAAGTCTGTACTCATCTTTTAATTATTTATAATCCGATTAATAAATGTAGAAAACACATTTGCAAGTATAAATATAAAAAAGCATATATACTATTTATGCACAAAGTTTTGGATATTTGGAACATATGACTAGTCTTTGCCTTGCACTCAGAGAATCATACCATAATTGCTCCTACTCGAATAAAGAAAATAAAATAATCAAATATGAGTTTCTCGATCTTTATAAAGTTTCATATATACTCAATTTTGGTGCGACACCAGTATATCCGATATACTTTGATCAGTCTGTCTGAATAAATAGTATCGAGTAACATAAGAAACGAGAAAATAAGCAACTTTCGCATTATAATAATTACTGTTATCTAGCATATGTAAGATTATTTAACTATAATATTTAGCTATTTATTTCGAGTTTCCATCTTATTTTATATCATAGTCTAGCTTTTGTGTCGTGGTATTATATGGACGTATCATATAAACGTGGGATAAAATTAACAAAGAATAAATTTTAACGAAAGAATATGTGTATAACTTATTTGAAATAAACTTCAAAATTAAGAATAATGATAATAATATTTAATAGTAAACTAATAACAGGAAGAATAGTCATTTGTAGTTGTATCTATGATTAAACTTACGGTCACAAACGAATGGTTTATCAGTGTCAACAGAGTCGTAGTTGGCTTTTTTGCGTCCGCGGCCTCCACCCTGCATTAAATAAAATTACATTATTTATTTATGCAGATTGTAAACTATATATATATATATATATATATATATATATATAAATTTGCGTAAATTTAAAACAGGCTTGACATGTGAAATAAATACATAAATATATGTGTATTATTGCCTCAAGATATATGTGTTGACTTATTATATTATATTAATATTTTATATTCAAAATATTTATTATCTGTAAATAAATATATATATATATTCCTATATATACCTTTGTTCGTTTGCCACCTGGACTATCTGTCGAAGGTGGATGACTACGAGTAGGATGGTGACCACCTCCTCGAGTTTTCCTGCGTTTTCGTTTACTACTATAACTCTCCTCATAATCATAATCGCTATCAGGATCAGGTTCGTCGTAGGCATCCATGTCTAACATATCTTGTTCGTCATAATACCAAGCATCTTTACTATGTTCATCTGAAAATACTAAATTTTTATTCTCGACAGCTTAGTAATACCAATGTCTAATTATATAATTTAAATAACAATAAAAATATCTTTTGTACAATAATTGTTAAAATTTTATAAAATAAAATTATAAAATAACATTAAATAAATAATTTATAAAAATAAATTATTAAATAATATAAAACATTAAGGCTCAATTAAATTGAATTAAATAAATGATTAATAAAAAGAGCTTAGAGCCAACGCTGAGTGATCGTGCAAAAAAATTATGTAACTTTATTGAAAAATTTTTCTGTACGTTTCGGTCTACATTATGCCATCTTCAGCACAATATAAAACCATTGATTTATCAGTCAAAGATGGTAATCCGAGACTGAAAGTATCATTAAACGTATCATTATTGTTTTTCTTACTATCTCATTGATGTTGTATCAAAAGATGGATCAATCTTAATTGTTAATATTACCAAAGTCAAAACTCTGATCAGATCTCTGGCTTAACTAGTTAAGTTTAAATAATGTTAACAATAAGATCAATCCATCTTCGGACACAACACCAATGAGATAGAAAAAAAGCCCTTTTTATTAATCATTTATAAAAATAAATTTTAAAAAATAAAAATAATTTATGCAATAAAATCAAATAAAATTTTTATGAAATATTTATCCTTTCTTATTTACCTTTAAGCACTACTGAATCTTTGCTATCATCATTTATGTGTGTAACAGCTTCGATGCCTTCTGTTCCATCCTCTGTATCACCTCTTGGTCCTCGTTTTGGATGCAGATAGTGCATCAAGTATTGCCGTCGTTTCTTTCGCCATCTTTTACTTGGATAGGTATAAATTTGACCAGTTAACAAGCCTGGTAATCTTTCTCTCGAGGACATAAAAAGTGCAGAATGATTTTGTGCAACACCTGCAAAAATTTACACAATCTTAAACATTATCATATAAAAACAAAGATAAAGAGGTAAACAATTGAAATGACTTTAATTGTAATTGATGCTACAACTGCATTAATATAAATAAACAATGCTCCAAATTAACAGAATTTTCTTCTCGTAAAGAGATAGTATATTATTAATTTCAGATTAAATCATAGAAAGTTTATGCAGCACCATAGATCCTATCCATTTAAAATTAAATATAAATCAATACAAAAAGTCAAAATATTTAATTACAGAATCGAATTGCTACAGTTTAATCACTTTGATCATATGACTTCGTCAATTGTTTTGATTTTGTCAAATAGATGTTTACATACAACGTCAACAGCAAATCTAATCAATAAATCAATAAATCACGCCCAAAGGCGCACATATTAACAGCTTCTCCGATTATTGTGGAGATAAAACAATCATCACCGACGTTTAATTCATCTCACCCGTTTGCGAGTCGAGGAAGGGCATGCGAAGACGTCGTTCCCGGCATAATCGGCTATTGTAATTGGAGGAATTTTCAATGGCTTCTCTGTAAGCCGTGTCGTTGAGGAAGCTGCAAAGACGGGTCGATATGATTATCTGCGATTGAGCTTTAGCGAAGAAAAAGGAAACGACAGATATACGTACCTCTCTATTTTACTTAAATTACTTTCGTTCACCACTTGTATTAATCCACTACTGTGGGACATCGCGGGATGGATCGCCACCGCCGTCATCTTCGACCTGATACCTGATATCACCGGAATGTTGTACGTTGCTAACGTTGCTCGCAACGGTTCCTCTTCTTCCCGGAAGTGACACTACGGCGATCAAATGGAACTCTCCAGTATCAGAATTAAGGAATACATATGATACTCAAATAATACTAGCGAAAAACATTATTGACAACACTGACTTTATTGTTATACGATGAGTGAGATAGAAAACAGGCTTTTTTTATATTCAATTATCACTGTACTTCGACTTCCTCTCTCTCTTCTATTCTAATGGCGCGCATGCGCAGAACTAAAGAGTGAAACACTGGGAAAAGGAACAACTTGAGAGAGAGAATCTAAAATAAAAATTTATAGAATATAGGAAATCGATTGTACAGATTAAAAAATCAGATTTATTTTTTTTTTTTTCAAAATATATGAAAAAAAAAAGATACATTAAAATACATATTTCACACATTATCTAAACAATAATAATAATTACTATTGATCAAAGCCAGAGAGTGCACAGCCATTTTGAGAAATATTTTCGAAAAGTGATTATTATTGTATATATGTGTAATAGTAAATATAATCAGTAAAAGCTGCCAAATTCTTTTATTTAATCATATTGTCTATATATTATAATAAAATGCAATGTATGTATAAAGACTGTTTATAATAAAACATTTATAATAAAAATACTGCACAATGAAAAAAAAAAAAATGAAAATAAAAATAAAAATATATATAAATTATATCTCCTTATATCAACTTTCATATATTTATAAAGAAGGGATTTCATATCATTCAAGAAACATAATAAATGCAAAATGCTTTTTTTATAAATAGAGTTTCATGATATAATTATCATAATAATCTTGGATACTTGTTTCGTACTATAACTATAAAATATATCACAAAAAAATATAAAATACATAATTTTGAAATATGCAAAAAACAAAAAAAAATTTATAATAAAGAGAATTGATTATTATTAAGTTCACTATTGGCTTATCAAAATATGTAATATCTAGAAATAAATAAATTCTTAATAAGAGAGATAATGTTAGATTAAGATTTTAATTCACCACTTGGATCTCTCGTTTCCTTCATAATTTTCAATTTTGCGATCAACTCCTCTACTGCCATTTCACCATGCACAACATTGTCTCTCGTTCTTATGTTTACTGTACCAGCATTACGTTCCTTCTCTCCCACAACTGCAATAATATATGCACATTAGTATAAAAGCAAATTATATCAGAGTGAATAAGAGTATTGTTTTTATTGTATTAAATAATATTACATAAATTAATATATAAATAATTCTTATATAAATAAAATATAATAAATTATAATATAAATTATATAAATAAATATAAAAAAATTTTTATATAAATAATTTTATTGAGCCAATTTGATGCGTACCAAGTATAAAGTTGAACTGTGCAAGCTGAGCATTGCGAATCTTCTTGTTCAAAGTATCGCTCGAATCTGTGTCGACTTCAACCATAACGCCAGCGTCCCAGAGCTTCTGTCTCACTTCATAAGCGTAGTCATCGAATTGTGACACTACTGGCACAACCATTGCTTGTCGAGGAGAAAGCCAGTATGGCCACTTTCCTCCGTATGATTCAGTTAGGATCGCAATCATACGTTCTACAGAGCCTAGGATAGCTCTGTGTATGATAACTGGGCGTGTTTTCTCTCCAGCTTCACTGTGGAAGAAAATAAATAATTAATATAAATTTAATCAAAAAATTTATCGAAGCTTCTAAAAAATATACTTACTTGACGTAAGATAGATTGAATCTAATGGGCAACTGAAAATCTAATTGTATCGTAGCGGTCTGATGGGCCCTTTTAAGCGCGTCCATAATAGTTATGTCGATTTTAGGTCCATAGAATGCACCGTCTTGAGGATTAAGGGTCCACGGTTGACCAAACGAGTTCAGGCTCTCCTCCAACGCTTTCTCGGCGTGATTCCAGACTTCTATATCCCCCAAAAACTTCTCGGGTCGCGTGGACAGGCATAGATTGAACGTAAAACCAAAGACGGAGTAAACGTGCTGTAAAAATTCGAGAGCGGCTACCATTTCATCTTTGATCTGATCGATGGAGCAGAATATGTGCGCGTCGTCCTGCTGGAAACGTCTCACTCTGGTGAGACCCGTTAACGCGCCTGACAGTTCATTACGATGGAGAACCCCGAAATCCGCCATTCTGAGCGGCAGCTCGCGCCACGATCTGCATCGAACGTCGAATATCATGCAATGACCTGGACAATTCATGGGTTTCAACGCGAAGGTCTCCTTCTCCACGTCGAAGGAGAACATATTCTCGGCGTAGTGCTGCCAGTGTCCGGAGGTCTGCCACAATTTACTATTATAAATGTTCGGAGTCATCACTTCCTGGAATCCTCTCTTCCTGTACTCGGAACGAATAAATTCGACCAACGCGTTGTAGATGTACGCGCCGCGTGGTTGGAAGAAACAGGAACCGGGTGACAGCTCGTGGAAGAAGAACAGCTCCTGCTCTTTCCCGATCTTCCTGTGATCTCGTTTGGCCGCCTCTTCCTGAAATTTCTCCCATTCCTTCAACTGCTTGGCGTCGGGAAAGCTTATACCGTAAATGCGCTGCAACGACTCCGCGTTAGCGTTTCCCTCCCAGTACGTGGACGAATTTTTCGTAACCTTGAGGGCCTTGATCTTGCCCGTGTGCCTGACATGCGGTCCCCTGCACAGATCGATCAACGGGCCGCACCTGTAAGCCGTAGTAGTGGGCGTATGTATCTTCTCGTTGATGATCCGTACTTTAAACTCGTTGTACTTGAACATCTCCAAGAGATCCTCCTTCGTCATTACCAGCCGTTCGAATGGCTGCTTCTCTTTGGCTATATTCTTGTACAAGTTTTCCAAATATGGAAAGTCCGTATTGGAGATGCCTTTGTCTCCCAGATACATATCGTAGTAGAAGCCAGTGTCGATGGGAGGACCGTAACAGAGACAACCACCGTATACTCTTTCCATGGCTTCCCCGAGAATATGGGCGCTGGAATGCCAAAACACTTGTCGACCCTCCGGATCATCAAATTTCAACAACTGCAGCTTGCAATCGTATTCCAAAGGTCTGTCGAGATCCCATAATTCGTTGTTGACCTTGGCAATTACAGTATTGTCCGCCAATCCTTGACTGATACTTCTTGCAATTTCATAAGGAGTTGTACGCCAGGATTGAGCAGGCACTTCCTTGCCATCCGGAAGAGTCACAGTTATATCGACAGGGGTTCTTGCGGCTAATCCTTCCTCATACTCCTTTTTCAACTTGTCCCATAATACGATACGATTCTATATAAAATATGCAAAGGAAAAGATCAGATATTGTATTTTTAAATATTGAAGAATTTGCAAAGATTACTTTTATATTTAAAAAAAGAATTAACATATGTTTCTACTTGTGTATACTTTTCTAAAATTTCCTCTATTCACTTTGATATATATTAACAAAATTTTGCAACTACAATTTTTCAAGTGTAATTATATGCATGGAAAGGAAACTGTTAAATTTATTTAATGATTAATAAAAAAGGTTTAGAGCCAACGCTGGGTGGTCGTGCAAAAAATTATGTAACTTTATTGAATTTTTTGTACGTTTCGGCTTACATTAGGCCATCTTTAGCACAATATAAAACCATTGATTTATCAGTCAAAGATGGTAATCCGAGACCAAAATTATCATTAGAGGAACGCGTTTAATGATAATTTTGGTCTCGGATTACCATCTTTGACTGATAAATCAATGGTTTTAATTTGTGCAAACAATATAAATCAATGGTTTTAATTTGTGCAAACAATATAAATCAATGGTTTTATATTGTGCTGAAGATGACGTAATGTAGGCTGAAACGTACAACAAATTTTTTCAATAGTTACATAATTTTTTGCACAATCACCCAGCGTTGGCTCTAAGCCCTTTCTATTAATCATTAATTTTAATTAAATTTATTTATTCAAGATAATAATCTTGATTTACCTGAATATACAAGGGCCAAGGATTAAGCTCGGATATAGACTTCTCTACCACGGCAGAACTTTTCTTCTTGTTTGCCTTCATTGCCTTCGTCTAAAAACAGAAGAGGAATTTAAAATAAAATTATATACTCAGATTCACAAGCAATGTATCAAATTATGCAAGAAATCACATATTAAGATGAACGTATGTTAGGTTCAGTTAGAATTGGCATTCTTTACGAAAAATAGTCGTAGGTTACGTCAGATTATATCGATCTGTCAACGATCAGCTGTCAGTTACGAACGAAGACATGTTCTAACGCGGCTGCATTGTTAAACAATACAAAATAACAAAAAGAATAATTTAAGTTTTATTCATGTAACATTTGCCACACACGAGGGAAAATGCATCTTAACCAACCCTAGCATGTGTCCACTTAGTACCGCAGTAAACGGGCCTACAAACGCGAAAACTCGTCAACATAGCCGGTCTTAAAACGGTATCGTAACTCAAAGAACCATTGGAAAAGCCGAATTGTACGTAAAGTTAAGGAATTCGTGCCTTATCCTCCGTCAAAGTCAGATTTTCTACGTCAGCTACCACGTTGTCGCTCATGTCGGATATCACACGATCACAAAACCGCCGATTTCAATTCTAAAGTTTGTGCCTCGTTTATGTATAGCATGAAGTCATTCACAAATGTGATAAAAAACTCGCTGTACGCGGTTGTTCAGAAATGTCACTCGACCAATCAAGACAAAGAGATCTTTGTCCAAACGCTAGAGACTTGTAGATAGATCTAGAGAGGCGAGATATATTTATTAGGCCCCGTGCACAATAGAGGAATAAATATTAAATATTAAAATAAATTATTATATATTTAATATTAAATATTAGGAATAGGAATTATTTTAGAATAATAAAATCGAAAATACCCGAATTCGTATTTTTATATCAGAATTTTTTCGATTTTATTATTTTAAAATAATTTATATTCCTAACATTTAATATTTATTCCTCTATTGTGCCCAGTGTTGTCAATTTCAGGTCGCGCAACCATAGAATACATATATATAATATTAGAGCGCGTGTCGATGTGCGCGGCGCGTTCGACTTTGAATCGACTTCAACCTTCAAGTGGCGCTGCGTGACTGCGTCAGGCGGTCACGTGGTCGCGTCGGAATTCGATGTCCGCGGAGTGGGGGCTGCGTGGTGGGGGCGCCGGCGCGCGCATCCCCCCACCACTCACCCAGCCCCCACTCCCCCACCCCCACTCTGCGCACCGAATTCCGACGCGACCACGTGACCGCTGACACAGTCACGCAGCGCCACTTGAAGGTTACAGTCGATTCAAAGATCGACACGCGCTCTAATATTATATATTATATATTCTATGGTTGCGCGATCTTGTGCCGTTTTACGTTAGCAACCCTGCTGTCAGTGGCAGTCTGGCAGTGCTGTTCGTCGGTACCGGGGGGAGGGGGGAGACAGATTTCTCTCGGCGAGAAACGAGGAAACGACGACGAGAACCATCTTCCGTCGACACTTCCGTCGTCGTGGAAGAGGTGAGACCTCGGCCGGAGTCCGGGAGGCGGAAAGGAGTCGCGGTGAAACGAACACCAGGGTTTACCACGAGGATTTTATTCGCCGAATTTAGGTAAGAGAGTCTCGGAGTCGGCTGCACCCAGGTTACACCTCTTATCTGCACCTCGGGAAACGACATATATTCGGCGGAGAGGCTAGAGAGGGAAGAGAAATTTTTCGCCGACAGGCTTCTGCATGTACTTTCTCGCTCGTCCCGTAAAATGTACATACTTTCCTTCAGTAGAAAGTTTACTCCGCACTTTTATTTTTTTTTTATTTTTTTTATTTTTTTTTTTTGCATTAACTGAAAGCGCGATGACCTTATATATCCTCACGTGTTGGAGCGAGCGCGCGATTTGTCGCGACACGTGAATAATTCGGCGAATCTCCTTCGAATATTCTCGATCGTTTCGACATACAAGATATGATATTTTCCGTATTTTATTTTGAGAATAAATAGACGCGGGAGATAAGAGGGGACCGAGAGATCGTCGTGTTGACAGTCGACGATAATCGCTGAAGATATATATGTTAGGTTTGTTGTACCAAAAAAGATACATGTATGTTTTATTGGCTGACAGTCTAAAGTTAGTTCCTCCTGGTCAATGAACTTCGCGGATTCGTGGAGGAAAGCAAGGCTGTGAAAGCATAATTTTATAAGCCAATTTATTTATTGTCTTCTTCGCTTGTATACATGAGTGTACTTTCTTTTTCATTTCCAGAATATGGCTCGTGGGCAGCAGAAAATACAATCTCAAGCTAAGGCGGCGGAAAAGAGTGCAAAATTGAAGAAGCAACAAGGGCACAGCGCCAATGATCAGAAGAAGGCTGCGCAGAAAGCGCTTGTGCACGTGTGTAGTGTATGCAAGGTACGCGTATCTTTATAGATCTCTACTTATCTTGATGCTCTTACGTAGCATTTGACGCGTGTTCTATATATGAATTGTTTCATTTACAGGCTCAAATGCCAGATCCTAAAACTTACAAACAACACTTTGAGAATAAGCATCCCAAGAATGATCTGCCTGACGATTTAAAGAATATATGAGAATACGAAACTTTTGTACAGTGAAAATTGGGCTTAGAACGCAGGAAAAATGTGTCGCAACTGACAAAGTGATATAGTTCAACATTCATCTGATCACTGCATAGTTTCAGAAAATGAATAAAACCTTGTTAGTGTTTTAACTGATCTATTGCGCACTCAACAGATTGTTGTACACAATTGAGAACGTTAGGAATAATTAATGACTTACTTATGAAAATTCTTGATTTATAAAGAGCCAGTATACTCTTTTTTCACAAGCATAATTACATCTAATCTTGTGTACGTTTTTAAATAAAGTTGATAAACTCGATGGCGCAAAGAATATATTTCGATATAAGAAAAGAGAGAATATAGCATTAATATTCTATTTCTGTTACAAAGAGAGAGAGAGAGAGAGAAAGAGATAATATATAAGATATAAAATATAAATGACAAAACAGATTTTAAATCATTTTCTGTATATTAAAAAAAAGAGAGCATTCTAAGATTGCAAAGATTATTGTCAAAAACTATGAAGAATGTCTCCTCATTATAAATCTTAATTTTGCACTGTAAATTAGGAAAAGAATAATATTGTTTGTCATTGACTTTGTTGCATTTAACTTATATATATACTTTGATGTAAGAGCTTTACAAAAGCAATTCTTCGAGAGTTACACGGTTGAATATAATGCAAAAGAATCTTTAACTACATAACTGCCAATTTATAGTTGATTGTATTGTACGCTCTTTAAAATAAGAAAAATGTATAGCTAAACGAAGATATTATTACATAGCCCCTTCCTCCTATTTATAGAGAATTATTTTTATTTCTACTTTTAATTGAGTTTAAGCTTATCATATGTATACATGTATATTGTGTGTTTGCACTGTGCTGAACTGTCTCTCTATACATAACTCCTTCCGTTTTTGCAAAACGACTACTATAATTAAAATTAATGCATTTTTTATATGCTTATGCGCAAAGAATATATGTAGTACTTAAAATATAATTAAAGTAAATAAATAATAAATTAAGAATAATCGATTCATATTGCATTATTGTATATTAATATAATTGTAAAAAATGTAAAAAGAATCTGATACACGTATGATTTTAATAAAGAATCTATTATTCTTGTGATGGAATATTTTTAACATATTTTATAGCTAGAACACACATCTAATTTTGCACATTTTAGATTATATCTTTTTACATTTTAAGCAAAATATATAAATTGTATCGGCGACAAAATAAGGTTGTTGACAGATTTCATATTAAAATTGTACAATTTTATTGAAATTATATATAAAATCAGAATTTTTTAAATATAGAGTAACATATTTTTCTGGATATAACGTTGATTTTACATGTATATATACAAATACGAACCAAAAACATCTGTTTTAAAATTATTCAAGCTTCACTACACACCATATTGTACAAATAATGCGTATACAAATCGATCGCGCGATTTTATCATTTCTTTCGCAGCTTTACTTTAAATTAAAGTCACTGCCTTGCAAGTCATCGTATATTGCGTCATATATTCGAGATTAGATATCTTTTTCTGGATAATAATAATGACATCGTATCTGTAACGTAATAACTGAGTGTAATTTTAAAAAATATGAATATCTGCAATCGTAATATTAAAATATTATATTAATATTATTAATATTTGTCACGTCGTATTATATTTGAAAATTTATTAAATATCAGGAAGAATATATAAATTACATATGTTAGGAGGAAAATATATAAGAAAAAATAACATTCAGTGTATTACATGTATTAAATTTCAAAAAAAGATGATCGAGAATAATCGAAAAAAAGAGGAGACACCTGCTAATTATTCGGATAATTATCCAATATCTCCGATATATATTATATATATAAATGATCGCTTGGTTCGCGATCGACGTTTCGTGAGATGATGCGAAGTCTTTCACGCAATTTCCACGATGAGTTGGATCACTCACTGCGTTATCAAAACATTACTAAACTGAATCGCGTCTCTCGATGTGTCGCTATATGTGAAAATCACATTACATCATATTGAGAAGTAACTGAATGACATGAGCCATATGTATATCTATACGCACACAATGATATTTATTTACCACACGGTATATAAATGCGAGCGAACATTGTATCATTGCGACAGTTATCATTCTATGAGCGCGGTTTCCGCATCAATATATTCTTTAAAGAAAAATTCGATTTTGGATTCATTATCGTCGATTGTGAAATATAAGGTATGATATGCATATGATATATCTCTCTTTAATGAAGCAAAAAGCGGTCAATGCCACAACGAGTCAACTCGCTTAAGAAAAAAATGTGAAAATGCAAGATTTTAATTTAGATTTAGATAAATTTTTATTTATTTTTTTTTTCATTGTCCTAATTTAATTTTTAGATTAATTTTTCAAATTTATATTAAGAAATACAAGAAAAAAACCATACTTGATATCTTGAAATACACTTTTAATTTACCTTTGCAATAATGGATCAAGATTTAATTTGCCTTTTCATAACCTATCTCAGAAGAAAAACAAAGAGATAAGTAAAAAAAAAAATAGAAAATTAAAAATCTTTTTTTAATTAATTTTAATCATATGTTCTCGTGACTTGCACTTCACATCAACTTCACACTTGTCAACTCGAGCGATTAATAAGATACGTCAAAAATCAAGCTAGTTAGTGGAATAAAAATATAATAATTATAATTATTGATTATAATAAAACTATGTAAATAATTCGATGAGTTCAAAAGTTTCGTATTGTCAGTGTAATTTTTCATAACTAATAATTGACAATAAACTTTTTTGAGCTCATCGAATTATAATATATTGATTGTCACAATGAATATTTCTCCGAATTCCAATGAAATATGGAATCGTGACATTAACATTTTTAATTTTTTGTGGTTGCTTGCGCTTTTTGGAGTTATGCAGATCATTATATATCCACGCTCTAAAATGCGTACTGGAGAATTAATAGAAAATGCTAGGAGAGACGATGAGATTATTCCCTGAGAGAATTTGTTAATGGCGCTATAACGTGAAGGGAGAAGTTCTCATTCTCTCATTTTTGCATTCATTATAAACCTGATGCATATTTAATGCTTACATTGAGAGTATTACGCGAGATAATAATAATCTATGTGGAACAAAGCTATTTGCGCGATCTTGTAGATAAAAACTTATCGATAATGATTAATACGGAAATTAATCGAGCCATTAGCTTCATTATGTATGTACACCTAGATATCTTTTAAATTTTATATATACAAGTTATTAAAAAGAGAGATATAAATAATTAACAAAATTATATATAATAGTCTGAGTCATATTGGTTTTTAAACCAAATTTCGATCTACAAATCTTTTTGCTTTTAAATGAAATTTAAAACAGTTTGATGACACAAAATAGTAGATTAAAATTTTTCCATTTTCATAAAGTAAACATGTCTGATAATAGATTATTACGTTACCATTAGGAAGTTCTATAATTATGTATTTATATTTTATGATAACATGTTTGAACATGTCTGTCATGCTAATATAAATATATTTTATATTTATATAATATTTTGATGAAATATAATTCTGTTTATATTTCGTATCTATTTTGTTATAGTGCAATTGCTATATTTTCTATAAATAACTGTATATATAATGCGGATATCGCGTTGGCATAAATAAACTCGTATGCTTATTTAAATAAAGCATCGCATATTTAAAAAAATATATATGCTCATATATCCAATATTGTATATATAAATTCTTCGAAATTAATTTAATCCTTGTATATGTATTTAATTCTTGTATACGTATAAGAATTAAATACATTTAATTACATTTCGAATAATTATTAATAAAAAAATTGCTTTTTAATATCTCTCAATTTATATAACAGACTGAGAGAGAATCTTTCAGCAATTTTTGCAATTTCACAAATTGCAGAAATGTTACGGAGACACATATAAAACGTTGCAAAATTTTGATTGCAACAATATATTAATAACGTTTCAAGAATATTGTAAAAATATCGAGCTCTCATATTTCTCACTGGCTCACTTTTATGAAGATAGGCGGGTGATTTGTTGCAGTTTCATCATAAAATTTTGCACAATTATGGATTCAACCGTATTTCGGACTCGTTCTCACGGTACACCAGCCGAGGGTGTCAAGGATCAATACGCGGATGGCAGAGCTGCGAAAGTCTGGGAGTTCTTCATCGGCGACATTAAGCAACGTACGCAGAATTACCGAGACTTCCTGGTGGGTCTGCTTCGACAAAAAAGATGCCGTCGAGTCCTGGATGTCGCTTGTGGCACCGGGGTCGATTCCGTGATGCTGCTGGAGGAGGGTTTCGAGGTCGTCAGCATTGACGCCTCCGACAAGATGCTGAAGTACGCGTTGAAGTCCAGGTGGAACCGTAGAAAAGAGCCTGCCTTCGACAACTGGGGTGAGTTGTAAATCAGACATTTGACAGGATCGGGATTTCCCATTAGGCCTAAAAAAAGAGTTACATTAGAAAAGAAAAGAAATCAAATACATGGAGAATTTTTCTTTTTAAACTAGAGAAAAAAGATTGCGATAAACAGGAGAATAACATGTAACTTTGAAAAACAAAGATTAATCAAATGACGTAGAAACTTGAAATAACTTCAATGACACAGGAACTTGTATATCTGTTTGCCCTGATTGAAAATAATAATACACAATACGAAAACAATATATATGTGTATCTAAGAAAATTTAAGTCGATACTGCGATAACGCAAGATCGTAAGTTCAATGTAACAAGCTTCTTCATTTACGACCTCGCATGTTAACAATTGTTATTATATTATAATGTCTCGTATACAATCTCGTAGAAAAAATAATCAAAATGTAAAAATTGTGGCCAGATAAAGCAGTTTAAGCACGATTACAATATCGCACGAAAATAATCACCGAATTATTCTATCGTTATCAGTGAATATATAGAAATACCGGAAGGGCTTTCGCGTTATCAGAGAGGGTCAACTGCCAGTTTCTATATCTTGGCTTTTGACCTCGTGATTCTAATCACATTCGTTAACTAAAAACATGATAATGTATAAACACTGACAAGATCGAAGCAAATAATAAAATACTTCAAATACCCTTTTACAACATTGTGTGTATAGTAATGCTTAAAATATTAATATACATATATTTTCAAAGTATATATACATATATATATGAGAAATTTTTTCATATTCAAAATTAAATCCTAGAAAAACAAGAATTAAAAATTTTAAAGCGAAAGAGTTTACTTGAATTTTTTTGACGAGATACTTAAACAAAGAAGATTCTATAAATATGTTGAAAAATCTGTTCTTGCGATCATTATTGTTATTTCTTAATTTTTTAAATTGTAACAGTGATTGAAGAGGCGAATTGGCTAACCCTAGCCAAGGATATTAGTCACCTTATTGGAGAAGGTTTCGATGCCGTTATATGTTTGGGAAATAGTTTTGCCCACATGCCTGATACTTTCGATGATCAGAGAGAACAGAGGTATGGAAAATTCGTCATTCTGCAAATAATCATATAAGATTAAATTATCTATACTTCAGTATCGGCGCAGCGAGACTTAATTTTCAAGATAATTAAAATTAATTTACAGATACATTCTAATGTGTCTTATATAATTTTATCTGCACCTATTTATAAAATATATTCCAGATAGCCACAGTAATTATTATGATATCATTTTGACGTTAAAATTACGTAATTTAACGTCAAAATACATCATTTTTCAAAATCATATCGAAATGATATTCAAAATGATATCATAATAATTACTGTCAAATAAAGTCAAAGTGATATCATCATAATTACTGTGGTTATCTGGGATATTGTATTATTCCAGGCAAGCCCTGGCGAACTTTGAACGTTGCGTAAGACCGGGAGGTTTACTACTTATCGATCACAGGAATTATGACTATATAATCAATACCGGCCAAACTCCTCCCAAGTGCATATATTACAATGTAAGTATCACTAAAGAGAAAATTCTCTGATATATTATTTATCGTTATCGTTACCGCGTGCACTGAATACGTGATTTATATCGTATTAAAGGCATGTGACGGTCTAATTCAAATTTATAAATTTATAAATGCTAGTTCCCTCTCGTTCAGCTAATTTATCGAAACAATTAAATAATCGTCGCCTGTTATTTTGCAAAAATAAATTTCCATCGAGGATTTTTCGTTCTCGCAGAGCGAGCATATGATGGACATCAAGACGTCGGTGCTTTACGTGTCCGGAAAGCCACGGATCATTACTATGGATTACATGATCGCTCTGGACGAAGAGGACAAAGATTATCCCGGGAACATTAGCGAGTTCAGGCTGTCGTATTATCCTCATAGATTAACAGTCTTCCGCGATATGCTGACCGAGACATTTAGCCATGGGGCGAAGTACACAATCTACGGTGACTTTAAGCCGCTTGATGAGATCGAGGAGCCCGCCTTTTACATCCACGTGCTGGAAAAACAATTTTAAAGAGTGAGAAACATTAAATGTGATATACATTCGTCTTTAAACAGTGTCATCGGTTTTTCGGGACAATCAAACGTTCCATCACATGAGACTGAATTGATATTATAAAATGCTGATTATCTGTTTAAAGACGAATGGTGAATTATTTCTCGATTAAGGCGAGATTTTTCTAACAAATACAATAAACAAGATTTTTTATCCAATTAAAATAATCTATTACTATCTAATAGATTTTATAATTAATAAACTTATATAATATATAATATAATTAATATAATATAATATAATTAATATATAATAATATAATTAATAAAATTGATGAAACGTATAACATAATAAAAATATATATTGATAAAGAAATAAAAGAAAAAAAAATCTGAGATTCCTATTCTAAGAAGAACGTGTTCCGAAATGATGCAACGCGAGAGAATAAGTTTTAGTATTTTTATTATAAGTCTGAAAGCAGCTTTTTCAATTGAGTATTCTAGCCAGGCTTCGTTCGATGCTACAACTTGATCTCTCAAGGATATTTTCCGAACAATCATTGACGATGATTTTATGCTAGATAAATTTTGGACGAATTTTCGTGCCTTTGTGCTTTATTCCTCGCTCTTTCTCTCACATGTCATTTCCGGTCGCTGTTTTTCGGACAAATGCGCGAATTTGGGAATATTAGGAAGACTAAATGTTTGCTGCGCACAAATCGACTGTTTTTTTTTCTTTTTGATGTTATATTTCAATCTGATCGAGTAACAATGCAATTTCTACGAGAGAACGCAAAAAATTCAATCAAATCATCTCGTCTTTCGTCATCGTGCTAGTCTCATCAAAGACCTTCATCCAAGAATTGACATCGAAACACCCGATAGACACGTATATCATCTGACATCAGCGTCATCGATCGTCAATGATCGTTTCAACTTAAAATTATCGGCGCAGAAATTGTGTTCTCGCGAATTTTCTTACTTAAATCCACCCCCGATCTTATATACTTAAAAATCGCTCCCTCGATCGGGGGAGGGTCCCGCGAAACTTTACAGAGGAGTCGTGTGAAAGAGTGTCGCGCTATCGTAGAAATCGAACCGCCGAGGGATAGATTTAGTCGTATTAGATTTAGACTAATTAATTTTTTTTTGCTCGAGAAGAAACACGGAGGGAGAGAAAGAAAAAAGAGAGAGAGAAAGAGATCTGTAGGAGAGAAAATCAAGCTCGAGTCCGTTCGATTTCTTCGATGTACTTTCTGCGGCATCCAGGGGGTAATTAATACTTCTCTTCGGTCGGAGAAATGATCGAGGACAATAATTTACAAGGCCAAGGATTTGTGTGTTACAAGTGCAACGAACTGCCCATATAGAAAAATGGACGAAGTATTATAGCAAAAATCTTTTCCCCCTTCTCTCAATATATATACACATATATATACGCATATATATGTATATATATGTGTATATACTCGTATGTATTTATATATTTATAATTTTTTCTGTTCATACGTGTGTGTATGTAGCTATTTATATGTATATATATATAGACTCTTTCAATCATTTTCTTTTTCTTTTCACGAAATTCGTACGGTATCTATCACGGCTTCTTCGATCGTCGTTTTGCGAACACTCTGTCGTCGTCGTCGTATCGAATTTTTCCATATTTATAAGGCTCCCAGAAGAGATCGCACGTGGTGATCGTAACATGCTACCTGGCGTGTTATCGCTCTCTTCTGTATACATAATACAACATATAAATGCTAATATGCATAAATAATTATGCCGTTTCAAAGCTTATTTTAATCTCTACCATTGCATGTTAAAAAAAAAGAAAATATAATCTGATATTTGAATCGCCACATTTTTTCCCTATGATCTTAATTAAAATAAATTTACACGATACATCTGATAAACGCACTAGGTCGCGATAAATGAACAAAATCGATACATTTGATTCTGCGATACTGGAATTCTTTCGCTTAATCTAAAATATAAAGCGCATTAACATAATGACAATAATAATAACAATATATTAATCTGTTTTTCTTGATAAGATTGATGCGATTAAAGGCAGAGCGCGGAACTTTCTCGCGGCAACTTTCGAATGCGGACTTGTAAATAAATTACATGCCGTGTAACTTGTAAACTTGAGTCGCGAAAATTGACTTGAAACTTTGTTTCAACGAGCACGTAAGGTCAAGGACGACGACTCGTGTCTTATACATTCGACGCTGTCACTCGAATGGCGATTGTTCGTGTATTATTGCAAAGTAGCTGATATAAAAAATCGTAATATCGTATTGCGTTTTGTATTCTCCCTTGATTTTTTTTACCTCTCCCGATGACAATCTGCCCCGTGAAAATTGCACGATGTGGCTCACGAGATAAGATCACACTCTCGCAAAGAGAATTTTCTTTCTCTCAACATTTTTAAATATTATAAATATCGCTTATTTATATTATACATATATACTTTTCGCTATATCTTTCTGTATGATTTTTCTCTACCGCGTAAAATCAAGTTTTGAAGAATAAAGATTGAGCGAAAATTATTATTGCCGCAAGTGACGACGCAAGTGAAAATTAAGATGTATATATTATTTGGTCAGGGCAGATCGCGCGAACAGAGAGAACTATATATTTCTTTTTACAACTATATTCGCTTATTGTTATATGTATATACGCCTGTTTTTTTTCCTCGCTTCCCTCTCGCCATTTTTTTTCTACAAAACTGTGCGCAATATTTAACGAGCAATCCTTCATCGGATTTCATACCTTTATCTGAGATATAGATTGCTTATTTCACGTACTTAGTATATTTATGGAAAGCAGCGGTATCACATATTGCCCCTATTAAGGACTTAATTAAAACAAAATTAATTTAATTAGCGCAATGGAGGCCGACAACGCAGTTTTCATTCAAGTTCATTCAGTAGCTCTTTCGATGACTAACGCGATTTCATAAAACTTTAATGTCGTTCATTTTATGCCAACTATACATATTAATTATATTTTAATTCCTTCGATATTTCGATCATCTTTATTTAATTGCCAAATTTTGCATCACAGACTCGCGCCTGATGATCTTCAGGATTAACAGGGATTATTATCTGTCTCCGACCTGTCGAAGGTAATATTGCTTCGTTAAATTCTGCCACGCATATCAATATCACGGATTAATTATTAGCAAATTTTCACTCGCGTGTAATCGAAGAGAGTTTCACATATATACGCGTCTTCTTTCTTCTCCCGCTTCTCTCAATCTTGTATCGTTGTTCCAGTATATGAAATATCTATTACTTGCAGTTCGTTGAATCGTATTCTCGCCGGATATCTCGCGGTGAAGAGATAGAAGTCGCGAAATATATCGAATGAATCGGCGTTTCGATCAATGAACAACAGTATCTTCTTTTTAAGCAATGAGGTGCGGGATTAAAAGCCATTCGGGCTCGCATCGTGTACGTTTCCATGCTTCGTGCAGATTTCACGCATCTCTCCAGATGGAGATAAAAGGCAGCTGTAATTGACAAGAGTTTGGTCTTCTTCGAAGAAAAAAAAATTAAACATTATTATGATAGAATTTAATTAAATATTTAAATATTTAATTTTATATATTTATATATATAATATATTTAATTTATATTGTAATGTGTGTTTAATTAAATATATAAATATTTAAAATATTTCATGTATTTAATAATATATAAATATTAAAAATATTGTATATATTTATATATTTAATAATATATATTTAAAATATTTCATATATTTAATATTTAATTAAATATTACATATATAAATTAAATATATAAGTATTTAAGTATCGTGAGTTTTTTTTACTCTTTCAAAATAGAAATCGACTCTGATAAATACATTTTATCGAATGAAATTTCTCTCAATATTAAAAATATTTTAAAATTATATTAAGTTTGATCGATTCTATATGACGATCGCGTTATATTCGATTATGCAAGACTTCGATCGTTCTCTAAATATGCCCCGATCATGGAAACGCACGCGAACGATCCCGTATGCTGTGGACCGTACAAATGTGTTGCATTTTCTCACATTTTTCACGAGATTTATATAATTGAATTGCAGAAAAATCGAGCATCTTATATAGCGCATAATACGACCCGCGCGATATGATTTTTAGGGGGAGCGTGAAAAAATCTCAGCCCCCTTCCTTTTTCTTTCAACATGATCAACGCGCGATAGACTTAATCGCTACAGTTTCAACAGTGTTAAACCTTCTTTTTTTTCTCTCTGCGTAATAAGTATATAAACTACGATAGAGCCAGCTATATCGTTTCTGTCTCTAAAATCTATTTAACAAAGTCTTCGTAACTGTTCGATAATTCATCTTTCGTAACATGAAATTATATATCTATATTTATTTCCTTGTCCCTTATTTTACTTATATATGTACACGCATATATTATATATATATATATATGTGTATGTGTGTGTGTGTGTGTGTGTATATATGTATGTGTTTATGTATACATATGTGTATATCTCTGCATTGCATCTATACTTTCGATTTGATAAAATGTTTTTTCTGTGATGAGAATTCGCGCCTTTGCTCTTCGCATGGTCATTTGAGAATAGAATAATACTGACTTTCTCTCTCTTATATCGCGCTGTATATACAAAAAAAATATATATAAATTTAAATCAAAAAATTAATTAAAGATTAAAGATAAAGAGTAAGACACTTGGTGTGACACACACTTATATCGATATGAAATTATAATCATTTTTTCTAATTCTTGCAACGAAGCTCCAAATTGCGGATAATTCGGAGCTTTGTTTGATATATAAGCTTAAAAAGACATTGTGTGATTGTCGGCTCATTCAATTATTATTAGCAAAGACGCCATTCTCGTTTGCAGTAACAGCAGCAGCAGCGCGTTTCATCACGTTTGTATGGCCCATAATTAAATGCAAATATATATACATGTCATATTACAAGATATATACATCTAATATTGCTGTTTGGCTTCGTATGTGTTGTCATACGAATTTGCGTAGCGCCATTTCTGTGTAACAGTACTATTTGCACATGAGAAATATTGTTTTTCTCGATATTCAACGTTTCTGTTTTCAATTTGACGAGCGAATTTTCATAAATCATTCCTTTCTCATAGCTATTCGTAATCTCGCTCGTCACATTGAACGCGAAAATATTCAATCGACAAACAAATAATAATTAACAAAGCAATAGAAATTATTACTAGAAGGCATAAATGTTACTAGAAATATTTTTTCGCAATTTATGATTTCAATACGCGGGAATATATGTTGTAGAAAATAATACTTAAAAATCTTGCGATAAAAAAATGCAAGAATAAAAATTATCCAACTTTAAGCGAAATCAAACTGATTCGGTTTCAATCGAGAGACCTAAGTCAGGTATTTGCGATACCTCCGCTCGTGTTCTATCTTGGATAGAACGAGACGATTACATTTGCAATTCTATCGATTAGTTTGTCGAATACGACAACACGATTATTTGATTTGACTGTTTCGCTCTAATTATCCATTCCAGCGAAATAGTCCCGTTTAACGCACTCAAAGAAAACAGAAAGCAAACGCAATTAGACATTTGATATTTAAAAAAATCGCAGAGCTCACAACCAAGATAACTTCCTTAAAGTTGATGGTGGCATCCAAATCACGTGTCGAAATCGACTGAAAATTCTTATCTTATTATTTTACTATTAGCCTTCATTTTACTATTACTGTAATAAGTGTTTTCGATGTCTTGTCTAAAGTCTAAAAGATCGGAGATGACATCTGCTGAGAGAGTTAGTTGACCGGTTGGACACCACCATTACGTCACGCGGATTCATTGGCTCAATAATTACAAAACACTGTCGAGAGACACTGATTTGGTGAACCGATCGTGGTCGGAGAAGCTTAGAAATTTAGCGTGATCGCCATGAAAGAGAGAGAGAGAGAGAGAGAGAGAGAGAGAGAGAGAGAGAGAGAGAGAGAGAGAGATGCTACAGCGAAGTTCGCTACGCGATGCGTGTGAATCTACGTCTATCTACGTGTGTGTATGTGTATATATGTATGTTGTGTGTATGTGATACATAGTGAATATATATATAACTCTCCCTCAAGAGAGTTTCGATGTGTCTCAAAAAAGCCGTCGTAAGCGAATAGTTTCGTATTTAAGGCTGCATTTATTTGTTTATCGTTTAATTACCGCTTTTGGCAGAATGCAGAATTACGCACTTTTTTATTTCGCTCGAGACGAAACCATTTTTCATTCTCTTTCTCTCCGTCCGTCTGGAAAAGCGATTAGCGCGAAAATACGGAGCTCTTTTCTCTCATCAAATATGTAACTATATATATGTGTATTAGCAGATGTTACCTTGATGAATGTAATTATCGACACGTTGTATTCTGCCTCACCTCGGCGAAAAAAAGAGGCAAACGGAGTCAATTTATTCACGATATTTCGGTCCCGCAGAGATCCAGACACACGTCAGGTGACCGTCAGCTTCCGAATCTTCCAAGCCGAAAACGATGATCCGCCGTTGTGACATGTCATCTCACATGTATACACGCGAACGAAAGAGTAACGAAACTGCAGCAGCTGTTGTTCGATGTAGCACATAGCTTTAGAATAAGATGATCGCTTAACGCGCGATTAAATGCTAAATTCACAAGCGTATCGGGCAACGATGAACCTTCGATGACCGCGTCGCGGCGGACTGTTTCGAAAAAAAGAGGTAAAAGAGGGACGATGCGACGCGAGAAGAACTTTCACAAATACTCCCTCGGCTTGGGCGGCGGTCTCTTACGCTCGGACCTCTCGGCGCTCCTGTCAGTCGGTCCAGCCGCGGTCGAGTCCCGGTCGTCGGTGCACTCGAGCATCTGCGTGGTCTCCGAGACCTCCGTCGGGCTCATCGGCTGCGTGGCCAGGGGTGCAAGCGGCGCTGCACCCTTGTTTCGCGACTTGCTGCGTCGCTTGCGCAGGATCAGCGGCCCCAGGGCGTTGGAGTCATCGCCGCGCGACGTGGAGGCCTGCGTCAGCCGCTCCAGTAGCTCCTTGTTGACGTCCCGCGACGACGACGACGACTGATGGTGATGGTGATGATGATGGTGATGCTCCTGGCCGCTCTTGGACAGGCGCTCCGTCGCCGTCGACTGTTCCCGGTAGCCCTCGCTCGGCGTCGTCGACGTCGACGTGGTGGCGATCGACGGCTGGGTCTGGGTCGCGGATTGAACCAGCGTCACCGCGCTCGGAGTGACGGGCGGCTGCTGATTCTGGATACCACTACCGTTCCCGCCTAAGGCAAAGTTCCCGGAGATCTTCTGAGGTTGTTGAGAAGAAGCACCGCTGGATGACGGGGTTCCCGCGGTGGGTAACCGGTTCATCAGCGCCTGCAGCATGTCCTCGATCTTGGCCAAGCGTTGATTCACTCTCTGTACCTCTAGTTTCAGGTCCACCTTCACTTCCAGCACCGCCGCGAGAATCTCCCGCTCGTGGCTAGGCTGATGCGTGATCAGACCACCGTCGTAGCTTTCCAGACGTCGCAGTTGCAGCTGCTTCGAATCCACGGCGAGGGTCTGCTGCGGTTGTTGTTGCTGTTGCGTTGTCTGCTGCTGCTGCTGAGCATCCTTCGAATTTTCAACGTTATCGCTGGCCTCCTCGATCGTCCCTCCCAACTTGCCAAGCTTAGGGAAGACTTTGTTGGTGGCGATGCTGGAACTTGGACGCGGGTCTCTCGCGCTGAGGGACCGCTTGAACGTGTCACCAGCCGTGCCCGATTCGCTGCCAGAGTCCAAACTCGAGCTACCTGCAACGTTAGATTTTTTTTCCCGCGGATTTGAATCTAGAAAATCACCAGTAAAGGCTAGCGGGCTAATTAAGAGCCTAGCGCGATAAGCAAATTATTTTTTCTTTTTGTCAAAAAATTGTTTATTTCGCTCCTAATCTCGGGACCATCTTCAGCAACTGTCAAATACATATAAAATAAATCTTATGGAGAATAATTCACGTGGATTTGTATTTGACAGTTGTTGAAGATGGACCGAGATAAATAATATTTTAATAAGAAAAAACAAATAATTTTTTTTTCTTCAAGCTATTCTTCACTTGTGATATTCAATACCAGAAAGCTTTCTATACTTCAATTTTAAATCTAAAAAATTTTTTCAACTAGCTCGCTTTAAAATGTCGGGGGGTCTCTTAATAACGAGTAAAAATTGCACAATTTTTCTTCATGAAAAGATTCATACAAACCGCGCGACTCGACAATCGAATTAATCGTAGGTATAATTAAGATTGATACAGGGATTATTTTTCTCACCTAACAAACGGCCCCATTTGCCCGGCCGCGTTTTCGCGACGGTTGTACCACCTTCCTCGGCGACGGATGGCTTTCTGGGGTGCGACGTTTCGCCATCCTTGGTTTCCTTGCCGTCGCCCCTTTCCACATCGGCAGTGTGTTGTTTCTCTCGGCGAAATCTACACGTAGAGTAACCGAAAAAGAAAAAGATTCACCTTTATTTTCCCAGATACAAGAGATACTTAAATACGCAGAACATATTTACAAATACGAAGGAGAAGATACGATAAAAAAAGGCTGATTATATCATATTCCTTAGATATTTGGACCAGGGCAGCAAGAGATACAAATGCATATATAGAGGGTCGAAAGTGTGGCAAAGGGGTGCACAAAGGATTTTCCATTCTCACGTGAAAAATCTGATTAAACCGTCTATTGTTGTTTTCTTCTGTCTTTTTTCTCTTCTTCCATCGTTATTCGTCACGTTTCGTTTTTTTCCCTCTCGATCCGCGATTAAATCTATAGTGCATCCCCGAAGATTAGATCGATGGATTGTCAAGCTAATCGGGGGGGGGGGGGGGGATTATCGTCGTATATATGCGCAGATCGTCTACATTCTATCGACGATTAGAAAAAGGAAGGCGACTCCGGTTACTGGTTACTGGTAGTCCTACTGTTACTGGAGCGACCTACATTAGTGCGACTTGTCTACGCAATCCAAGGACGACGTTTGACAAGAGCGTAAGGAAAAAACGGAGAACGTTGGTGAACGCTGACGGTGAGATGATTTCGCTCAACTTGGCGTGGACAATTTTTCGACAAGGATACACATATAAAATCGCTGAAAATTATTATAAAATTTTATAAAATTAATAAAATAATTTTATAATAAAATAATTTTTAAAAATTTTTTTGACAAAGATACATATAAAATTATTATTAAATTAATCGCTAAACTTTTATTGCGGATTTATTGCTGAATCACTATTATATTATTAATTGTTGAACTATTAATACCACCAAGTAATTTTTCCTGAAGAAAACAGATATTGGGTAGAGAGAGAGTACATTCTTAGAAAAATAACTGTTGTAGTAATCAGAACACGTTCTTGTATTGCCATAACGTTCGAATCACCGGAGCTTAAATGGCTCGAGCTGAAATTATACAGGCCCCTCACGCACCGAAACTTTTAATTCGCCTGAAATCGCCCCGGAATTACGATCCCGTAATCTTAAGAAATCTGAAGAAGGACTTTTTTGATAAGTCTTGTACTTTTTGTGAGTTTATCATTGATCTGTAACTAACAGCGAACACTATAATTTATTTCATTTTTCGGGCCAGATTTTGGAAAACCAGCACGACGATGCTGCTAAAAATTAAGACGCGAATTGAAAGTATAACGTTTGACTCGTAAAAAGTTTTACGAGATACAGTATATAATAGTATAATGTTTTTAATAAATAAATCGCTCATTTGCAGTAAATATTTAAAAAATATAGAACATGCTATATTTTTTGACATAAGAAATCTCTCTATACCCTTATAATACAATTATATTAATAATTTAGTTATATTAAAAAAATGTAAAACGCACTGTTTTATGACATAATACATCTCTCTGTGCTTATGATATAATTATATTAATAATTTTTAATGGCTGCATTCGTTTTCCTAAATAAAAAAGACGAGTTGTATGAAATCAATTAACGTAAATAAATTATTAATAAAAAATATTATATTCTCTAATGTAACATAAATAATTGATAAATAATATAAAATAGTTATATATTTGATTCTCCTCCGAAAAGAGAATATCACAGCACCGACTAGCGTCGACCAACGTTTTAATGTGATATTTTTTAACTAACGACAGAGAGTCGGGAGATGAGAAATTGCCCGACAAACTTTGGGAATGCCACACTGACGAACATGTATTAAACGTGACGAATAGTTGCGTTAATTATTGGGTCTTGTCTTTGTCAAGCGTGGTTCGCGCAAGTAGTGAGGAAAATGTTATCAAAATCACATTATTATTAGTATGTGCGTCAAAGCATGCCCGTCCTTGCGGCAAATTGATCGAAGATCGATTTAATTACCATTTTCATTACCCTACTTCAAAGTTAGTATTGAAATTTGTAATTAGTAGTACATAATTCATTATTGTACGATGTTGCGATAATACAAATAATAATTTAGAAACGTTAAAAATTTTTATGCGTAAAAATTCTTTCAAGTTTAAAAAAAGATTCTATATAAAAATTAAGATATTAAAGCGTCATTTCATGACGTCAAAATTCGATTTTTACATGCACACATAAATCAATAAATATATATTGTCTATCATTAAAACGATAAAAATGCCTTCGGGCTGGTTGCGATAATAAATTATTACAAAAAAATTATTATAAATTAGCAAATGTAATTAATTAATTATGCTACAGAGAAAAATAACAAAGTTGTCAAGATTCGAGAGACAATAATTATTATATATAGCGATGAAAGCACGTTGTGTGCGTGCGAAAATCAGGCAGTTGAGAATGCAAAAGTCATAGATGTATAAAATCTTTGATGAAGATATCGAGAGGATAGAAGAATAGGCAAAAGGCTTGTATAAATCGCAAACGTAGCGTGATATTCGCTCTTTTAGTTTTCCCTCTGGCATTCCGATAGTTTCTCGGGCACAATTGCATGACAATAACTTATTCGTATATATATACGTCTTTTACTTGTAAAAATACTCAAATTATATATATATATATAATTTTATATATATAATTTTATAATTATATATATATAATATTAATTTTATATATAATTTTATATATAATTTTATATATAATTTTATATATATATATATATATTATACATATATATTATACATGTATTATATATATGGAAGACAAAAAAATCTGAATCCTAGAGTGTGCATTCGTCACATGCACTTAACTTTGCATAAAAATCGAAGAAAATCGGATGCTCGTTTGAACATCGTTAGGATTTCGACAGTTTCTCACCCCCGGTGTCAGTATTGCGAGTATTTATTAATTTAATTAATATAATTAATATAATTACACTCGTAATTTTCGATTGGAGATATCTGCCTCCTTAGCAATATGTATTTATTAGCGACAATTTGATCGAATATCGCGATATATATGACTCGGGCTTGTTTGCCTTTAATCTTAAAAGATGTCTTGTAAAAATCAGAACTGTTATTATTAATTATACATGTTGCTATAGAGCAAAGTACGACTACAATAAATCGCGTTCTAGCATTGAATTATGAAAGCTGGCGAATAAAATTGTGAAGCTGTATATTCGGGAGAGGTGAAAAGCTTCGAAATCCTGTGCAGTTTGCTCTATATATAACTCTGACTTTTAATTATATAAGAAAATATATATACGATGTGAAAAAAAGAAATGAGCATAGCCTTGTAAAGCCGTATATCTTACAGCACTCTAGCATTCATTAGAAACTGCAATGTGATTGTTATAAAATAATGATGATGATAATACAAGATCGCAAATAAAGTGTACATCTCGTTTGAAAATACTGCTGGAAAGACGAACAAATCTTCAAGATTTTTGCAGTGTAATCTCTGCAGTATAGTATCTTTAGTAAGCTTTATACATCTCGACTTTGAATAACTTGAGCAAGAACTGTCCAATAAATTTTATGTATTATCACGTAATTTTCAAATCCATTTCGTCTTTTAGTAGCTCAATAAATATTTTAGATATTATAAAAAAATTAAATAAATAAAATTTGAATATTATTGCAAAGTAAAAGAGAGAATTGTATTAATTTTAACAAATTTAAAATCTATTAAATAATATTTTAAATAACTGTTCAATAAATATTATCAATTAAATTTCAGGTCCATTTCCTCTTTTATTAGCTCAATAAATATTTGTCAGATATTAACGAAATTTTCATATTATTGCAAAGTAAAAAAGAGAATTGTAATTTTGAACAAGTTTGAAATATTTTTAAAAAATGCTTTAAATATTAAATATTAAATAATTAAATGCGTTCTCTCGATGAGAGGTGAACCTGGACATCCTCGATGGCGGAGGAATTTCGCGGCGGTCGATCGACCGCCAATTTCGATTTGCTCGTGTCTCGACGTGCGATGAAAATTTATATCGTTGTTCACATTCAAGCGTGTGTTACAGCAAGTGCACGTACGTGATACCTTCCGGCTGGCACATTATGGGACACAAAATACGGTATTCGCCGAATGAAGGCGGGGAAAGCGCTCGAATGTGTATATTATGTGTGTATATATGTATATATATATAGAGTGCTCTCGAATGACAATGACAAATTTTAGCTCAAAGGAATCTCCGATTAATCTGGTTTCTTCTGGATCTTGATTTTTACTCCACCTTGAAAGTTTCGTCGTTAAATCTCTCAATGTGTAAGTTAAGCGTTAAGTTGAAAATTTCATCAAAGCAAAATCCAGCTGAAATTAAAGGTAAACGTCGTAAAGTCGTTCCTTTAAAATCGTTTATGAATCAAATATTTGATTTGATCAAGAAAAAAGTCGTCTCTATCGTTGAGATCGAAGATTAAATTGAGCGAAGTTTGTCAATGTTATATATAAGAGACCATTCTGACACATCTTCTCTGTTTTAAGAGGCAAAGATACAGTTTAATCCATCATTTGCTTAATCACGTTATTCAAAAATTAAAAAAGCTACATACAGAGAGTTTCAATTCGAATATAAATTATCTTTATAAAACGAATGTATTTCATATGCATATTTTAATAAAGTTTTCTTTTACATTAAAGTTCTCTTCAAATATCACATATTTGCTTAATTTAAATCTCTTCTTTTTCAATAAAATTATTTTCTCTTTCTCGGGTTCATCATCATGTCTTTCAAAGTCGACAAATGCCATCAACTTTGTGATCAAAATCAAAAAGACTCAAGGCTCGAAACGTCAAAATGCAAATGTGGGATTAATTTGCAAAGGGGGGGCATCGGTGTATCACGTGCGCGCGCTTGTGATATACAATATATATCCGTGAATATTACATATATTACATATATACACATGTACACACGAATATCGAAACAGATATTATATGTATAATGTAATACACAGTATAATATTCATCATATACATATATACGCAGTGGATATTAATAAAAACTGCCACGATCATAATATAATATACGGCAATCATAATAAATATATATAGATATATAAAAATTCAACGAGAGACAAAGGATATAATAATAATAACAACAATAATAATAATAATAATGAGACAATAGTAATAAAATAGTAATAATAATGTTAACGAGATAATAATAAGAGATTGTGTGTAAGGTAGCGAGGAAAAAGAGAAAGGCAAAAAAGAGAAGAATCGAAGAAGAAATAAATATGAATAAGAAAAATGAAATTGCCTAAAACTCGGCCAGGGCGGCAGGACGTTGACGGTGAGCTCCTCGTCGGAATCCTGCTGGGACCGTCCGCTCACGGTCCTGGTCAGGCCGATCTGGCCCTCCCCTTCGCTCTTGAACCTTTTGCGGAAACAACAGGCCAGCCAAGCAACACGATCACATTCAGCGACAGCCAGCCAGGAAAATATAAAGAACGTCCGCGATCAATTCTTTGCACACATCTTGGCTCTCTATCTCTCTTTCTCTCCCTCTCTCTCATTCTTTTGCTCGCTTTTCTTCTCCTCTCTCTTTCACACACCCTTTTTTTCTCTCTTCCACATCATACAGGATGTTACGCGCGTACAAAGATACATAAGAAAGCTAAAGTCAACAGCGCTATACTTCAGCGGTTCACTTTAAGTTTGTTTAGAAAAAACATCTTTGTCAATAACTTTAATTATTTTTATTTCTGTTGATTTAGTTTTTATTTTTTTTATATGTATTTTATCCGGTATATAAATATATGCTGTGATTTATTAGTATCTAGAATTATTTCAAACACAGCTATATGTAAAAGAAAAATTTGTGTAGAGATAAAAATAAAAGATTGCACTGTAACTATATGGAAGCTCATATATCGTTGTACGCATATGAGAAATATCATGAATTATTATACAGAAATTAATAATGTCGTAAAATTAACACTTATATCTAGACATCGTGTAGAAGAAGAAATTTTGAATGCAAAATTAAATAAACTTTTTCGCATGCTTCGATATATATAATTAACTGCAAAAGAGATCGAAGCATATATATAATACTTTCGAACGGTTTTATCATCGGTGATAACCGGAAGTCGTCGTCAACTACAGAGGCTAATGCTTGCAACAACCACAACAACTATAAATTTTTGCAGCAGAGTAATCCATTCTACGAAGTCGAAATATTTGTAATTCTCGAAATCAGAAACTGCAGTTTCGTTAAATTATCGAACATTTTCTTTTCTTCGAATTCTTCTATTCTTCAAGATATCCCGAAGATCGAGCATACACAATTTCTCAGAATGGATTCCTTTTATTTCGTCCCAGGATTTGTTACTGGCATCGAGCCCGATTGCATTCGATTGTATCCGCTAACTCTAACTAATAGCTGCTGGCAAATGTTTTCCTACCTCGAGAAGATCTTGCGAACTAGATGATCCTGCGCCTGATCCAACTGCGGCTCGTTCTTCCTCCTCTCGGCCAATTCCTTTTCTCGACGAGCATCGGCGACCTTTCGAAAGATGAGCTGCACACAGAAATTAACTTTGTTAATAAAAAAATATATATATAATAATCAAATATTTATTCTAATATTTGTATATGTGATTCTTATTTAAAAATTATTTTTATTTTATATATTTAAATTTATATACTGTATATACATATAATATATATTTCTTTTTATATTTGTACGATTCTTATTTAATTAAAAATAAAAATGATTTTTATTTTATATATTTACATTTATATATAGTATAGAAATAATACAGTATATAAATATACAAAATAAAAATCATTATTAATTAAATAAGAATTGTACAAGTATAAGAAGAGAGAAATGATATTTAATAATAATAATTATTATTATTATAAACAATTTTAATAATTGCAATTATGAACATGTATATATGAAAGAAACTATAATAACTATAACTATTATATAATAAATATTCAGTTACTTCTAGAAGGAATATAAAATTTCTTTAGTTTTTTTCTCTATAACAATAAATATAAAAAGTTTTTCCAATATTTATGAAATATAAGCAGTATATACTCTTCATATTATTTAACAAATTTTAATACTCTGTGTAACTTTTTAATACTCTGCGTAACTTTAGTAAGAAAGGAAAGTTTTTCTCTCTGCGCGAGAGAAGAAAAAAGAAATTTTTTCATTTAAACGATACTTAACAGCCAAGCGTTTTCGAGCTAACGCGAAAATTGCGTGGAAACAGCCGGAGCGGCTGCGTTTCGGCTTCGTCGCATTATGCACGTGCGTCATCTTGAATGCGCTCTGTGCATAGCAGGGTCATCTCGCTTGATCACACTCCCTTGAAAATTGCACGACGTGCGCAATTCGCGTCTATTCCCTTTGACCCAGACCGCGCAATTTCGCGCCCACCGGGCCCTTCATGCGACCCCTTTCGTCGCATAATATCTGACCGAAACGTTTACGTGAATTATTCCTCGACAAGCCTCAAGAAATTTCACCCTTGTGTTCTTCAATCCTGCACGAAGATGCAGGTGCGACAGGAGCGAGAAAAATGCATAGAATACGTGACGCAGACATGCAGTGACGTAACGGATGAAATGGCTGTATACTTCCGGTTCTCTCTCGTTTCGCGCTTTTCGAGAAGCTAAAAATATTTCATTTATATATATTTCTTATTTTTGAATTATATATATAAATGAAATATAATAAAATATTATATTATATAATATATTGGATGATTGCAAACGTTCGTGCCCGATTTGAAGTTATTACCGTCATCTATGCAAATCGGGCACGAACTTTTGCAATCATCCAATATATATATTTTATAATTTTATTTATATAATTATTATGTAATTATTTATGTAATTATATATAATTACATAAATATTCTTATTTATAATATTTTATATTCAATATATTCTATATACTTATTAAAATAATTATATTAATTTCGAATTATATTTATATAAGTGAAACATTATTTTCTACATACTATTATTATCGAATTAAAATTTATACAGATGCAATTGCAACCTTGCTTTACTGCTTTGCTTCGTTAATTGCGTGAAAATTTCGATTACTATTTTTTCTTTTCGAGTCTTCTCATTTTACGTCACTGCTTCACAACCCTTGATATATTCCGCGATTCGAACGTGAAAAAAAGCCGGGACGAGATGTTCCGATAAGCCTCGGGCGCTTTTCCCGTCGATTTTCTCTGCGCGCGCGACGATGAACGGTGGAGGATGCACCGATATGCATAGCATAGACGATACATGGTGCATCGTATATAGGCCGTGTGTGAGGTCAGGTGGCGCAGGCGTGATGACAGAAGTCGATAGGTGTCGACGCGGCGGTCAGCTGCGCATAACCTCTAAGATCCCGCTGCCGACCGAGACGACAACGACGACGACGACGACGTGGACGACGGCGTGACGTAACGTGACGTCGTGACGTCGCCGTCACGTGCGGAGAGAGCCGTGAAACAGCGGGGGGGGCGGCAGAGCTCTCTCGCGTCCTCAGGACGGGGGTGAAGGTATATGGACTGTCCAGAAAGGAGGCTGCTCGTCCGTATGAAAGGTGCGTAGATACTATCTCTTGGCTTAATCTTAAGTGATACTCGAGGAGAGTATATACGTCGTGAAAAAGCTCGCTCAGGGATCCTTCTTGCGTGTCTTAAAGCCTATAGGGTGAATGCGCGTACAGCATCTGAGCTGCGAAGAGCCTGAAACATGGGTGAAGGAGATGTCAGAGACATTGGAGATTTTTGTTACCTATTTTCTGCGTAATACAGGATTTTCAAGAGTCTATTTTTGCACTTTGGTGATGGCAAATTAATGTTATTAGATGTAGTATGTGAAATAATTGTTGCACGTAAAGAGAGAAACAGGTGTACGCTGCTGATGTAGTTTTGCCCAAGTACGCAGCATTAATCTGCATATTTAGGAAGCATTATATGTTGCGATTAGAAAGATGAGACCCTAAACAAATCACTTTTTAAATAAATGATCAACATTATGCTGTGCGATTGTTTCAGATGGGTCATGGATCGAGCCGTTCCGCTTCGTCAGCGAATATCCTTTCTGCGGAGGAGTTGACACTAGTGGAGAACCTCTTTAAGTCCATGTCCCGCAGCTCGGGTTCCATCAAACGCGAAGATATATTCAAGCACTGGTCGACCCACCTGGACGATGTGCTGCTGCAGTTTGTGGTGCGGTTCCTCTGCCACGAACCTGGCAAGAGGGTCTCGACCATCAACGGCGAAAACTTTGGCAGACTCTACGTTTTCGCCGTACGTGGCAGTCCCGAGGAACGCACCAATCTGATCTTCGATGGTTTCTCGGAGGAGGAACAAAAGTATGAGATGCCCACCGCTACATTCCTTCAGTACATTCAAGCAACGATCAACTCTTACTTGCGACTACAAAAGAACTCTGGTAACACGCATCATCTGACTTGGAGCAGCATCGGCTGCACCGTCAACACCAGACGTATAGGGATGCGTTCGCGCTGCCTCTGCGAGGATCTGGTGAAATACGGGGATGTGTTGACCGTCGATCAGGTGGAGAATTGGTTCGTGACGGCCGCTACGTTCAAGAGCATTCAGTCGCACGTTTTTCAATACCTCTATATAATCTCCCAGAAGAAGGGTAGCGACAAGAATACGAGCGCGCGGGTAAACGACCTGAATCTTCTGCCGTTGTGCAAGGGTTTGGAGAATATACCGCACTTTCCGAGTATACTAGGCTTGGGAGACGTTCTGTTCCTGAATCTGAGTCTGCCGCACGAGCTCCGCGACGAGTGGCGATTTCTGTTCTCGAGTCAGGTGCACGGCGAGTCGTTTTCGACGATGCTAGGAAGGATCGTCATGCAGGGAGCAACGATAATCATACTTCAAGACGCGGACGATCACGTGTTCGGCGGTTTCGCCTCCGACAGCTGGAGGCTAGGACCGAACTTTATCGGGAACCAAACGTCGTTCCTGTTCAAGCTCGACCCGGAAATACTGACGTTCTCGTCGACGAATTACAACAATCACTATCAGTATCTCAATCTCCATCAGCAAACGATGCCTAACGGCCTGCTCATGGGGGGGCAGCTCAACTATTCCGGCCTCTGGTTGGACTGCGAATACGGCACCGGCAGATCGAGCTTGTCGTGCACCACCTTCCAGAATTATGTACAACTTAGCGGTAAGGAAAACTTTAAAATCAAACACTGCGAGGTGTGGGGGGTCGGCCCGGTGCCGGATGTCGAAGAGGACGTGCGCGAGGTGAAATCAGTGTTGGATCAAGATCCGGCGTCGAAAGTGATGCTAGAACTGTCCGGTCGTAAGTTACATAGCGAGGGACTGCGTGAATTACAAGAGTAATTGTGATACAAAATTTAGGAGATTTTTATGGAAGAGCAGAGAGAAAAAGAGGGGGAGAACGCTAATGTTGTAAAGATATTTGCAGATATTTAAGATTGTTCTAACTTGATTTAATTCGAATAAAATATATGTAAAATTTGTTATCGATTCTGATAATTGTAACGGGATATATACGGGTATGAGAGAAATATGTATAAAATCTTAATAGAGTTTACAACAATAACTGGTTATAGAGTATAGAAGAGAGAAAGAGAGAGAATGCTCCCGTTTTACACAATCTTTAAAGTTGAAATGAATTCGTGTGATAAAAGCTGCGAGAGGCAATTAATAAGAGCACATTAATGGAAACGAATTAACATTACGAAAACCACCGCGAAGTTCCGTCTGTCTGTCTGTATGTATGTATGCGCGAATGCGACACCTTCATGTACATTTTTTTACAGACTTATATGTGTACAAGGTTACTTATTTGTATAATTCTTTATCTAAGTATATTATATATATATTAGGACTTTTGTCCCTTTTTAATAACGGCCTGATGTCTCTCGATTCGCGATTGTCTCTCTTTGGTCGTTCGATTTATTACTTACTGTGCAATTTTATCACACATCGTCTATATGTATCTTTTTTATTACACTATGATATTAAAGAATATCATGCCAATCGTTGCGTGGCCTGAATGCCTATTGTATAGTGCCTGACGAGTCGTTATGATTGTTAATTTATCGTTTTCTCTGCGTATGTTGATTATTCGTAAACGAATAACCGTGTGCCATACAAATTGCTCTTGTTAACTAAGACTGTATAATCGTGTCGTCATGTATATAAAGAATATACATAAAATGCAATCACATCCGATCGTTTACCAGCTATAAGATCGAGGGAAATCACTGCATTACTGTATAAGATCTATTAAAACTTCAATAAACAATCAAACTCGACATCTCTCTTTCGCTAGAGTTGCGATTCAATTCACATTCCTTCCTGATCGACGTTACAACAAGTATAGATACATCTTTTTCTCTATTCAAAGAAAACTCACCCGGTGACTCAGGTTGTAAGTCAGGATCAGATTCCTGGCGAAGGAGTTCGCGAAAGCCTGGTAAAAGTCCAACACCTCCAGCAGCCGATCCCGCTTGATCGTGTGCAGGTCGCAGTAGGTTAAAGCCCGGACGTTCGCCGCGCTCTGACCGATCGACGGATTCGTCCAGAAACTGTCGCCGAAGACGTCGCCCTTTCCCAGAATCGCCACCACCTCGTCGTCCTGGATGACCTCGAGGCTACCGGTCACGATGAAGCAGAGGGAATCGATGGACTCCCCCGTGTGATACAGCAGATCGCCGGGCGCGCTGTGAGACATGGTGAAGTGCATCGCCAGGGCGCGCAGACACCCGTCAGACGCTAATCTAGATGTCAAATATAGTAAATCAGTATATAATTAAGAGCATTCGAAATATTTTCTTCTCAAAGTTCAATTCACCTGAAGGCGGGATGTTCATTAAAGACCTTCCGATTGAGATGCACGCAGATGTCGGCCTTCATGTCCTTGGGGCAGTAGTTGAGAACCTTGTCCGTATCCAGACCCTTCGTCATCGCCCACGTGCTGACGACGTAATCCATGACGCGTTCGCTTAGGGCCTTGGGCACCTCGTGCAGCTTCATGAACTCTCTCACGTTGTTCAACATGTCGTGATACTTGGCGGTGGCGGACGTCATTTGCTGGATGATGGTGGTGACGTGACCGAAGATCGTGGCGTACAATAAGGCTGGTCGAGGAAGAGAAAGAGAGAGAGAGAGAAAGAGAGAAAAAAAAAAATAACGAATTTCAAACTCTTTATTCTCGGTGAAACTTTTTTCTCGTCCTCTTACTAGCTTAATAAGGTTACTGGTTAACAAACCAGTATATGTACATCGATGAAAAACAAAAAAAAAAAAAAAACTAGAGATATTGATGATAACATCGTTTATACCAGCAATGATCATCATGCAGATGGTGAAGATCTTCTCGTTGTCGGTCTCGGCTGCGACGTTCCCGAAACCCACCGAGGTCATGCAGGTCATCGTGAAGTAAAGAGCGGTGACGTACATCGTGCGACGCGACGGACCGGCCACCAGTTCGGGCGCGGTGCTGGCATTGGTCCACAAATAGCTGTACGGTGACTGGGTAACATTGGCCAGCTTCCACAACCACGAATACTGCACTCCGTTGTCGGCGTCCGATCTCCCGATCGAGTACCTTTAACGCAACGAGGGATCTCTCTTATTACGAAGCCGCGGACGGGATTCGGTGGACGGGAGAGAGATTGATAGGAGATAATGCACTATGCGTTTGAAATGCCGAGAGTCGCATGCTATTTCCTTCAGGAAATTCCTTCACTCGCGTCGAGTTAAACTTGATCGATATTCTTTTTTGCTTCCAAAATATTCTCGACCAATTTTAACCGTCAGATTTTTATATATTATTAGTCAATTGTTAATGTAATTGCAATCATCTCCGTTTCTGCCTCCACCTCTTCTCTTTTCATAATATATTTTAAATTTTTATTTTATATTTTATATTTCAAATAAATATAAATAATTTCCAGCATGTATAAATATAACACATAACATAACGTTTGCATGCTTGATGTGATTAAAATCCTCTTCGCAGCGATATTTAGTAAAATATTTAGTAAGAAGCAATGTAAAGGTCATTTAAACGTCAACGCTCATTTTTCGAGATAACGTAAGAGGGAGGCAGACAAATGTGGAGAATTTTTATTAGTCAATTGTTAAATATTATTACACAATTCTTCATTTCTCTATCTCTTTTCTCATAATATACTTTGAATTTTCACGTTTTATACTTTATATATTTTAAGTATATAAATAATTTTCAGCAATATAAATAAAGCAATATAACATATAGCATAACGTTTACATGCTTTATACGTAATTAAAGGTTCTCTTAGCAACGATATTTAATAAATTAATAAGAGATATAAAGGTCAATGCTCATTTTTCGATAATTTAAAAGAGAGGCAGACATATATGGAGAATTAGAGACCAGACGATCAGAAAATTTGCAGAAAAAATACACAGAGAGAATTTTTCGTTATATTTTACCGCAAAATTCATTACAAATTTTATCATGTTTGGTAATAAATCGAAAATTACCATGCTGCATGTGTTAAAATTATCATGAGCGATTAAGCTGGATTGAAAATATTATGCTGCATTGTAAAATTTATATAAAATAATTTTATATGCTTATCACTTTTTTGGCATCTATTTTATTTAAAACATTTAAAGAATCCCAAGTTTTTAACATAGTTTTTAAAATATTTTAAAATTATTGAAATTTTACTATATATTTTAGTAAAATTAATCAAATATATTTTATATTTTATTGTGATAGATATTAATATTTTTTATTGTGATAAATCAAAGAAATTCTCATAAACTTCTTTTCATACCAAGATAAATTCTAACAATAAGAGAAAATTCTCTCTGTATACATATGGTGGAAAACGAGAAGTATATGAATTGTACAGAGTTCACATGCATTGATTTGAAGGGCATCATGATGATATGTTTGAATGCATGTGTGTGTGTATAATGTTGTAATGTTGTGAACGATGTTTACGCGGCGTACTCGTGTCCCGGGGAGGCATGCGTGTTACCTTGAATACGTGTACGCAGGGTAAAATCACCTTAATATGACGTACCAGATACAGGCCAGCCAGTGAGCAACCAACATGTAGAAACAGAGGAGAAGAATGAGCATCGCGGCACCGTACTCCAGATAACGATCTAGCTTGCGTACGACCCTGCCGAGTCGCAGCAACCGTACCACCTTCAGGGCCGAGAACAGGCTACCTATCCCGTCCTCGTCGTGGTCGAAGGCGTTAAACACATCGTACGGTAGACAGCTTAGCACATCTATGATGAACCAAGATTTCAGATAGTTCATTCTGATTACCTGAAAGTATCAAAGCGTCGCGTTATGAGAGAACAACAGCCGAGCGAAAGTATTGTTGCGGTATGATGATAAATGCAGCTTCATTTTTTTTTCTTTTCGTGAAGAGAATTCTTTACAGAGAAGAGAAGCTGAAGAAGCTCACCTTCGGATCAGACACCACCTCGCCGCCAGCACCCACGAACGTTGTGTGAAAATTTAGCACTATGTCGATGAAGAATATCACGTCGACGATACTGTCGACGACCAACAGGGAGACGTCCTCGCTGGTCTTGTTTTTAAACGCGACGTTGTACGGCACCATGATGGCTGTGTAAAAGGTCAAACACAAAATGATCCAGTCCCAGATCGCTTTAAATGCACAGTAATGTAGCAGAATATGCGGTGGTGTTTTCGGCGCTTCTTGTCTGTATTGCGGCATAATATCGCCGCTTAAAGACATCATCTGAAAAAAGAAACGTAATATTCGACAATAAATTTTTATATATAATTTGTTTATTTATTAAAGATATTCTAAATTCTTTTCATAAATTTCTTCCTTGTGAAGGATAATTATCAACGTAAATCGCGCAAATAATAAGCAATTTATATATAATTGGTTTTTAATTAAAGAGATAGTTTTATTTTTATATTTTAAAGATATTCTATTTTTGATAAATTCCTTTTACATTGAAAAATTGATATAAATTATTGACATAAGTCGCACAAATGAGTTATTTATTATTTATTGCATATATATGTATCTGGCGACTTATTTTATTTATTTATATATAATTTGTTTATTTGAAGATATTCTAAATTCTTTTCATAAATTGCTTTTACATTGAAAAATATACGAAATCGATTATAATCGAAAGAACAAACAATCTTTCACATCGATATCTTATCCATCGTGTCTCATTTATCTGATATCTCTTTTTAACATCGAGTCTGGCTCCATTAGCTGTTCACGCTCCAAAGAGCTTTCGAATGTATAAGCTTTCCGTGTTGATTTTGAAGAAAGATTCATGCAATGTGTTCTCGGCTTTCCATTTCCTGACGAAGTGGGGCAATATTGAAAATACATTTCTATTTTATCTACCCTTCTAGATGAGACTTCATAAATCGATCATAGCTACCATCTATTATACTAACTATTTTCAAATAATTCAACTAAACTCTTAGCCAGAAATAAAAGAAAAGAGATATCAAGATATACATATACATTTTAAAATAAGAGAAAATTATATTTAAAACATATGTATATATTTTTTAAATATATATACATATGTATGTATATATTATATACAATATTTTTTATATAGATGTATATATATGTGTGATAAATATATATATAACATATAATATAAAAAATATCATATATAAAATTATATAATATAAAAATAATATAAAATTATATATATAATAATATATAAAAGTAATATAAAATAATAATATAAAAAATATAATAAAACAAAATGTATGATAGTATAAAAATGTTGGTGTGACAAATTTTACTTTAAATTAAATGAAATACAGCGACTTACATGACCCAAATTCGATTGTTTGGTGGTGGTAGGCACAGCTGTGTCCTTTAAAGCCGGCACATGCGAGCTGAACTGGGAAACCAGGACCGATCTCGATCTGGTGACCGATCTGGCGAGCTTGGCGAACTTGGAGAGGCCGCCTTTGCTGTCGTCCGTTTCGATCGGCTGCTTCAAGGCGGTGATGTCTCGAAACGTCAGCAGGAACAGGACCACGAGGTCTCGTTCGTTTTTTATGGGCGCTATTTGCAGCAGCAGCCATAATGGTGTCTCTGTACAGCGTAAAAAAGAAAACGACACCGGTACCGTCTGCTCGCACAAAGATGATAAAAAGAGAGAATATGAAAATCTACTTTTCAAGTCGCATATATATACTTTCAAGCACGAATCGATCGCAGGAAGATTATCTCAGTTCCTTTTTTGCGGAGAGCTTCAGCGAGTCAGCTGATTGTCAAATTCGGCTGAAAATCTTTCTGCTGCCGTAATCTAGATAGATCTGTCATGCTACGTGTACTGGAAGCTATAGTTTGTAATATATTGTGCTAGTATGTATATATATAATACAATAAGAAAAGCGTTTCTCAAATGGGAAATATTAAAGGAACGCTGATACATGAAAACTAATCGCAATACTGTTGTTCATGTATCGGGAAAACTCTTCCAAAGATAAGAACTGCCGATAAAACGCAGGATAATGTAGCAACGAAGTAATACAATGTAACGAGAGAAAAAAGAGATATTTTTTTTCATAAGAAAATATAAAAATAATTTTTTTTCTCGAAAAAATTCTTCCTACAATATCGCGAATAAAGAGTCGAAGTAGAAAGCTTCCTCTCTTGCGTGACAGCGTTAAATTATATCCGATCATGCATTATTGCGTTTGCGCTTCGGGCAAAAGTCAAAAGCCAAGTCAATCGGACGCTATAAGCTGCTGCCATCGTTCTCCAACATTCAATTTCTAAGTTGTCACTTGAGTTGTCACCTCGTAATGTTTCAACCAACGAGCGACAAGTCGCCGAATTATCGTCGCACTTGTCCACAATGTCGCATGTCGGGCATGCAAGATCGAAGCTCTATATATATCTATATGCGAGTTCAGAGCGATGGAATCCAATTAGGGATTCCCCCACGATGCTTCGCAAAGCATGCGAACATGCGGAATGAAATGGTAACGATAATGAGGAAAATTCGAAGTGCGAGAGGAAAGAGAAGATAGTATAGCGCATATAATACGTATATATAATCGAGAGAGTACAGAGCTAATGCAATAGAGAAAGAGTGTATTAATCAAGAGATAGACCGCGATAAGAAGACGCTACGAAAGAGACTTTTACGCGACTTCGAAAAATCGAGAGAGAGAGAGTAAATAGAAAAGTGAATTTCCTGAATGGGACAAGATATCTTTGCATCTTCTCGCGTCTTTCTCTCTCTCGAGACAGTATTTTGTCTGATGATACACTTCAGCCGGTTGTCCTACATCGTGGATTAATGAGAGAGAAAGATAGAGAGTAGGAAATTCGTGAAATTTCGAACCCTAGGGACGAACACACATATAAACGCTTGATAATATTTTGGTATTATATGTGTGTTCGCGCTCTCCCTCCGACAACTGGCTTAATTAAGCAACCGTGTAAGCCCGTCGAACAACGATAGCGTACGAGGCTACGTATGAAAAGCATCGACAATATGTACATACATTCGCCGACCGGAAATACGGGCGCGACCCTGTTCTCAAGGGGTAGCAAAAAGAGTGGGTCATCGCTATGAGAGCGTAACTATGGCTTCAAAAACCAGTATGAATTTCAAAGCAAAGCGGAAGAGGCTTATTCAGAATTAATCTCTCGCGGGATAATTGTCATACTAGAAAGAAACAGAGAGAGAGAGAGAGAGAGAAAGAGAGAGGAGAAAAACTTGACACTGAAATATTCAATGATGAAGCCGTAATATTAAATAGAAAATTAACAATATAACATATTATTATTTATAATATGTTGTAAATAATATAATATAATATGTTGTATATAATACACTTTATACGCGATTAATATTTTTTGACAGAAATCAGCTGATAACTGTCAAAAATATTAATCGAGTTTAAAGTAATATGACATATTATTTAAAACATATTATTATTTTGTTTAATTTTATTTTGGACAAACGGTCAAACTGCTAAGGGCTGCACACAATAAAAGAAATAAAGAACAGAAAACAGGAACAGAGAATAGGGAACAGTTCAATATAAAACATATGAAATATAATTTAGTAACGCAAAATAGAGGAACTGAGGAATAATGCTAAGATGAAGTGATGAATTTTCTCTATTCTGCGTTACTAAATTACATTTCATATTGAACTGTTTCCCATTTCCTGTTCTTGTTTTCAGTTCTCTATTTCCTGTTTCTCATCCCTTTTATTGTGTGCAGTTCTTAAACTTGTATATTTTAATATATAACACAAAAATAATCGCCAAAAAGTTTTAATCATGTTTATGAATATGTATACATGGATCAAAATAACGAGAATTTTTAATACTTTTATTTACGTGGCATATATTTTTTAGTTTAAAAAAAAATTATGTAATTCATTGTTTTAATGAAAAAATTAACATATAATTTCTTAAAACTTTTTTCTGAATTGCACTCTAGTTAATTTTTGGTGATTAAAATACATATACAGAATATATATGCATATATATATATATATATATATATATATATATAATTATAATATATTTATGTAATTTATTTATATATTTATATAATATGAATTTATATAAATTTGTTTTAATTATAATCTGCTTACCGCATGATTGTTCCGCCGTTGCCTGATGCCTCTTATTCTTTGTTTGTACTTATAGCGTCTTTTTGGAACTTATATAGCTCGCGAAAATATCACGCGCGCGCGTTAATTAGCAAAATAAAATAATCGCACGACAATTTGAACGACACTCCCGACGTTAACCTACGCGACTCTATACGGCACTTCCGACTTTAATCGCGCAATACTTTGTGCACAACTCCCGACATTAATCGTAACTTATTTTCATACTTGGGCACTCCCGCTTTTAATCGTACTTAACCTTGTGCGCTTTTGTTAATTATATGCGACGCATATTTCGGAGAACAGCACAATTATAATTATACGAAGCTACGGTTCGCACGAAATTTACGCGGAATGTCGCCGAAATGATGCCAACTGTCAGAAAATACGCGGGAAGTCGCCGCAGTGAGGCCAACTGTCCAATTAGAAATTACCACTCTCTCTTTCGCGATTAATCGATCATTGAAAAGATCGATTAACATAGAGCGCTTTACTCGACGTAATAAATCACTGTTTTGGACAATATTTTGATGGACCAATCAGAGTCGAGTTCAGCGCTCTATGTTAATCGATCTTTTCGATGATTGAAAAGATCGATTAATCGCGAAAGACTGAGAATTTCTATTAGACAGTTGGCACCACTGCGGCGACTTCCCGCATTCCCGCGGAAATTTCGTGGTCGCGCGGATCTTCGTAGCTTCGTATTTAATTATAATTGCGCTGTTCTCTCAAATACGCGTCGTATATAATTAACAAAAGCGCATAAGATATACGTGCGATTAAAAGCGGGAGTGCCCAAGTATGAAAATAAGTTACGTACGATCAATGTCGGGAGTTTTGCACAAAGTATCGCGCGATTAAAATCGGAAGTACCGTATAGAGTCGCGTAAGATCAACGATCGAGAGTTGTCGTTCAAATTGTCGGGCAATTATTTTATTTTGTTAATTAATGCGCGCGCGTGATTGTATTTTCGCGAGCGTGTGGTGTGTAAGTGCCAAAAGTACAAACGAAAAAGAAGGTATCAGTCAACGACGGAGCAATCATGCGGTAAGCAGATTATAATTAAAACAAATTTATATAAATTCATATTATATAAATATATGAATAAATATATAATTATATATATATATATATATTATATAATATTATAATATATATATATATTATAATATTATATATAAATAAAGATATAATTATATATATATATATATATATATATAATATAATTTATATGTATATAATTTATATAAATTTATTATAAATTTATATTAAAATAAAGTTGAAAATATAAATTAATATTAAGAATAAATTTGGAATAAAATTTAAAAAAATATAAAAATGGATATTTGATATATAATTTACAGAAAAATAAAAAAAATATTACATTAAACTTTATTATAATTAGATAATTAACAATAAAAATGTTATTATATATAGGTATATATGTATATATTTTTAATATTGTTTAGACAATTTATAATTATTTAACTTACTTTTTAAAAATTAAATTTTATTATATTTGATATAAATTTATTGGATTTAAACAAATAATTAAAAAATTTAATAATTTTTGTATGCCGTAATTTTATTAAATAGGTATTTTTTACGGTACGATAAAAGTTTCATTGCGCATTGTTGACTTTTTCAAATATTAATTATTTAGAAAATATTTTGTATACGTACATATAATTTGTGTTTTTTATATGTTATAGATCAACGCTTTGTACTATAGAGCTCTGCTATTGCGTATTCGTATCGGTGAGTGTATTGCATGTATACTTAATCACCAAAAATTAACTAGAGCGCAATTCAGAAAAAAAGTTAAGAAATTATATGTTAAATACTTTTTCATTAAAATAAATTACATAATTTTTTTAAGAAACTAAAAAATATATGCCAAGCAAATAAAAGTATTAAAAATTCTCGTTTTTTTGGTTCATGTACATTTATATATATTCATGAACATGATTAAAACTTTTTGGCGATTATTTCTTGTTATATTTTAAAATATACAAGTTTAAGAACTGCATACAATGAAAGGAATAAGAAACAGGAAATAGAGAACAGAAAACAAGAACAAGAAGTAGGAAACAGTTCAATATAAAACATATGAAATGTAATTTAATAAGAATTTAATAACACAGAGAAAAATTTCATCACTTTATCTTAGCACTATATTCCTCTGTTTTTCTATTCTGCGTTACTAAATTATATTTCATATGTTTATCATTAAAATGTTCTCTATTCTGTGTTCCTATTTTCTATTCTTTATTCCCTATTCTTTATTTCTTCGACTTAATGTGCCTTTTTTAAAAAAAGATAATAAATTTAAGCTTAATATTAAATTATAAAATTTCAGATAAGTATTTATTAAAGAGATTACGCGTAATATATTTATATTTCTGTATAATTGTGATACTAGAAAGAAACAGAGAGAAAAAGAAAAAGAGAGAGAGAAAACTTGACTAAATTTTATAATATTTAATATTAAGAAAATGTTAAATTTATTATAAATTTATGACGATAAAGCTATAATAAAACATAAGAAGAGTTAAATATGAAATTTATAATAAATTTCTAAGCTTTTAATATTAAATTTTCAAGCTTTTAATATTAAATTATAAAATTTTAGATCAATACTTATTTATTAAAGATATCACGCGTAATATATTTATTTCTGGTATGACGTTACGTTAAAAGCGCTGTGGCTTTATCAATTACATCGTTGGAATATATCACGGTTATTACAGTCATACCGCAGGGTATCCAAATTATCTCAATTACCGCGATATTAAATCTTACGCGGAATATCCCAATTCATACGCTTGAATGTAAATAGCGTAATTATATGACGCAGCGTGCGTGTATGCTATTACGCGGAGTGTATTACGAATTACTGGTAACAAACAGAGTTACAAATGAAAGCAGAGTATTATAATATATGTAGATAGTGCAAATATATATCAGGAGAAGAATAGCAGGTTATACGAGAAATTAAATTCGCTAATGATAATCGGTTTCGTTCAATCGACCGAAATGTTTCGCTAATGAACGCTAATACGTAGTACTAATATGTCAAGTTGAATAATTGGAATTTATACGATCGAGAGGGGGGGAGAAGAGTAATGAAAGATTTTGTTGCGTCAGTGAAATAACAAATGTATCAAACTTGGCTTCTAAATTTGACGAGTTTTTAATGCATACGTATGTATATATTGTATGATATAATATATAGCGATACTAGAGGATGAAAAAATATGTAAGTTAATTTACATCGTGCGCGCTAGAGATGCTTTATGTGACAAATTCTCATTTTAATAGGACGAAAAACGAGGCAAATGAGAACGAAAATTGCTCTGACAATATATTATTGTATGTGTGTGTTACCTGTACACGTTATGTGCATATACAGGGTGTCCCATTTTAAATAATGCATTAATATTTTACGAAAATCAAGGCATCGAAAAATGTTTTTTTATCAAAGTTGTAGAATTTCGAAGGGGACGTTTTCATCACAAGCATAGTTTTATTCCAAGTGGAGACATTTTTAAGATTTCGAATTTACTATAATTTTCTTTCATAACTCGAGATTCCTCGTAATATTTGGCGTAAAAAATTGTTAGAACGAATAATCGAAAAATGAATAGTTTACGAGATATTTTGTTTCATTCACATTTTGAAATATCTCGTAATGTACTCATTTTTCGATAAACTTACTTTAATAATTTTCTGCATAAAATAATGAGAATAAATCAATTGGTATAAAAAACGTATAGCTATTTAAAAAAAAGTATGCAATTGCATATTGCAAATTGTAATTTCTCTTTTAATCAGAAGAGTATGTTTTTTTTCTTTTGTATTAGATATTTCATTTTTTTCAAAATACGTATCAGAATGAAGCACAAAATTGTTCAGTTTTCGACTTTAACCATTTCTTTTTACGCCAAATATTATGAGAAATCAATTTATGTAAGAAAATTATGGTTCCATTTAAAAAAATAATCTCGAAAATGCTTCCACCTGGAATAAAACTATGTTTATGACAAGAAATCCAACAACGTTTGTATAAAATATTTTTTCGATGGAAGAGCCTTGGTTTTCGAAAAATAGCAAATGCATTATTTAAAATATGGAACACTCTGTATATATATATAATATGCATTATCGTGTGTATAAAGCGCGAGTAAAAATAAAATTTGTCGAAAATGAAGAGCCTCCGTTTCTCTCGCGTAATACGGTGCGTAATTAAGCCGCCCTTAAAAGAGAGCTCCGTTTTCCTCGTGAGTTAATCAACCTTGCGGGTTGATGATCTCCCTTCACACAAGGGGCGTGAATCTTCCTTCTCTCACCGGAAAGAGAGAGAAACGGAGCGCCGTTGCAGCCATCTCTTTCGACGATAAGGGCCGTTGGCCGGGATTTTGTCGGACAAAAAAAGAAGTTAGATTCGCCCCCTTTTTTCAGGGGCGACGCAAAAACAACGTGATCTATTTTTTACGGTCGTCGCCGAACTGCGGAGCCATAATCTTTATCCATTCTGGCTCCCGGTTGGCAGGGAATTTTTCAATTACAGGAAAAAATGCGGTTACTTTCCTCCAAAATAAGTATGAATTTTATACGAAGAGAATATTTTTGACGAAAAAGAAAAAAAAAGAGGGGATTGGGAAAGATAAATCTCGTCGGTGTTAATAATATACAAGCGAGAAGAGGGTCAAACGCTACGACGATGATGTAATCAGCTGTTTTTTTTTCTTTTTTTTTAGAGAGAGATTGTCAGAATCGATCTAGAATTAATCAAGAGTAATTAATTCAAATTTAAAACGTTTCTGTAAAGCTTTCAAGTTCTAATCTTAATTTAAGCGTATTATATATATCGTTTCAAGTATATATATTGTATATCTGCCGTGTATATACGGTTTTTGCATAGATCTTAGATTCGTGGGTGACTTACTGGTGGCATTTGCGAGCTGTGCTAGACATACCTCGTGGGCTACCTTTAAACAGAAGGATCTCTTTCATTATTACGCTTAACACGTCACGTATCGAGAGAAAGGTGGGGGATGGGAAAGGATGTTCTTTTTTTTTGTTCTCTACCGAGAAAAAGGCGATCGGGAATGATCGAATTTCCTTCGAACCGAGGGACGGCACGCAATATCAGAATCGGGTGATACAACATGATGGAACAACCAACGAAACACGAAACTTACCGGTATACGATATATAGTATGCAGACACAGTTACACGGTTCGATATATATGTTTCCATCAAATATTGCGCATGCATAATGATACATCTCGTGCCCCGAGGCGTTTTCCCGAAACGACGGTTTCACTATATTAAACGATCGCAGTTACGAAACATTGCATCTAACACATTGTGTGCCTGTTCAACATGCTCTTCAAACTTGGGATTAATTATCTAAATACACAACATATATGTATATATTTAAAAATTTTATATATCTATATAAACATATATTTTTATATATAAACTTATATATGTATATATATAAATTATATAAAATATATAAATTATATACAGAGAGAATTTTCTCTTAGAATTTACCTTGAAAATCATGGTAATCGTGGTATGGAAAGAATTTTAAAAATATGTTTGATTAATTTTACCATACTTTTAGTAAATTTTATATACTTTTAGTTTTTTTTATATTTTATTGTAATAAATATTATTTTTTATTGTGATAAATATTAATCAGAGAAATTCTCATAAAATTTTTTCCACACCATATTGTCCCACGATTACCATGATTTTAAGGATAAATTCTAAGAGAAGATTCTTCCTGTGTATAAATTATATAAATATATAAATTATATAAATTATATAAAATATATAAATATATAAAAATATATATATAAATTTACATAAGTATGTAAAAACTTTTATGCATAATTAATCTTCGCTGCATTCACGGCCCTTGGAAAACATGTGCTACATGAAAAAAGCGTCGCGAAAAATAATACATAAATTTTTGCGATAAATTATATCGCTATTATTCACTATCTATGCTATGCGCATATAAAATTAATAGCACATCGAGAAACATCAAACGTTTAAGAAACAGCATTCAAGGAAACACAGCTCTCTCTATATCGCAAAATACTCTATTATTTATTAAATCGATTTTCATATTAATCCGCGATTATAAGATCGAAATAAGAGAGAAGCAAAAAGATTCGATTAATTTTCTTAAATTATTCCAAGACGGATGGAAGAAATAACGCGGGAAATAATATCTTCCCCTGTGTTTATCGCTGTTAGAAAAATTGCACAGCGCGTTGATTATATAGTATATACATATATCCTAATTTCATTGGCAAAGTATCGGTTTCCTTGCGGTAAAAGCGGTCGCGCGTTTTGTCCCCCCATTAAATGCATACACGTGCCACGCTATGATCGCTGTATTACTTCCAAATGCGTTTCCGCGCGGTGCATAAAGTGCACGACAGCGCAATAGGAAACTAGATGCCGGTCCGATAAACACGCGCATGCAAATTCCGCGCGTAATAACTCCGCCCCCTTCGCCATCCCTCAACAACCGAGATTCCGCGCAAGTTTTTTCCTCTTTCTCTCTACCCCTTTCCGACAACCCGCCGCCTTTTTTTTGCACGGTCGTCCAATTACCGGACGTGATAAACGCGCGGAGGAAAAACGGACCTGTCATCGCGCAGCGAGTGAGTTAGTTAGTTCGCGAATTTTTCGTCCAAATCGAAAATTACACGCCGTGAAATAATAATGCCCCCTCCCCATCCGCGACGATAACGACTCGTTCCCGGAACGAGTTATTTAATCCTTCGTTTATTCATACCGCGTAATATCCGGCGCAAAAATGGCGATTTAATCCCTCTGTCGATGCAAATAATTGTTCACCTCTCCGTCGATGTTATCAAGTATTTTTTTTTTACACATTGCGCTGTGACAGTTTTTTTTATAACAGCTGTTGGGCATCGAACACTCTTTCCCGTTATATAGTTTAGGAAGTTTTTTTTCGAATACAAAGGCCCTCGTATTTTTGTTTCGGGCGGACAAAATTCCGACACGTTTTTGACATTTAAAGTTCCTTTGGGTATCCGGGTACTCGTTCATTGACAGAAGGGTTAATTCGTTAGATCGAAAGGGACGATTTAACTTTCGAATGCCATAGAAAGAGCCGAAACGCGCTGAAAAATTTTCTCTTTAGACCTTTGTAATTTCTGAACGTATTTTTTTAAATAAAATTACACGTCGCGAAACCGTCGATTCTCGCGAAAGAGCCTCACGAACCACACATTTAAGCTTCTTGCATGCGGATATATACATAAGCGTGATGGCGACTTACTGCTCTTCTTGTACAGTAGAATCTCGAATTGATCGTGAATCTGGCCCTCGAGGCACTCCTCGATCCTGGCGATCGTTTCTTTGTCCGTCAGCTCCCCGTACATGAATCCGCAGCGGCATGACTTTTGCATAACCTGGGGACATAGTTGTTCGATAAAGTATCCGTTATAATTTATTTATACACAGAGAGAATTTTCTCTTAGAATTTACCCTGAAAATCATGGGAAAATCATACTAAACTGCATAGTAAAATTAATCAAACATATTTTATTATGATAGATATTATTATTTTTATTGTGATAAATATTAATCAGAGAAATTCTCACAAAATTCTTTCCATACTATATAGAAAATTCTCTCTGTGTCTTGTGGAATGTCACATAGGTATAGACACGTATGATATACATATATATATATGTATATTTGGGAAGTAAATAATATGCACTTTGCGCTCGTTATGTATTAATCAAGAGCGTAAATTATACGATTGGATGGCGCAAAATTTCTAACTTTAAGCGTTAATCGGAGAAACTGTGTACTATTTTTCGAATCGGCATTATAACGATCGACTTACAAGAGAACCTCGCAAACCTGAAAATTCTGATTTTGATGAAACTTTACACATATGCAGGGGAGATAAATAGATGAATTTAGAAAATTTCAGTTGCAACCCAAAAATGATTCTAAGGGTTGAAACTTCACCTCTCATATGTAGAGTGGTTTTTAGATATATCTAGATCTATCTCGAAAAGTACTCGAGATATCAAAAATGTTTTATGGTAAGAACACTTCTATTTAATCATATTAAAAAAGTTTTGAAAAAAATAATTTTTTCCTATAAGATTTGTAAATTATTTTTTCAAAATTTTAATGTGATTAAATATTTTTACCATAAAATTTTTGTATAAAACAGTTTTTGATATCTCGAATTCTTTTCGAAATATATCGAGAACATATATATGAAGGATATGGTTTCACCCTTTAGAATCGTTTTTGGGCCACAACTAAAATCTTCTAAATTCATCTATTTTTCCCCCTACATGCATGTAAAGTTTCATTAATACCATTCTCTTAAGCACTCACGGAACAATCACATGGCCTGTAGATAATAATCGAGAACATAATTATCGTATTTTCGGTAATAAAAATTCGCGAATACATTATCCTTATACATAAAAACTTGTGTATATTTTTTCCAAATCACGATAATATATACAAATTTATGTATATTCGTGAGAGAAATTTATTTAACGTTACGATGCGCATAGCTTACGGGACTTAAACGACTTAAACAGAAGCCATTCTATGAAATAAAGTGCTTCCTTAAAATAGCGATCTCGCGGATCGATAACGTCGATAAAGGTCGACCCGATTTGCGTTATCAAATGCCGACGAGAGCGAGAAACGGGCGCGTTCGTGCGGGATATCGAGCATACATAGGTGATATACCACCTCGTGTTTTTTGACCTCGAAACAGATTTATTAATCCCGTAGCGCTGCTTTTTAAATCCCGCGGCTCGCGAGCGCAACAGGAACGAAATCACTTCGATCCCGGAAAAGGATTAAAATCGCGCCGCGGCGCGATTTTTTTTTATTGGAATCTCGCAAAAATAACAAGGGGGGCAACATCTGCTGGATATGTAAAAATTAAAAAAAAAAAAATAACGAGTGAAGCTTTCCCTGCGTTTTATTCTCGCGTCGTTGATCTCGTCGAGCTGCGACTCTAAACGGATTTACTTCAAATATCCGGCATTGAAATGCACTCGGGTCTCTGTATGTGTATGTGTGTGTAAAAAAAGATAGGCCACTTTGAAACGGAAAAGCGAAAAAGCGTAATCTTGCTGACCGATGCGAAAACAGGCGTAAAAGACTCTCAAAGAAAACCTGAGAATTTTACTACTGGTAGGTACAATTTTTAAAACGAAGGGGAATTTCACCCACTGTATGATTACATTAAGTCAATCATGTCTTTGAGGCTGCTGAAGGCAATAAAACTAACGTCGTTTTCGTTAACAATGCCGGTACCTACGTAAGGAGAATTCAAGCAAACAAAGTTACAAGTGTGCAGCGGCGAGTTTCTATTTCAGGTTGTGCAAACGAAAATCTATATCGAATCCCTTCTCGTCGCGAGAATTATTTTTTCATTCAAATATGTTTATATTTTTATATGCTTTGTATTTTATGGCAACAACTCAATCTTTCGTTGAAAAATAAATAGCAACATATGACATATTAACATATATAACGTAAAAAATAAACATTCATTTTAATATTTATATTTTTATATTAAAATAAATATAATTTATAAATATAAATATTTAAAGAGTATAAATATAAATATTAAAATAAATATAAATATTAAAATAAATATAAATATTAAAATAAATATAAATATTTGTCGCAAGGAGAAAATCGAACGAGAGTGAAAAAATGCGCGATAAGTCCACCCTTCCGTCGTCGCTTCTGTTCCTTACCGAGCAAACCTTCCACGAAAGCGTCCTCAATCCGGTTTCCAGTAATAGAGTTCGTAAATCCTAAATCCATGTGTCTTTCCGAACAATAGGATTTGGAACATTACGGAAGTGTCTTACAAAAGCCAGAGTGTCTTACAAAAGTTACCGCTTCTCTATTGCTTGCGATGCTAAGTCGAGACGCTAAAGTCGAAAACCGAGTCGAATAATCCAAGGTGTGTTTTCGGTATAAATAATTCGCGAGGAGCAATTTTTCAAGTTTTCATTACGGTAGATGTACATCTCGGCATGAATATATTCAAATGAATCGTTCAAAAATGACAAATACAATTGTCACGCCCAATGTTCAATGTAGTACAACACAAAGAAGCAAATAAGTAAGCGAGTTGGAAGATTTAAGCTCGTAAATAATAAAGACGTTCCATTTGAAGCGCAATCTTACTTATACTCGCGAAATTTCGTCTGAAAAAATTTTGTAACTTTCAAAAATGATAAATATTCTGAAAAAAAGGTTACCGAACCATCAGTCAGATAAGGCTAATTTGCCTTTATTTGGCAGACTCGATATTGAAAGATTGCTCGCGATGCGTATAAAAAAATTTTGCAACTTTTGAAAATGATAAATATTCTGAAAGAAAGATCGATAGTAAAATTATTAAATTCGTCATCAGCCAGATAAGGCTAATTTGCCTTCGATTGGCAGACTCGATATCGGGGGTTGGCCGATACTATCTGCCGAATTCTCCGGCTTTCGCACCTTGTCAGCTGAAATTCTTATCCGCGGCTATAAATCGATGTCGATGAATCAACCCTCGCTAGGCGTTAAATCTCGTTATCCATTTGCCCCCCTAGGCCTCCCTAGCCACTCTCGTTCTGAACCGTGAAAGATGGCGATGAATGAACGAGTCGTTGCTCACCACCAGGTGAATATCGAATATAAAATTCCATAATATACGACAACACAGAATGTTACGTATACGTGTATCGGTTCCTTAATCGCGGAAAATAAATCCGGAAAAATATGGCAACGCGCATTTCGAGATAAAAAAAAAAACATGTGCAGCGAAGCATGAAATCTTATGTGCAGTCGATTTTCAAATGCAGCTCGAGATTATTCGAGCCAGAGCTGGAAGAGCAGTAATACACTTTTATGTTTGTCTATATTGCGCATATAAATAACGTATATATGCGATATTGAACGAAACAATATAAATATAATAACGATATATATTTTTAATATTTGTATATGGGGCGTGTAAATTTGTTAAGATACGATATTTCTCTGTTTATGTGTTCGATTCATCGACGAAAATCAATATTTGAATAATCCCCATCCGGGTAATTGACAAGTCACTTATTGTAACTAATAAATGAAATAACGAATCGAATATATTTGTGACGCTTAATATGATACGTAATTAATTAATTAATTAATATAGTATAAAATAGAAATATACAGCTCATGCATTATGTGTATATGTCGTGCAAAAAAATATAGTTCTACGAAAGCGTCTTCGCGATAAAGTCGGCGCGAGATTTTTGAACAAGAAGAGAATTCGAGAGAGATCGAGTATGTCTGTTGTATTAAATAAGGTACTCGTACCTCGGCACGGTTGTAGCCGGAGATCTTGACAAAGCTCTCGTTGCAATAGACGATCGGGAAGTCGACGATCTGGGCGTTTGCCAGTAAAAAGCTGCTGTCGGCTGTGGATAGAAAACAGAACGATTATTCTCCCTTGCATAATGAAACAGTAGCGAAAATATGCATTTCTCTCTCTCTCGCATCGTCAGCGCCTTTTGTTCACAATTCTGTTCTCAGAAAATGACGTCTCTATTATATTCTAATCTTTTAAACTGCAACATTATATATATATTTTTATATACTTTTATTTTTTTAATATATTTTATGTTTTTCATATACTTTTTATATCAATTGTTATAAATACGACCGCATATTTCTTAATATAGAACAGCGGGATGAGCGATGTTTATTTATTTATTTCAACGTTACGCGAACAAATTGTAAATCATTGCCCGATGGACGATATATAATCAAGAAAAAGCGTCTTCGCTGTATATAAATCATAATTACGCAACATATGCGTATATAATAAACAAAATAAATGTAAAAGCTACGTATATTACATATAGGAAACGACGGAGTAGTGATAATAATCGATGCCTCCCTCGTATAAATCTACGTTACTCGGCTAATGGGTGTCCCGGAAGTTTTTCAACGTGCGCGAGAGTTCATTTAGAGTTTCCCGATAAATTACGAGCGAGGGAATTAAACACAGAAGAGACACAGAGAGCTCGCTCGCTCGCTCAGATGCTTATAACGCGTAGTTTCGCGAAAGCTGAACAAAAAGGGTGTAAGACGAGCCACGCCTTACCGTAGTTATCCAATTAGTCGCCGAATTTAATTAGCGCTATTTTCAACGAGCGCCGATCTGCTCGTCGATGCCGAAAGAAGAGTCTCCATATCATCATCCTATCCTTCTGAAAACGAATTTCCCTCGTCGAGAGAGGGAAAGTCCCTCATTTATTTATCCCGTGCGAAAGACACGATTGTCGTCGATGACGGCGATCGTATAATAATTGATTATCCTCGGCCAAACACAAATTATAACAGCTCGTTAAAGTGGCCCGACACGTAACACTCCTTCGCATTATACCATATAACAATCTTGATTATTATTATTATTTTTATTATCGTGCGCGATAAACGCTATCGCGATTCACACGAAACGATCGGCACGCAAAATCCGCGGGTCACTAGATATATTGGATTGATTCATAAATAAGTTCTGTTTTACATAACAAACTGAATTTTATATTTAAAATTAAAATTATTTACCATAAATTTTAATTTGTTATATGTATGTGCTCCATTATTAAGTACAACTTTGTTCCCATTTAATTTGTTAATTATTTTCTCAAAGAATATTTAAGGTTTTGAGATGTAAAAAAAACTTTTTACAAATTCATCGAACATCGTTATGAAAAATTTTTTCTATTTAAAATGAATTTTGCAGCGACAACCTAAACAGATGGAAATCTGATGGGGCAAAGTCTGGAGAATAAGATGAGATAGAATTGACCACAAAAGTTCCAGAATTTTATCCTGAGTTATTTTTGCCATATGACATTCTCTATAATATTAAATTAATATATTTTAAGATTCATTAATATATATATTAATGAATTTTAAAATACATATATCAATAAATATATGCATATATATATATATTATATCGATTTGGATTGATTCATAAATATGTTCCGTTTTACATAACAAACTGAATTTTATATTTATTAAAATTATTTACCATAAATTTTAATCTGTTATATGTATATGCTCGATTATTAGGTACAACTTTGTTCCCATTTAATTTGTTAATTATTTTCTCGAAGAATATTTAAGGTTTTGAGATGTAAAAAATAACTTTTTACTTATCGAACATCGTTATGAAAAAATTTTTTTCTATTTAATGAATTTTGGAGCGACAACCTAAACAGATGAAAATCTGATGAGGCAAAGTCTGGAGAATAAGATGAGATAGAATTGACCACAAAAGTTCCAGAATTTTATCCTGAGTTATTTTTGCCATATATGACATTCTCTATAATATTAAATTAATATATTTTAAGATTCATTAATATATATATTAATGAATTTTAAAATACATATATCAATAAATATATGCATATATATATATATATATATATATATATATATATATATTATATCGATTTGGATTGATTCATAAATATGTTCCGTTTTACATAACAAACTGAATTTTATATTTATTAAAATTATTTACCATAAATTTTAATCTGTTATATGTATATGCTCGATTATTAGGTACAACTTTGTTCCCATTTAATTTGTTAATTATTTTCTCGAAGAATATTTAAGGTTTTGAGATGTAAAAAATAACTTTTTACTTATCGAACATCGTTATGAAAAAAATTTTTTCTATTTAATGAATTTTGGAGCGACAACCTAAACAGATGAAAATCTGATGAAGCAAAGTCTGGAGAATAAGATGAGATAGAATTGACCACAAAAGTTCCAGAATTTTATCCCGAGTTATTTTTGCCATATATGACATTCTCTATAATATTAAATTAATATATTTTAAAATTCATTAATACTCAATTAATAATCAATGAATTTTAAAATACATGTATCAATAAATATATGCATATATAGATATATTATATTGATTTCTCTCGCAAACAACGATTTGACACACGAAACTGATTCATAAAATTTAAAAGCGTTGCATCTCTCCACCGTAATATCGAGAAGAATTCGCAAGGAATTTCCGAGACGCGGGAAGGATGCGCGATCGTTATTCCGTCGACTTCGTTTGCACAGACGTTTCTTAAATCGTAAACGAAGACGACGTCTCCAAGGATTCATGCTGTGTTCATAGTTCACACGCTTGTTCGCTAACGACCGTCGACGTTGTCGCGATTTCGCGACAGACAATGACAGTCGGACACTAGCGAAAGCTTCATTTTTATAACGCGACATTTTTATACGTCAGCGTGCTCGGAAATCACGGTCGCGAGACAAAAATGTGCTTCTTCCCATTTTCTGACAATCTATTAATTGCAGATGCGCCATCGAGTTACAGCATCATCAAAATTCGCCATCTCTCGTCAGTCAGATTACAATTATACGTCTAATTTAAAAAAACTGGATAATAATTATCTATAAATCCTAGCTATAAAAAAATTAATAAAATAAATATAAAATAAAATTAATTAATTAAGTAACTTTAGCAAAAATTGAATAAATAATATTAACGCTATCAAACTACAAGAAGATTCGAACTCTCGTCAGTATTATATAGAATTATAATTACATGTGTGTGTGTAATATAAAAAAAATTAAACAATAATAATTATCTATAAAATCTAAAATAAATTAATAAAATAAATATAAAATAAAATTAATTAATTAATTAAGTAATTTTAGCAGAAATTGAATAAATAATATTAACGCTATCAAACTACAAAAAGATTCGAACTCTCGTCAGTATTATATAGAATTATAATTACATGTGTGTGTGTAATATAAAAAAAATTAAACAATAATAATTATCTATAAAATCTAAAATAAATTAATAAAATAAATATAAAATAAAATTAATTAATTAATTAAGTAACTTTAGCAGAAATTGAATAAATAATATTAACGCTATCAAACTACAAGAAGATTCGAACTCTCGTCAGTATATTATACAGGATTATATAATTACATGTGTGTGTAATATAAAAAAATTTTAACAATAATAATTATCTATAAAATCTAAAATAAATTAATGAAATAAATATAAAATAAAATAAATTAATTAAGCAACTTTTGTAGAGAAATTGAATGAATAATAAATTCAATTAACGCTATAAAACTACAAGATGATTCGAACTTGCTACTGACAATGAGAAAACGTCGTCGGGATGTTAACGTGAGCGATTAAACAAACAAAAGAGAAAAAAGATGATTTTTAATGAACATCGCATGCCGTGTGTCTCGGCGAAATAGCCCGGTTAAGTAACATGAATCCGTATCCAGGAGTACCGTGGCCGTATTTCTGTCCGCTGTTCCCATTCTTTCTCGAGTTCTAACAGAGAGGAGAGAGAGAAAGAGATAGTCGGATGCACTCTCCTCCGAGCGTATGATCTCTGAAGTGGATCCTGTTGCATTCAACGCTTTGTGAAATAGTATATACATATATATGTACAATCCTCCCTATATATATGTGTGTGTGTATGCACGGAATATACGTGTGTACATAGACGTACCGGGTGTATCTGCAACATTCGCAACACGAGCCGGTCATCGGCACGAAGGCTTTCAACGACTCTACGGAGAGCTTTCAAGGGGACACTCGATCAAAAGTGCCTCCTTGTAACATCGTCGACCTCTCTTTATCTCTTCCCTCCGTTTTTATCACCCCGTTCTCCTTTTTCCCTTCACCACCTAATCCTTTCCTCTTCGTCGAGAATTCCCAACGAGACTTAGTTAGTGTGTGGACTTTATGCGACAACTATCTATATGACGCCTTCGCACTACGGTTGTTCCACGTGCAAAGGTACACAAATTTACTCGTAATATCACATCGAGAATATTGGAAAAAATATCCCCTCGGGACGGGTTATTATCGTAATCCTAGAGAATATTTTGCAGAATCTTAAGATATTTTAGAACAGAATTGAAACTCACTCGTTTATCAGATGTATTGAATTTATATAGTACACAAATTACATTTTTATATTATTTTATATTATTAATGTTATTATATTTTATATTATTAGAGAATATATCATATATAGCTTTTGCATAAAATATAATACTAGAAGCTACTTGGATATTAATACGTTTAAAAGCTATGAGAAGAAATTTTTTTTAATCCTCTCAAGTGTATCAGACAAGGTGTTACTAAATCCTGTCTTGTGAGGTAACAGAACTTATGAATATGTATGAACTGGAAAGATGTGCAACAAAAAACCTCACATCCCGAACCATCATATAAAATTCGCGTTATGTGCTTTTTATGTCTCGTGAAATTTATAACCTCTCCCCGTTTCACTTTGATTACGTGATAAAAAATTGAATTTTATTTTATCACATAATAAATTGCTTGTAATAAATAATTAATTGTATCATCATTTTATCTACGGAATACCTGAACAAACCTACTATTCTATACTCGTATACATTATATATATTTTGTCTATTGGATATCTCGATTTATTTCAAATGGCAGATTCAATTTATATAGCAGATAATTTTGATCAAATGTTTCTTTTCTGAATCATAGATATATAATAAATATAATTATTAAAAAATTTTCAAAATTAAAAAATTATTATGTATAATCCTACATATATTTAGTCTTACTTCCAAACGCTGTTACATCTCCTTTAAAACTCTCTCTATTTCAGTTGAAGTTTTTTTGCAATGACCAAATTTATCGTCGAATTTTTTCGAAGAAACGCGAAACACAACTTTGCAATTCCGAATCTCCACGAGATAGATTGTACACTTCTCGTCCCCAATCGCTAATTAATTACCATTGGTAGTCGTGTAGCAATGTTTTATCGTCGCACTGTAAACATTTCCTTCCAACTTGAGTAAACAAAGTCATAAGACAGGACGCAATAACGTATATACCTGTCAGGATTGTAAATATCACGATCAATTCGAAATTCTAGTACACGTGATTAACATTTTCTCAAATTGCTTTTACAGATTTTTCAAAGCATTATAATTTAATTATTTTTAAGTGTACTTTTCATTTACAAAATTTTATAATGTCTCTCTTCCTCTTTCTAGAAAAATTATTATTACAATTTATCTTGTATGTTTAATTTCATGGAAATTTCTCTTATAATTGCAGTTATTTTTATAATTTTTCTCACTGCAGTACAATATTTTTCGCGTCTTATTTTAACGAAAAATCTCATCGTAAGGGATTGAACAGAGGTAGAGAGTATCTACCTCTAAATAATAATGACACACCTCGTTAAATGCCCTATAGTTCGTAAATCAACACTGTTACATGGACGATGGCGTCAAGCCGCAATATCTTCCATTAAGGGAGAGTCGGTTGCTTTCATTGCATTATCTCCCGCGATAATCGAAGAGAGATTGGCATGCATGTCCGTTCGTTTTTAATTACCGGCGCGCCAAAGAAATGAATTCGATCAAAAGGAGGAAGAAAGAAAAAAAATCTCGCGCCAATAGAGATTAACAAAATTTTATTACGAGCCAAAATTACCTAAAGTAATTCCCTAAATTACGTAAGATTTTGGGGAGGAAGGGGAGGTCAGAATTTTTTTACGCTTTCTTACGTGAGAGAGGGGAAAGTAGTTCTTACGAAAGATTTTTTTTAATGTTTCCCCTTAAAGATAAAATATAATAAAATTTTTTTCACAAAAAATGAAAGTTTTCATTTTTATTGATTAGTTGTTCTTGATTTGAACTATTTTATAAAAATAATGAAAATGTAACTTGATATTTTGGAAAAAGACTTACTCTGGTACAATAAGTGTATTCAAATTTTTTATTATTCACGTTTGACCAATTCTTTATTCTCTAAAAAAGAGTTAAACTATTAAAAAAAATCTTAGTAATAAAATTGTAAAATATTACATATAAGATACAGGGGGGAAGAGAAGTTATAGAAAATCTTATGATCTTTTACGTGAAGAAAAGGGAAGGGATCAAAACTCGTAAAAACAGCCTTACATAATTTAGGGATAACCCCTATCTGTTTTGTTATAGGAACATATAAAAATACAAAATTGAATATTTTTTACTATGCATTTCTCCCTCAAATAAAATATGACAGAATACCCATCATTATGTATACATATATGCGGACATTTTAATATTAAAAAAAATATTTCACGATTTTTACAAATATGTCTCTTAAGAAATTATACGTTTATATATTCTAATCGTTTAAACATGTCATTTCAACATCGACAAGTGCGATAATTTTCTATTACACATTACATTCAGGCTCTTGTTTCGCGGTTTACATATCGCAGCTCAAGTCAGCAGCTTTAGTTACATCCATACATTTATACTTAATCAGCTTGTGTGATCGATATCCGCGCCATCGGCTATTAGACGAATCATCATTATTTCGGGACGAGAGAGAGAGAGACAGAGAGAGTGAGATTGGTCGATTGGATATTCGTTATGCATTAAACATGGGAATGCATTTCTGCGGTGTTATGCACGATAAATTTCGACATAACGAGCCTTGATTGCCACCGACGTGCCAACGGCACGCGGCTATAGCGCCCCGGAGCTTTACATGTCTATTAATTAATAATTTGCGTTATGAAGTTGTTGCGCGCGCAATGGTAATGTGAATGTACGTGTATATGTATGCATATATATGTGTGTGTGTGTGTGTGTTGTGTCGTCTTGAGATGCACGTAGAAGGTCTCCTAGCCACGGAATGCCACCGCGACGACCTGTGCCAGGATCAGTAATCACTGCGGAACGTCGGTCATTATTACCTAATTTATTGCCTCGTTGGGTTACCTGTTTACGACTCTACATCAACAGAAGGATTTATACATTTATCTCGAGTGTATCGTCACCGGTACTTAATTTTCGTTTAAAAGCTAGACTCGAGGGGTGTCTCACTGTCAAATACATGTACATTTTTTCTGGAATTATGCATTACTTCGCATTGATTTACAAGCGTAAAACAATAATAATTCAGACAAGATTAAAACGTCTTAAAAATAATGTTGTTATGATGTTTTTTAAATATATATTTTACTAAATATTATAATTTGTGAAATCATTAATATTTGATATTTAATTTGTTCTCTATCGAATCTAATTTTATTTGTATTTTGTGTGTTCAAGTTTATATAAAAGAAATTTTTGTTAAAAATGGTTTTTTAGGTTGATATTTAAAAATTTCTGAATTTTTTAATCACAAAGTTTAAAACAAGACGTTTTTTAAAACTTATAATTGGGAACACGTAACTTTTTGTTATATCTTTATTATAATGTAATATTTTAATTTAGGTGTTCCAACTATAAATATTTGCAATATTAATTTTAAATTTTTTGCATAATACATTAATATTATATGATTTATACAATATCTCATAAATTTATTTTTCTTAACATTTCTTTTTATAATCATTCTAATTACATTTTTCTTACTAAATTAAACAGTATTAATATTTAAATTAATTAAAAAAAAAGTATTAATATAATTTAAACGCATTCCGTTACATTACTTAGAATTATTACATGGAATTACTTGGAATTCTCGATAATTCGCAACACGTGTACAAATTTTTGAGTGAGACACCCCTCGGTATAAATATATTAATTTGACGTTACAGGGGCACACACTTTTATCGCGCGCAAAAATTGGCTATTTTCGGAAATTTTTTTCTTAAATAAATAACAGTAGTAATCAATGCAGGATCTTTTTTATTTTAGTCGCTACATATTTGAGTGTATGTATATAAAAAATGATTAAGTTTTATAAAAAAGTATAATTGTAAATGTAATAAATAAATATAACGAATAAAATAAAAAAACCTGTATTAATTACTGTTATTTACTGAAAAAAAAGGTAAATGTCCTCTTTTAATCACAAGAAAATTTTCGACGCAAGATTGCAATAAGATTTGACATAATATCGAGAGATACTATTTATTTATATTAATACTGGCTAATACTTTTATCGTATTTTTTATCGATTAGAGCACGATAATACAAGAGATTCTATTTATTTATTTTTCATTATCATCCAGTGTATCTGTTATTTATTTATAGAATTGATACGATCTTCTATCTGCGATAAGACGCGAGTATTTGTCTTAGTCTAAATCGAGATCAGATGCGATCTGAAGTAGATATATATACTTTCGACGTCAATAATTTAGGAGTCAATCGAAGTGCTCTTGCTTCGGAAATGATGAGGGATATATTCGGATATAATGGAGTGAATGTGCGGCTTTTTTTTTCTTCTTCTTTTACAGCGATGACGTTACGTCGTCCGCGCAAACGCTGACTCACGGACGCGAGTCAGACATGCTTTTAATGGACTTTTCTACTTAGAGGCCAATAAAATGCGACTGATATCTTCCCGTTTTCCGGTAAAGCCGTAGCCTTCGGAACGTTGAATTGAGAAAACGCGAGTATAAAGACGGAGAGCGAAAAGAGCAAGTGACATCGAAATTTAAAGAGTATCCTAAAAGTTTATCACATCTCTGTAAAAGCGATAAAATGATAAAATGATAAAAATAAGTAATTGAATAATCAGATGGTTTGATTTAAATTAATTAATTATTTCTTTATCAATAAATAGGTTAAATCAAAAGTAATGTTAAAAAAGTGAAATAATAAATAATTGAGAATAAAATATTAAATTGAGTTGAATTTTAAATAAATTTAATTTTAAATTTAATTTCAAATTCGGAATTTTAATTCCAATTTCAATGAAAATACGTAGTTCGTAAATAGCTTATAAATTAAAATGAATTTTAGAGATAAGAGAGGAAATTAAAAGATTAAATGAAAATAATTATAAATAATGATGAATAACTGAAAATAATTATAGATATAGAAATAGGGATAAATAATCGATGTACATTTTTTTATAAGATAAACTGATTTTGAGAAATAGAAAGAAACATTTGAAAATATATGTACGCTTAGATCTCGGAGATAAAACGACAAGTTCAAACATGATGTTGCATGATCGGTCGATCAAGTTGTACGTAGTTAATTGAATTTTCGATGCGATAATATTATTCTCACGCGACATGATACACGATACACACAATTCCGCAGTCATTAGCTAACTTTGCATATATGAATAAATAACGAGAATTCATTAGGGGAGAGGTAAAAAAAGTAAGATGCGAGAAGTAAGATATCCCTATTTTTCCCCCACGCCCAAAAATTGCAGCGTCAGCTTGACCTTTATGCTAAGTGTAACCTGTTTGAATCGCCGTGTCCGACGATGTGTGAAATTGTTTTCGCACGCCAAAGCGCTCTTCTCCGCCCCTATTCCCCCCTTTCTTTCAAAGAGGAAGAGAAAGAGATTTCAAGAAAAATCGCGGAACTACGGCGAACGATTCCGGATCAATTAATGCTCCCGCGATCCCGAGAGGAAGTTAATTGAGACAAATTGTGGATGGCGAAGAGAAAAAGAGAGAGAGAGAGAATCGAAGCTCGCTGTAAACTCCACTCCCGATTCCAGGGGGGTGTGGATCGATGAAACACATTAAAAAGATTTAGATTACGGATGGATGGTCCACTGAAATACTGACGCCACCGTGTCGAGCCACTCTCTTTCTCGAGCTCGAGATAAATTTCCCAAAGAGAAATGTGGAGAATCCGAAGAATTAAAGGAGTAACGACGACGAGCGTAAAAGCTCTTTGGAATGTCTGTTGCCTTTTCTCGAGGCAACTTCTCGGTGCCGCGATCGACAATTTTCGCAAGCGATTGCGATGACAAAGGAGAATCCAATCCGTGATTTATTATCCTATATTCCTGCGAAATGTCTGACATATATGTACAGTGACCGGCAAAAATAAAAAGCCATCTCATTTATAAGACTGGTTTGCTTCATAAAGGTAAAGAAAATATGTTTTAGGTTTTTTATAATTGAAATTTATTAATTAATTAAATGTTTTTAATTAAAAAGGAATCATTTTTATTTAATACTATAGTTATTTATTTCTAAACAAATGGTATACTTAAAATATTTATAATATTATTATATTTATAATTTATTATAATTATAATAATTTTTATTATAATATATTTTAATTTAAAGAAATAAGAATATTATTTTTATTAATAGTGAAAATATGATTTTCTTTAGTCTCAATAACTTTTTGAAGTCTTCTTAGTATGCTTTCAATTAAATTTTTCATATATTATAAATCCAGATTCTTTATTTTGTCACTCTTAAATAATATACGATTGTTTAGAAATAAATATAGTAATAAAAAATGATTCCTTTTTAATTAAAAACAATTAATTAATAAATTTTCAATTTCAGTTATAAAAAACCTACATATAACGTATTATTTTTACCTTTATGAAAAGCAAACCAGTCTTATAGATGAGATGGCTTTCTATTTTTGCCGGTCACTGTAATTCGATCATTTCCGGAAGGGAAGAACATGTTGGAAAAAAATTAACGCGTTTGATGCTACGGATGACAAAAGGGGAAGAGGATCTATCAAAAATCTCGGACAAAGTTCATCTTATATACTCTGGGCGAAAATCAGAAATAATTATTTTCATTATTATATTATTATTATATTTAATTATTATTACTACTTTTATTTTTATTATTATATTTATTAATATGACGTATGTCGTGAAAAATTGCATAAATATTGAATTAAAAAGGAGAAAGATTTTATCTCTGGCCCCTTTTCTTTTTACTTCGAATTCAAACAGAAACGATACATGTATCTCGACAATGCAGCTCGCTTCTGTTACTTTGAAATGTTCTGTGCTCGCGAGAGCGTAAATCTTGACCTCGTAATTGCTTCGACGTAAAAATAATGCGCGCGCGTGAATATCCATCCCCCGGGCAAATGGCAGAACATGATACCAATCCATTAGTAAATGCTGTCCGATAAAAGTATCCGTAGCTGTTAGACATTTTCTCTCTTTCTCTCGCCAACATTACTCAACATTACATGACATGCATAAAGTGGGAAAGAGCGTCTCTCTCGCGCGCAGAAAATTCCCGTGGAAGAGAAATTCCCGTTTCTATATGTACACATTTTCGAATTTTAATCCGTATAACGCGAGTCACTGACTCCGCAACCGACTACCGATGTTCGGAATGTAACCTTCTTGTAAATCTGAAGACGAATTTATGGCTGCCCTTTTCAAACCTTAGACACGCGTATCTCGCTGTAACAAATTGTATTTCCCTTCGAACGAGATGGATTACGGCAGCTCTCTCTTTCGTTCAAGAGTATCTCGCAGGATTTCTTCGGCGCATAACGACGTAAGAGGGAAAATGTTGTTTGTTAAGAAGAATTTTAGAGAGAATTTTTTATCGTCAGAAGTACACTGAGAGAATTTTCTCTTAGACTTTACCCTGAAAATCATGGTAATCGTGGGACAATATGGTATGGAAAGAATTTTATATATAACTTTATATAATTTACTATGCAGTTTAGTAAAATTAAATCAAACATATTTTATATTTTATTGTGATAGATATTATTATTATTATTTTTGTGATAAATATTAATCAGAGAAATTCTTATAAAATTCTTTCCATCCCATATTAGCCCACGATTACCATGATTTTCAGGGTAAATTCTAACAGAAAATTCTTTCTGTGTATAATCTCTAATCAAAATTAAATATTTTGGAGATATTTGTCCAAAATTATTTATTAAAAAAAAAAGAGCATCATCTATCCTAATCATCTCGCCGAAAAATGTATATAATAAATTAATAAATAAATAAAACAGAAAAAAATATGTCAGCGATATATCTTCAATTTCAATGTATTTTTTTTGCGCAAACTTGGGGATATTTGTCCAAAATTATTTATTTAAAAAATGAGGATCATCTATCCTAATCATCTCGCCGACGTGTTCGGAAAATCTATATAATAAATAAATAAATAAGTAAAATATAGAGAGAAAAAATACGCCAGCGCTATATTTTCAATTCTGATGTATTTTTTTTTTTTTTTTAGGAATATACGTTGTATCTCATCTTGACGATAACCGTATATTGGGATTTTTAGGAACACATATCCGCGAATTTGTGGCTACGACGATGCGTCACGTATTGAATTTCACGGGAATCGTATACTTCACGCGTTTTAAGGGCGAAACCGCGCCAAAAGGGGCAACGTTACAAGATTTAAAGCGCGAACGCGACCGCGCATTACGTTGTTACATCGGGAAAAATTGTTCTGTGCAGCCTTGTGAAAATGTCGCGTTAGGTCATGTCACACCGTAAATACACATACGACAAATTACACGATACTGTAATTTGCCTCGCCCTCGCCGAAAATATATATATTATCAGATAGTTGAATAACTTGTCGTAGAGTTTCCCATCCACTCGAGTAAATCTCCCCGGTACTTAACGCGGAAAATTTATTACGCGGAAACATTCCAGCTTACAGGAAATGTGCTTCATTAAACAAAATGTTCAGTTCCGTTAGTCACGTAAAAGTCGCGACCCGACTTTGCGTTCTTAAACAGTTACAGTACAGTCAATCTGATATATAGTTCACAGAGATGTAAACGTGATTTTAAACAAGCGGAAAATACATAAACTTGCCCGTGTAAACCCTTGATGAGATCATCCTTCTTTTATGATCGCGGCTGTGTTCTTGTGTGGTATTATAGTGATCGTTTGAACTTTGAACTTCCGGACGCTTTGTACATTCGAAAATAAATCGAATTATCGAGTGAAACAGACCGAGTTTCACGTTAAACGTTATTTCATTGCGACGTTAATCATGCGTTAAATATGCGACTGATAATTCATGCGAGAAGAGTCACAATAATTTAATTATGTAATAATTATATAGCTACATATAATATAGTATATATACGATCCTATGTTTTTTTTAAATTGGTATAGAATAATATAAAATTACATTTTATTTGTATTTATATATTATTATATAATTATCCGACAAATCTTACAAAAACAGAGATATATTTCTCTTCAATTATATCAATTTAATCTAACATATATGTATAGAAGATTATCAAATACATTTTTTTTTTTCGAAAAAATGCCTGCAATATCCTGTATTATATAATTGAAGATATTTCTATAAAAAAATAAAAATATCATAAAAAAAATCTATATAATAGAGAGATATTACGCAAAAAGGGGCAGAATAAAAATTTATAAATTAAATTTAAAAAATTAAATATAAAATGTTCAATAAAATTAAAAATGCTAAAAAAATTATATGTTGCTTGCAAGTCTCTTGCGAAAGCGATTCGGGCGATTCTAAAAAGGATGGGATCGATCGAGTTTAATTTCTTAACTGCAATTAAAAGAGATCACATATATATTTATCACCCACACGCGAAACCGCCACGCGCGAAAGGGCAGACGGTGTTAACCCTTTTCGTCCTCCTCTCTCCCCCCTCTTATCGCGAGAAACATAATCGCAATTTCATTGTTCCAACGATCGAGTTATCCATCGAGATAATATATGTGATGAGCGCGATGCGCAACATAGCAATTCACAGCGACGTCAGATCGGACCGTGATATTGAGCTAAGTGTATTGCGCTTATGATAATATTGCCATGTGTATGTAATATTGAACACATTGACATTAAGCATTATAAATGCGATAGTATAATTAACATTATAAGTAAATAAATAAATAAATATTGTCTATTGTGCAAATCGAGATGTATGAGGCTTTAGTCGCTTTTGTCGCGTACTTTGAATTTTATACGAAAAATGGCAAAAATTCGTGACATTCTCCTTTCAAAAGTTAGAATATAAGTTAGAATAGTCCGTGAAAAAATTAATAAAATATTTCCGCAACATATAAAACGTGCAAAATAAATATTATAATAAATATTTTAAAAATATTCAAAATGAATATCAAATATTGCAAAATAAAAATAAATATATATATATAATGTTATAATAAATATCATAATATAATATAACATTTATTATAATATAATATAATAATAATTATAATATAAATATTAATAAATATTATAATATAAATTATATATAATAAATATAAAATAAAATAAATATTATATTTAATATGACGATGAATTCGTCAGAGTAATAATTGCGAGAGTGCTTCGTGAAAATTTACCGAATAATTTTGAAACTTTTTTTTACATACGCACATCTTTTCTCCAACAATAGCATCGAGCGCATCGTCGAATCGATTTGAGAGATCGCTATATCGTAATCTCGCATGCCGATAAGGCTTGCGAGCCTATCAGGCTGATTTGTTAAAGAACGCCGGGTTTGAACGGGCGGGAGAGCTTCACCTCTTCAGAAAACGATTACGCATCGTGGCGATCGTGTCAGGTGGTCGACAGCAAGTAAGGTCAGGCCGACCTTACTTAATCTTGATTCGCACGCGAGTAATTCTCGCGACCGAAGTTAGATCGGGTCAAGGTGCAACGAGCGATAGACTTGCATGCGCTTGCAGCTGATGGTTATAACAATACGACAACAATCGAGTTTTTGCGACCGCGACTTGTATGTATATTTAATTCTTCATCAAGTCGTGTATCGAGATGAACTTGACTCGACGCAATATATATAATATTCGCGAAACGAATCGCAGATGAAATTAAAAATCCAGGTGCGCGCCGGTAAGAGAAAAAAAATGGGGAAAAATTTTCGCGCGTAAAATATTTCATACAAAATGCCCGTAAACGAAAATTCTCCAACAACTATAAATTTTGTTAGCTCGAGCTTTCATTTCGCGCGCAGTAAATTATTCACGCATCGTCGAGTATATATCGGCAGCGTGTTAAATTTTTTACAAACACTTACACGGTGCATCGAGAACAAACTCGCGCGTGCATCGAAATGTACGTAATGTGAGGAAAAATAAATATCAATTTTGTACGCACAGTTGGTGTTCTACGGCTGCGATAAAATTGCGAATGACTGATATTACGACGAAACAATGGAAAAAAAAAAAAAAAAGATAGATCTCCAATCTGTGAATTCTTTTTTTATGAACCTCTGTAAACTGTCGCGACTTAATTTAATGTCGCAAAGCGAGAGCCAATTAAAAATATCCGATATAACATCAATTAACTGACATCGTCCTCATCAGGAGTGTTTATTCGAGAATTATCGCCGAACACGTGTCGACGTTACTGAATTCTATTTAAATATATAATGGATAAAATATAAAATATATGGAGTTTATACATATCTGAATGTCAAAAAGTACCGTAATTTTTCCTACTTATTTCTTAGGCTCATTACTTCGTCTTGACACGCATTTGTCTAATTATAACCGACGCGAGTCGACCTTTCTTTTTGCAAGGATTTTCTGGAAATCATCGTGACCCAAAGGACACGAAAAGGTGATTCGGTCGGAAATGTCTAATTGTAAGTGGTTTTATTATCGTCCTCTCCCGCAAACGCAATGCGTCAAAATTATATTTTCAATTAGCATAATATGAGCACTTTGTAAAACGTCGTGTGTTATTACATATGCTATGTGATTGCGCAAAACGACACGCATTAACACGCGAAACACTGCAATTTACTATATATATTTCTAGGAAAAATTAATATATTACAAATATAGAAGGATTTTTTTTCCTTAGAAGGTCGCGAATTTAAAAAAATACAATTTACTAGCATTTTTGCGTAGAATATTCATATTATATTGTATTGGGTGCATAAAAATTATTAATTACCGATAAGATGTATAATTGGTTACTATTAAAAAATAAATATAATTAAATAAACATTAAATAATAAAATTAATTAATGTTGTAGCAGATATACATTATCTGTGTAAATTGTGATATCGCATAATATACGTTGAGTGGTTAATTTGCGTGAAGAATAATTATATTTATTCTTTGCACGACTTTCATTGCCCAAAACGTGGAAATAAAAGAGATATATTACACACATACACAAGTGATGGTAGAAATGTACATATTTGATCAGAAGGATTAAGTTCTCCCCAAGATTATGAAATTAACTGTCATTTTTGCCAGATTATCCCATTACATGATGTACATAATATATGTCTACGAATAAATAAATTTCTCTAACGTAATAATTTTTTATTACTGCAATAAATTGCTTTGTATAATTGCTTGCATCTCAAAATTAATCATCTACAAACAAAATATAATTTCTTTCCTACGATATGATCAATTTAAAACAGATTCTTTTGTTAGGAAACGTGTTCAACCTTATCATATCAGAAGAACAAATTGTTGTAACATATATCATACACAAAAGTTTTTAAAATTCTCGTCAAAATATTACATGTTTCCTCCTCACCCATTTTTACGAATAAAAGAAATTCATATTTTCTCATCATCTTCTTCATTTTTCGCCGATAATAATTTGTGCACAAAAGAAGAGACAGTGGAATACTCGATTCTGGGAAGAAAGAGAAGTCTCCCCTTCGTATGAATTTATGGCAATGAAACAAGATCAAATATCTCTTGGCGATTAAAAATTTTGACACAGTTATTCGCGCGCACTTTCATACAGTTTTTCCATTAAATCCGAGCGACGTCGCGACACAATTTCTCGTCCGCGCGAAAATAAGAGGGTATTAAAAGTATTGGCGAGGTCGATCACGTAGCGAAACCGCGGCAACCCCGAAAATGTTCTTCCACTTCCTCCCCTTTGTTGTCGGCGCGTTATTACGACGACGGAGTTCCACACGTCTGCGGATTGCATCGAGAAATCGAGGCGGTGTCCCAATTCGCGAGCGCAACTCTCTCTCTCTCTCTCTCACTCTTACTGAAGGAAAGGGTGGAAAATGCTCTTGTGCTCGATTTAATATATATCGTGATCATAAAGAGGGTATAGAAACGCGCGGCGTCGTATCGCCATCGACGTGACAGCGCGAAATAAATACGCGCGATGAAATTCGGGCGAATCGCGGTCGTTCTACAAGAATCATCGGGGTCAAAAAAGCTGTCATCATATTCTCGAGTCGTTTTTCGAAGCTAGCTTTAAATCGAGTCCGTAAAATACGCGGACTTGTCATCAGCTTTAAATATAAAGTTGTACTTGCAAGGGAGGTACCTCGCGAATCCGAAAATTATGATTTTGATGAAATGTATAGGGAAATAAATAAATTAATTTAAAAATTTTCAATTGCTGCCGTCCCTCATATGTAGAGAGGTTTCTTTTCTAGATATATTGAAAAGCACTCGAGATATCAGAAATGGTTTTATACAAAAGTTTCATAAAAATATTTCTATTTTATCCCACACAGAGAGAATTTTCTATTAGAATTTACCCTGAAAATCATGGTAATCGTGGGACAATATCACAATAAAAAATAATATCTATTACAATAAAATATAAAATATATGTTTGATTAATTTTACTAAAAATATAGTAAAATTTACTAAAAGTATAATAAAATTAATCAAATATTTTTTTAATTCTTTTTACATCATGTTGTCTCACGATTACCATGATTTTCAGGATAAATTCTAAGAGAAAATTCTCTCTGTGCAATAAAAAAATTTTGAAAAAATACTTTTAAAAAAATTTCCTTAAAAATCTTAGAAAAAAATTATTTTTTCAAAATTTGATTAATATGATTAAATAAAGGTGTTCTTACCATAAAACTTTTATATAACTTTTATCTAAAATTTTTCGATATCTGGAGTGCTTCTTGAGATATATCTAGAAAGGTAAAAACTTATTCTATATATAAAGGATGGCAGCAATTTTCTAAATTCATCTATTTATCATCCCTACATATGTATAAAATTTCATCAAAATTAGACTTTTCGAGTTTGCGAGATTCTCTTGTTAGAGAAAATTTTATGAGTTGGATCGACTTTAATTATGAATAAATCATATACAAGTAGACTCAGGAATAAAAGAGTTCCTTCTACTAAAATCATTTGTAAATGGATCGAGTAAATTTTAACATGCTCTGCGCAATTTGAAGAGTAAAATCTCTCGCGCGAACTAACTTGTTTTCAACCATCCTTCGCTAATAAACTCGAACAGACAGTCCGCTCTCGCTCATATATGCATGGAAGTCAGCTGGCGAAAAGCTCGGCAAATTTACCCATCTCGTCACGACACACGGATGGCAAAACGCTCGTCGCGATTTATCCATTTTTATTCATGGTCCAGACGCATCTGCGACGTTGCGTTTGCATGACGTGAATCGCCCGTACGCGGACCAAAAGATACAAGAGAAGATGGAAGCGCTTCTACGCTCGTGAAAAATTAATCCGCTGATTTATTAAATTTCCGACGTAAATATATATATATATATATACATATATATACTGTGGGTGGGAGTGACAGCCGTGTCTTTGGAAATGCAAATTTCATGTTCTTTCAGGAAGTCACAGACGCAGAAAGATCGCATTACAATCCCGGAAATCTTCTCCCGCGATCTCATCCTGCGATTAAAAATTTGTGCCGAGAATACGCGAAATTTCATTTTCGAGAATAATTATATCATCATATTTTATCGTGATGTAATCTACAAAATTATATAATTAATTCTAACAATATCATATTTCTCTTAACTTCCAGCTGTCAGTTTTTTAAAGCTAAAAAATCCATAAAAAATCTGAATTTCTGCTTTCCATATGTAAAAATGTAAAACGCACGCTAGATAAAATTATACATATATCTCTCCAGTTATATCCACGTAAAGTACTTTGAGGTCTGCTTTTAGCAATGATAAGTAACGAGAATACGTGCTACAGGCGAAAGTATATATATACCGCTGAAACTTCATTGTAGCGAGCAGTCCGGGTAAATATTCATTCTCTCGGCTTTATTGTGACCAAATTTAATTAAGTTATATCGTAAACGGCGGGTATGTGCGGTTGGGAGATGAGTTTGAAAAGTACATCTTCGATATGATACGACTTGTGCCTCCTCATTGAAAAGGAGGTCGTCGAGGATAAAGATGGAGATTCGAAAATGCACCTATGTATCTGCAGTATATACATATCTCTCCTTTAAGGTACTACTACGAAATTCCATCAAAGATATTAAAGACTGTAAACGGCGACTATTACGACATATGTATGTGTGCAAAATAATCTTAATAATAATTGAAAAATCTAATATGTAGTGTAATTACATTCTTTTTTATAAGAAGTTGATTGAGAAATTAATTTTGTAATTCGGTTAATTAAATTTACATATGTAATAAAGATTATATAATCTTTATTATTAATCTTTACCTTATAAAGATACTTTTTGCAGTATCTTTAATTATGATCTTTGTGATTTTTCTCTGTATAATTTTTAATATCACGAATACATTTTTTAAATATATCTCTTATTATAGTTCTTTTAAACGTATATTATATCATTGTCTTTGTTAGGTTGTTGCACCCTAATCGTTCTTTTTTTACTCTACTTATTAAGTCGTTATTCTCGAATATTTTTTTTACTTTTTAGAATTGATCAGTCTTTACTGACGTCAGTAATTTGTAATTCAAATATACTATTATACTAAAAGATTAATCTTCTCAATTTCTGAAAAAGAAAAGTTTAGATACTATTATACTCTTTGGAATATCTTTAATTATGACTTTTGAGATTTTTCTCTGTATAATTTGTAATGTCACGAATAAATTTTTTTTTCATATATCTCTTAGGTCTTTCTAAACGTATATTATATTATTATTTTAGATCTATTACACCTTAATGTTTTTTTTTACTATATTTGTTAAGTTGTTATTCTCAAGTATACTTTTTAATTTTTTATCTACTTCTTTTTTAATGTCAGTAATTTATACAAATAAATAAATAAATGTTTCCACGCTCTTCTGAATCTTCACCGACTCGAGTTTCTAAATTCTATCGCTCTTCTCTCGATATAAGATTACCGTCACGTGGATTATCATGCTCTCTTTTTGCGCTTTATCGAGGATGGCAGCCCCTTTCTCTCCCGCGAAATCACACCTGTCGGAAAACTGCAACGATTACGACGGATGATTTATCACGCCGAGTCGCGCGTGTGGATCGCGTGCTGTCGTTCGCCCTAATGCACGAATTCCCTTCGTCAACGTCGACCCCAGTCAAGGCTGCCACCCCCGACGTGCGCCGACGAACCTTGTACGCGGATCGCGAAGGGTTGATAAGGCGTGGTCGAAATCACGCGTAACGATCTGTATGTGTGTGTTTGTATACGTATGTGCTCAACTGTGTGGCGTGATACCGGCGTCGTCGCCGGTTACCTACAACTAACTTGTTACAACTAATGTAATTACGACACGCGCTGCTGAGATCGCGAATGGGGATAGGCGAGCCGGCTGTTCTTCAGGGTCATTCCGACCTTCGGGAAAGACTCCTTTTGATAGAAATACTAAATTAACGTGTGTATATATGTATGCTAGTCTCTTTTCAAAGTATTATATTTTATCGTGCATTATATATCTCATTACATCTACTAATTTTATTATTTTTAATACAACACAGTTCGAAAATTTGTGTTTTCTTGTTGAAAACGGTCCCCGTAAAATTTTTGTGTTAAATATTTAACACATTCATGTGTTAAATTAACATATTGCTGTTGTGTTAATTGAACTCAAATGTTAATGAAAAAAAGTGTAAAAATAACACAATGTGTATTTACTTTTAATTTTACACAATAAATATGTTCGATATTATTAGTGACAAGATTTATCTGTTAATTTTACAGTACTGTAAAATTTACTGTAAAATGTACAGGAAAAAAATGTTAATTTTACTTTATAATATAAGTGGGAATGATAAAATGTAAAATTAACAATTTTTTAAGTTAATTTTTACATTAAAACTATGTTAATTTAACACAAAATTTATTTTAAGTTTACTTGAAGTTTGCATTTATTTTATGTTAAAATATTAACACAATATTCGTGTCATCATTTAACACATCCGTATTATGTTAAATTAACACAAAAATTTCTGTGGACCGTTTGGGACATGTGATATTTGTTAAAACACAAATTTTTCAACTGTGAAGATACTTGAAAAATAGTACTAAAATCGACTGAAATATTTCCAGTGCGTATTTCTTCGATTGAGTAAATGTTTAATATATTGTTTCTTTTTTCCCTAGAAAAATCTCTTCGTATTTTTAAGATTTTAAAAAATATATGCGCGGTGCAAAAAATTGCAAAATTAATATGTTGAATTGAATCTTGAATCTTTCGCAGTTATTCGTCGTCAAATTCGATCCACGTGCGCGATTGCTTCAATAATGAATCCGATGTCATGATCCCCTACGGTTTTAAAGTCTTAGAGCCTCGAGTCCGAAAATATACGACAAATGCATATTTCAGCATATAGTCGACGTACACTTTGTCTCCATTATATAATGTACGCGAGCAAAGTTTTCATATATTTCGCGTGCCTCGCTTTTCTTTCTTTCGTAAATTGCCAATTATCTCTCGCTTATCTTCTTTCGGAAAAATTTTAAGAAAGATCCGCACACCAAGCATTTGCTTATTTCGCGAAACCATGCGCGATTAAAGGCGCGAGGCCGCTTACAGTTTCGGGGAGATCAGTATTTTTCGAGGAATTGCGAATCTTGTTTCCTTTTATCAGAGAGTACGAGAGCGATTGTTAGGCGGAAAGTTAAAAATTTCAGAGAGGAGAGGCCGCTCCGAAGGCAATTTTTACGAAATTATAGAGGATGGTTTTATGTACGTCGCCTATTTTCATGGGTTATCAGCAACGAGTTCAAGGTGAGAGGGAAATGATCTCGATTTATACGTTCGCTGCGGAGACACTGCGGTATTGCGTGTTGTATCGTTGAGGAAGAAAGGAAAAAAAAATGACATTGGGGGGTGAGATGTCGGACGAGAAACGACGATCCCGCAAAGCGAATTCGGTTAGTTTGTACAAGTTTGTTAACATCGCCTACGTATATATATATATATATATATATATATATATATATATATATATATATATATATATATGTATATGTACGCTAAAGTTCGCGATAGGAGGACTAAGCCTTCGTTTATGGCAAAGTATGTGCAACACCTTGTAGAACTTTGAAGTAACCTCATTTAGCGTTAAACTGTGTGCGATGAAAGCAGGAATCTAAGTACCGTACAAAGGTTTCTCGAGTGTGAAAGGAATATAAAGTCCGGGCATATTTCTTTGAAATATTTCTCTCTCTTTCCCTCTCTCTCGCTCTTTCTTATTAATCAATCGCGAAATTTTTTACGGTCATCTAGTTTCATGTAAAAATTTAAAAAGCGTTGATATATAGATAACTGTCATCCAAGCCATATTGCAGAAATTATATTTCAAAACATATGTATATATTACGTGTATTATAAAATTTTCACATTAATTATTTTTATTTTTAAATCTATATATGTATATAATATACATATATCGAAAATAATTAGTTTTAAAATTGTTTAGCATGTTATTTATATATAAAAAGTTACGTTCTCTATTTTAATGACTGCTATCCGGACCAGACGCTTGCGAGACTCGACGAACACGTTATTCCTTTTAGATCGCGCATCTTGCTGTTTATATTCCATCAATATCAACTCACTCTCGTCAAATATCGCTTCTACCTTCAACCTCTCACTTCTTTCATTCACCCTCCGCAGGACTGTCATTCGAAAATAATCCATAGAAGAAGAATTTATGTCAAGTTGGAGGATGATCGTTTCGACGATACCAATAGAATGACGACATCGACGAGCTATTGTCTGCATATTCTTCCCTCTCCCTCTCTCTCTTTCTTACTCCTTTATGAAAAGAATTTCACGTTGCTCTAAATCGACATTTTGTTGTTTTTTTATTTTACACAAATAAATATTTCTAACAGATAAATTTTTCCCGAGAAAAATTCTTCTATAAACACAAAAAGTTTCTGAATATAGTGAAATAAATGTTATTTCATGAATAATTCATATAATGCGATGATGCATATTATATGTATATACGCAATATATTGAAATATTATATTATGTAAAATATTATTGTATTAATAATTAAAAATTTTATTAACATTTCTGTATCTGAGTGATTTTAACGTTAATATCTCGGAATCACGATTATAATTTTTTTCATCATGTATTTCTGCTTTTCCGCTTATTAAAATAACGCAAAATGAAACATTGATATGTCTGTAATTTTATTCCGCATGGACAATATTGACAAGAAGCATCAATACATTTATTATGTGAAGATAATGATTATCATAAAATTCTTTTGAGTTAATTCTACCTTCTTCTACCGATTATATAATCGGCATAATATTACTATATTGTATGAAATATTGTATGATTTTGTGTATGAAACTCTGGAAAAACAAACATTCTAATTGAAAATAATTCGCAACGTTAAATGCATTCGGAAAATGCGCTTCGATGAAATTAAAATAACGCGGAGCCGGGAAACTGTTTATTTTTTGTTGCAAGCTTACTTCGCATCTCGCATACATACGCTAAGTGCGTGCTAATTCTATATATTCTCAACAAGTCGTAATTTTTGAGTATCTGCGAAACGAAATTTTCGCGTTGGAAAATTTTTGCAAACGCCGATAATTGGTTTTCAACGCTGCACTCTTTACAACACTCTTTATATTCACAAAATTAATTTTGCTGTTTAAAGACCACATCATAAAGAAATGTAAAATTTTGTATACGTAATAGAAACTCAGGTACACAAAATTTTTAATATCATTTATAATATTAATATTAATAATGTTAAGTCCCAATTTTTTCAAAGACACGTTGGAACACAAGTCTTAGAATAGATGATTGAAAAAGGTCATCTGATTAATAGAAATTGAGCGGTGCCGCTCACTTTATTTATTATTAAGCCAGGGGAGGTTCCCTATAAGAGAGGTCAAGAGCTTTCGCACGGAAAAAGAAACTTTAATGAGTACAAGAAAAACTTTTTGTTACATATCGTGTTCAAATACACATAGGATAAAGAAATCGTTAAAGCGACAGCAATGTTGAGTTAATTTAGTATACATACTTTTTTACAATCACCGATTTTATATTCCAAAAAGAATAAAATTATTATTATTAATAAATAATTTAATACAAATATATGAATAAATAAAAATGCAAAAAGCGATTTTTTTCATTAATAATTATATAATATATATCTTAATTATATTTATAATTTATAATATAAAGAACACACACAGAGAGTAGAAATATAAAATTAAAATATAATTTTAATTTCTTTCCTACAGACTACTGCATATATATGTAATTTTATTTACACATAACGCATTTATTACCCACGATAAAAGTCACGATAAAAGAGTGCCGCCGGTCTTTCTTCGTAGGAGAAAGAAATTCGCTAGAAGTAAGCTCTATTATTTATATTGTTCCACGCGTTGTTGAGTAACACTAAACGTGAAGTTATTGCAGACCGAGTTTTGCAAATTTATGGTCCGGTCAATTATTCAGCTCAGTAGCTCAGGTTCGACATCGCGCGAGATAGATTCTGTTCGAGTATTCTCGATGCAAATTTAAACTCTCCCTCGTTGTTTCCACGTGCGCACATACACATACACGTGAAGAAACAGTGCACCGTTAGCCCCTCTCTTACCTAGATTTTTCGATGCTCGTCTTCCCTCTTCCGTGTCCATTTTTAGATTTTTATCTTCGGTCAAAGACGCTTTTCCCGTTCGAGCTACATCTAACGAATTTTAAAAACGCTTCGCGTTCTCGAAAGAAGTTTTAGTGCAATCAAATTCCTTTTTTTAAAATTCCCCTTTTAGAGATCACTTTAGAATAAAGATCTCTATAAATAAATTTAGACGGATTCGTACACGTTTTATATATTCTTAATACTGATCAGCTGATTGTATCGATACGCGATTCATGCTTCTCGTTAAATAAATGCAAGTGAAATGGAAATAAAGCGGAAAATGTTTCCGCCGGAGAAAATCCTTGAGAAAGTCATTGGTTTGCGATTCGCAATCGTTTTCGCGGTGCAACTTCAACATTTATCGTATTCGCGGTCTACGGTCTATCGCAAGTCACCCGTTGTAAAGTTTTTCTCCTCCGCAAAACGAGGAGGAAGCTCGCGGAGGCTAAAAATAAATAAACCAACGTCGACGAACGGAATTTGCATCGCTCACGCACACACGATGGTGTGGAAATTTTATTCGCACTGCGTAGTATATATCCGAGAGCCAGATTTGACCCAATGACCCCGAGGAGGCGAGAGCGAGTCGAAAACGCAGCGGAAGTTACGCGGTAGCGGATCACCTCCGGCGTTTCCGCAACTTGTGCCCCGATCTCCAGGTAAATTACCAGAGATGGGATCAAGTATCTTACACAAGTAGATTCGAATTTGCATGATTTCGAACTTTATATCGAAAAAAATATTTAAATCCGAACCAGAGAGATTCTAATCCTCTACACAGAGAGAATTTTCTCTTGGAATTTATCCTGAAAATCATGGTAATCGTGGGACAATATGGTATGGAAAGAATTTTATGAGAATTTCTCTGATTAATATTTATCACAATAAAAATAATAATATCTATCATAATAAAATATAAAATGTTTGATTAATTTTACTATGCAGTTTCGTAAAATTAATAAAACATATTTTATATTTTATTGTGATAGATATTATTGATATATATTTTTATATATAGATATTTTTATTGTGTGATAAATATTGATCAGAGAAATTCTCATAAAATTCTTTCCATACCACATTGTCCCGCGATTACCATGATTTTCAGGGTAAATTCCAAGAAAAAATTATCTCAGTGTATAAATAAAAGCTTGAAAAATAAAAGCAGCAACTTCCAAGTATATTCGAATCTTGATCGAGAATCTTTTATGAGTATTTTTTAGAAAAATGTTACGTAAAATATGCATATGTGTGGATGTGTAGCAAGTATTATAAATAAAATTATTTTATTTTAGAATTCAAGTATTACTTGCAAAAGATTCTTTAAAAGTATTATTTCGAATTTCATTAAATTGAGTACCTGCAAGGTTATTAGAAATGTAATTTAATTGAGCCTGCAAGTAATAAAATTCAAATATAAATGTTTTAGATTTGATTACTTTGCAAATACAAAATATGAGAAACATTATTTCTTATATTATTCGAATCCTAGAAAATGAAACTTGATTATTGGATTCAATTCGGATTTTTAAGAGCATATTGAACTTGTTGACCCTTACAAATTATCGATGCCATTATTAATTTTTTTTTTACTTTGTAATCCGTGTCTTTTTCGACGTAAACTCTCTAAACGTTCCGTGAAAATTTATCTTCTCTCCGTCATAAATGCAAATCTACACAACCGCGCTTTTCCGCGGTTAGTGGTATCGCTGCGATAACCAATGAAAAAAATTTCCATATATTCATACATAACGTATCGAACCTTATCGTGTCTGGGTAATCTGCGAATATGAAATATGATATGCAAACGCGTACAAAATGTTTTTTTTGTGACTGTATATGTATATTTTTCATATACATTCTAAATGTCACTTTAATTAAAAGAGATCGAGATTAATTAATTTACGTAATAGAAGTGCAATAAATTGTCAGCAATTAAATCTTCAAGTAAAGAATAAGAAACAATTAATACTTCTTGTTTTAAATTTAGCGAGAATAAATGGTTGAAATTTACAGAGAATAGAAATAGTGTTAATTTCTCTCTAGGATATATATAATTGAAGGAATTTCTCATCGAAAACGAAGAAACGTCTCTCCATTTCTGTAACACTTTGATGTTAAATGAAATTAGTCATCATGTAAGACAATAATTAAAAGATCTCTTCAACATCATCTTCTTTTACCACTTAAAGTATCTTTTATTTTTTGTTAAATATTATTTAAAGTGTCTTTTATTTTTTATTTTATAACGAATAAATTTTGAAGAAATTCGACGAACAAATAAATGCCCGAGTGACAGTAGATTAATGAGAGATAATTAACACCGCGCACTCGAACCAAAATTCCACTGTATTCTTCGCTAAAAAAAGGAGGGAAAGGGGAAGAATCTCTTCCATACACAGACACAAATAAGGATGAATTAACGTCTGCGTGTCGCGTCACGTCAGGTGACTGAACATTTGGAGCAATATGCGTCGCGACATACACGAGGGTGACTGTCGCAACCTCTCGCTCAACCCCGAAATTTACATAGCGAGATCCGCGAGAATAACTGGTATACGCGGATTAATGAGAAGCGACGCCGCTTCTCTCCACTCAGAAAAGCGGCAGTGTCGAATACGTATACAATGTATAACGAGTGTGGATTATAAATACAGAACGTGTCATAAACGCGGGATACAATTTATGTAACAATTAGAAATGTAAGAGTATGATAAAATAAGAGTAGGATTGAGATTAATTTGCTTGTTACGAGAAGCTGTCAAAACTATGAAGTTAATTGTTTTAATATTAATTAATAATATAATTGTATATAATTTATATATTATACATATAATTATATTAATTAATAATATATTTATTTTATATAAATTATTATAATATAAACTTTATATACACATATATATTATATAAAATATAATTTAATTTAAATATAATTTTAATATTTAATTTTAATAAATATTATAACATTAATTATTTTATTATTTTTATTATTTCACATTTTTTGTCTATCTAGAGATAATAGCAGGGTGTCTTTTAGCGTTTAAGAGTCTAGCAGTTGAAATAGATACTAAAATTAAAAGTGGATAATAGAATTAGAATTTTCGCTCTATTTATATTTTTGCTCTTTACCGTTAAAAATTAATTCACCACCTGGCCCTGTCCAGGAATATTTAATGAACAAATTAACGTTTCGTCCGTTGACAATGATGGTCAATACTTGGATTGACAACAAATATCGACCGACCAAGAAGCTGTCAGAGAGTCCTGTCATCAACTCGTGGCAGCTCTCTCTTCTTTCGTCGTTCACCCCAATTCACCCCTTTCTTTTTGTATCTCTCTCTTTCTTTTAACCTTCTCTTACCGTCTTTTCATTCCCCGGCTTCTCTCGTACTCGGGGCGGCCGCGCTCTTTCTAAAAATAGGCGCGCATCGAATAACGAGCCGAGAGCGGGGGTGACTATGGTTGAAGTTTGCATTGTGAACGCGTACAGAGAGCAGTGTATATGGTACCTTCCCCCTTTCCTCCCCCCATCATCCCCCTCGCAGCCCGCATGTAACCGTAGATTTGACCCAATGACCCACCGAACGGGCCCGAAATCCCGCGGAAACGCCCGAGCGGTTTTCACCCTCGATCCCGAATTGCCTTTCTCTCTCTCTCTCTTTCTCCATCCCCCTTTATTGCGATCTCCCAATTCCGTCATCCGCGACGAGAGAGATGTTTCTCTCCCGCTATAATCGACTATGACGTAGGTCTAAATATTTCACTGTTGTGTATCTATCTATCAGCTGGTGTGTTTAATGGAGCGGCATTAATATACGCGACGCCATAATGCGGCTTCGGCACGAGCGAGAGATATACAGATACCGCGGCCACGCGTTTATTTCGCGACGTCCCCTCTCGCACAATGATTAATCTTCGCGGCCGTTTTCGGGATAATCAGGGTGTCGCGGCGTCGTAATGTATCGCGAGATTATATACGAACGCGCCACCGCGCTCGCATAACCGCGTGGTTCGGTCGTGTGATCCCCCTACCGAAGATTCTTGGGATATCTTCGACGCAATTAGGCGAGTACGGCGATTTGTGTATCGGTGATATTAAATATGACCGAACACTCGTGTCTCGGGGGTAAATATGCATGTCATGGTTTTCGCGGCGCCGAGGGGTGTCTCATTTATCAAAAATTTGTACATGTATTGCAAATTACCGAGAATTCTAATAATTCTGTGTAATGCGTCGTATAATTCTAAGTAATGCGACGAAATGCATCTTAATTATATTAATTTTTTTTTTTTTTTTTAATAAAATACAATATTTAAATATTAATTAAATTTATGAAATATTGTAAATCATATAATATTAATGTCTAATGCAGAAAAATTAATATTTTTTTAAAATTAATATTGCAAATATTTAGTTGAAACACATAAATTAAAATATTATATTATAATTAAGATATAACAAAAAGTTACGCAATTATAAATTTTAAAAAATGTCTTTTAAACTTTGTGATTAAAAAATTCAGAAATTTTTAAAAATCAATTTAAAGAAACATTTTTAATAAAAATTTTTAACTTGAACACACACAAAATACAAATAAAATTAGATTAGATCTGAACAAATTAAATATCAAATATTAATGAGATCTCATAAATTATAATATTTAATAAAATATGTATTTAAAAAATGTCATAACATTATTTTTACTTTTTAAGATGTTTTAATCTTGTCTGGATTATTATTGCTTTATGCTTGTAAATCAATGCAAAGATCGCGTAATTCCAGAAAAAATGTACATGTATTGCGAGAGTGAGACATCCCTCGCGCGGCGCCCTTTGAAAAGATTACTCTTATGAGATAAATCTTTCCTTCATCGAAATTTGGCTAATAATATTAATTAAATGCATCTTTTTAATGTTAAACGTCGGGAAAAGAAATAATTAAAAATCGTATAAAAATCGTAGGTGCATTTGCGCAAAATCATATATCGAAAGCTTAATCACCTTTATGTTGAAAAAATAGTGAGAGATAACTCTTATGATATAAATCTTCCTTTAACCGAAATTTGACGTTAATGATACTAATTAAATGCATCTTTTTAATTTTCAATATTAAACATTGCGATCGGGAAGAGATATAAATAAAAGTCGCGCATATAAAAATCATATGGCAAGAATAACCAGCTTTATGTTCCTTTTCCTCAACATCAAGTTATCCGAATAATATTTTTCCCCACTATCTTTTTCATATGTTTGAAAAATTTTCTACACTTGAATCAATCTATTTACTGAGTTCTTTTTAAATTTTAATTGATTTAAATAAAAGCAATTTTCGTGATCATTTGTAATTTTTGATAAAATTACAATTTCTTTAAATCACAATTTATTTCTAAACAGATTAAAAAAGAATGTTAATAATTGAACCAATGATTTCCAAGAAAAAGATACATAATGCAAAATTGAAAAAGATAATTCTATTTTTAATAATGCAAAATGTTTAAGAAACTATCTACTTTTTCTTGAAACATAAAAAAAGAATTTTGATATTTTAGTCACAAATTTTTTCAAGTCTCCGCTATCTTAAAACAATATTTATCTAATTGTGAAAAAGAGAACAAAAGAACTTTTTCTTGTCTCTTTACATTAGGAAACTAAACTTGATCAATTCATCAAAGACTCTGCCGAAAGTTTGATACGATTACGAGCTATTTATCTACGAAAAAAGGGAAAGATAAATAAAAAGAGAAAGAACACACACAAAAATAGCGAAGTTTAAATCTCGATATGTAGTTCATATAATAATCACAAGATTAATACAAGTTTTCTAATGTCAGGTATTATTTGATACTATTGTCGATTAGTATATGTAGATGTAGTAACTGCTAATAAATCTCTCGTCCCTTTTCACGCGATACCGGATCACTATTATTCCGCGATGTAAAGGGTGCTGTAATATCGCGTCGACTGCTATGATATATCGCGTCCGTGGCATTACGTAAAACGCGAAACGTACATATGTCTCGCAAAACTTATGCCTCGACTCCTTCTTGGATCTTTGCAAAAGTAAGCGGGACATAGATAGAAAGTCGAAACCATGCACAGTGTAAATACACTTTCGCGACTCCGATAGTTAGCGTAAACTTTGTTGCGATATCCGTCCTTATATACAGCTCAATACGCATAAATATGTATTACGTTATTTCGCGATATATAAACTCCATATATATATATATATACATGTATATATAAATACAGGTATAGCGAGATGTGGACGAGATACATTAGCCACGTCGACGGCCTATGACGCCTCTTTACTTTCTCGACACTTTTCCGAGCCACGATAAACGAGAAGGTATTTCAAGACACCTTCCAATGTACATACATAGGAAAAGTGGCTGAAAGTGGAGCAAAAATCTCCGGGTTGTGTGACGCTTAAACACGTATGTGTGTGTATGTATGTGTAATAATAGAATTAATTTAAATTATTTATTTAATCCCAGTATGTGGGTGCACATAGAGAGAATGTATCACGTAAACAAAGGGATTTCTCGTTACTTGCTAGCGCATGCATTTCGTATTTAAATTCAATCAATTTAAATTCAATAGGAAAAAATAAAACATTAGGTATCTATTTTGCTAGAATTTCGTTAGAATTAAGATTAGGATATATATATAGTTGCGTATTAAATATATTAATTTAAATATACAATTTATATTAAATATATAAATTTACAAATATATAATTTATATATGTACATATATTAAATACATATATAAATTTATTATCTGAGACATTCTGCTCAATTTATTAATTTTATTCCTGAGTATATATAAATAAAATTTAAATTTTGTACGCACACATAAGATTAAGATTTTTTGAAGGAAGTAAGATAGATTTTGACTGTCTGATAAATAACTCATAATCGTGAAAGTCATAACTGACGAAAAACGCACGCAAGAAAATGGATTGTTTTAAAAAGCACATTCGCATCGATATCGCCCATTTGACAGTTCTTTACGTTTTATTATACATTTTTATTCATTCCATATTCCCGACACGCCATTCTCACGGCAGTTATCCTGCACGAATATTTTCCAGATGTAATCTTCCTTCAAGATCTCCCGCCTTCTTTAAGTAAACGGTGATATAAAATATTTTTGAAAAAATAAAATAAAATAAAACGTAAATATATTTTGATAGTATTCGTATCGTTTTAGAAAAATAAATTTATATATCCATACATTTTATTAACAATTATTCGAATGAATTTCAAATTAATTTCGAATTATTTTCTAATTAATTGTTATCTCCCCAGAATTCTACGCACTTGGAAGAGCGGAAACATATCGAATAAGTTGCTACCACAGACGTGTCATTTCCACGACTAGATCCTTTTAAAGAGACGAAGCTATTAGACGAAGTATATAGCAACGCGATTGCGCGCTTCTCGCGGAAATGTCACGAGCTCTCGGTAAATTTATAATCCGGACGGATAAAAACGAGATGTCATTAATCATGCAGCGCGCATCTCGGCGACGCTTCTTCGAGAGAGTCGCGATATTCGCTTCGCTTTATTCGCGGCTCAATTTGAAGAAACGGTTAAAAATTTTAACCAACGCGGCAGAGCTCGCTCGATTTTTTATCGGATCATTACGCTTTTACGTCGTATCTTAATCCACGCTGCACGCGAAATGTTTCCCACTTCTCCGAATAATCGTAGCCGGATATTCGAGTATTGTTATCGCAATCATGCATCAAGGCTTTGCCTTCATAAATCCAATAAATTGCTAAAAAATTATTTTACAGGAAAAGAGATATTTCGAACGAAGAAAAATAGTTTAGCTCTCTTTTCAGTATAGTAACACACGCTTAATTTTAAGCATTTTGAATCTGCATACGTATACAGTACAGCGTATTAAATAGAATATAGTTTTTAATTAAACGTATTAATTAATTTGCTGTGTAATCAAATATATTTTTTATCGTTCTTGCCAAGCGCAATAAAATTTTGCGAAAACATTTCACGTACAAAACAAGCTTCATTTCATTAGTATAAAATTCAATTTTACTAACAGATACCATTAGATGAAAAATCCATTAAAATGTAACTTTATATATGTATGTATATAAAACTAAGGATAATATTACATTTTTTTAAATTAAAAAAAATATGTATTGATTGATAAATCGGTAATTTTCCTTTTTAATTGAGTTTGTTAAATCGCTTACGCGGTTGTTGGATCAAGAAAAACAATCTCGCAGATTAACGAAATTCTACGATGTTTACCCGGCTTTAATAGCTTTCGAAAGTTTAAATAGTCCCCCTATCTAATAGGCTAAACCTATCAAACAATGACTAGCTTCCTAATTTCGTGGAAGCCGCACATTTTCCACTAGTGCTTCAAAAATTGTTATCTTTCCCTACAAATCATATCTATCCATCTTAAAAAAACACACGAATTAATTGTGAATATAATAAATCAGATCACGAAAAATTATAAAATATATTTGTGCGATTAACCGCGCCTTTCTTTCTCCAAATGCAGGTTTCTCGGCGGATTTAAGATCAATTTGTGGTGTACGCAGTTAAAATTTATCACAAATATAAAAAGATCCCCCCATAAAAAAAGTACTAAAAGGGGGGGGAGGAAAAGAGACATGTAAAGTTATATTTTTAGATCTGAAAATATTCAAATACGCTTTAATGTGTCTATATTGTGAAAAATACGAGTCTTTTATGTCAAGTATAAAATTGTAACGTTAGCACTGCCACTTAACTGAAATAGTATTTTGTACGGTCAGAAAAATGGCGGAAGTTATATTTACAACATCTCGCGCTTGTCCGCTGGCAATGTTATATTTCGGTCGGAAGAAAGTTTTCTTCCCAGACTTATTTTATAACAAGTAACATCCTCTTTTTTTTCTTTTTTCTCCGTAACACGTCAAACTTCTGTACTAATTTCACGACGGAAGTCTCGCATGTAAACTTTCATTAAAACGAGCGCGGCAGCATTTGCAAGATGGATGAAACATTTTATTTCACTGTCTTTTCGAAATAAAATTGTAAAATAATAATAGTTGACTTGTTGGCGAAAGACTTAGGCAAAAAATTTTGTCGACTCTAGAAAAGTGCAAATAAATTACTCGTATACTATATACTATATATTATATTATATTGAATTCGTTCTCTTTCCCCTTACATCAAATTCATATTAGAGAGAGAAAGAGAGAGAGATCGCACGGTTGAATTTATCAAAAATCTTTCCAATTTTACATCAAAGGTTATATCAGCTGTCAAGGCACGTAAAGTTCATACCTCAATGTAATCTAATCTCTCCTGTTCTCCGTTTTATTTACCGTGAAATACATGATCAAGTCGCCCTGGGAGATTTATACAACCCCTCGAGGCGCAACCCTTCTCATTTCTCGTTTCTCGACATTTCTCGTCTAATATCCGGACAAATAAAAGGAAATGGCGCATATATATCTTTTGCTTTTGGTATTAACGATTGCATACTTGCGGAAGAGTACGTATTTGGCCGAGCGACGATCTAATAATTGTCGAATGACGTAAGAACAGCTGACGAAATGGTAGAAATTCGCTCGCTTAGCAAGCCATTTTTTTTCGATCACAATTCTCGAACATTATGGTTTCGCTATATGTATATATTTAATGAAAGCGCAAAATAATTGAATGCTAGATATGTTTGCATATAAACATTCGAATTTTCTTGCATAAGTCTTGTAATTTATCTAATTGCTTTTCTGTTTCACGTTAATCAGCTACTTAAAATAAAGAAAGAACATTATTTATAATCACATTATTTTTATTTTTGTCCCAACTATAAAAGCACTTGCAACTCGAGATAACTCGAACGTCGCATATGCATATTTGCCTTATATTTTTCTCGCCCGATAATTTATTCCGCTAATATAAATTTCGATGCTGAATAAAATAACATTCTACATTGCTATACGGATGAGATCGAATTATTTTTTGCCGTGTCATGAAGGTTTATCATGAAGTTTTCACGAAAGTTTTACGCCGCGGTATTCGCATGAATGGAATGTCAGAAATAATGCGCATAATATATCAAGTATATAAGGCTGACCCATTTGTTTCTCTTTCCACATTTTGCGATAATTTTTTTTCCTCCCTTCGATCCCTTCGGTTATTGCTAAGAGAAACAGGATGTGCACCGAGATTGTGTGCAGAAAGGAATAACTTTCCCGACCGAAAGCACGATTTCCCCATCTCCCATCCCCCTTTCATATAAAATATCTTTCGGTGCTGATATCTCGCGTTGGAATCCCGCTGGCTCTTCCTTTTTCGGGGGTAAAATGGGGTAATATTAATCGTCCGAGGATAGTATCGGCGTCGTTGCACGCGCGATACGATGGCCCTGAGAGAGAAACGTGGCTTTCAAGGCCGAAGAATAAAAAACAGGTTGGCAAGTTATATCTTGGGGAATCGATGTTCGCGCGCGGGAGGAGGGAGATAAGCTCACGAACTAAGGAAACTTATACTAGGTCAAGCGTGAAACCGCAGCTCAGACTGGAAATATCGAGTGTCTCGGCGTTCGAGGCGAAAATAATTTTTCACGACGCGTATATACACACTTTGCATAATTAATCTCGCGTCATTATATAATATAACGTTGCCTTGAATACACGTAAACGTTCGCGCTTTTAAATACGCTCTCGTAGAATTTCCGAAACCTCGTAGAATCGAAGACAAAAATGGTATAGAATGTCCGTGACATCGTGAATCTCATCAGCTGATAGAGAATAGCTATTATATATTATTTTTATTTTTTTAAATTGTACTTTTAATATCGATCTATTTAATGTAACATCAGAATAATTTCTTAATAGAAAACAATATATTCCAAAAAGAAATTTGTGCGAAAAAACAGATAATTGAATCATCAACGATTTCTCTAATATTATACTATTATAACATTATCTTGAATATACGTACAAAATTATACAGAATAATCGTGACATCATGTATTTCGTCAGCTAATACAATGGCTATTATATCATTATTATTTCTTTGAATTGTACTTTTACTCTCAATCTATTTAATGTAACATCAGATTAATTTCTTAATAAAAAATGTACAATAGATTCTAAAAAGAAATTTGAGCGAGAAAAACAAACATTTAAATAAGCGACGATTTTTTATTACGTATAGATATATATGTATTAATTGCGTAAGCAATTCTCTATCTTTCATCCCCCATTTCAGTTCGACAACTTATATCTAACTGGAAATTGAATTCGCGAACTTTCATAGAAACCGTAACACAGTAAAGCTGTTGAGCTTATCAAGGGCTCGATCAACCAGGGGTTCGATATCTCCGCACAACTCCTTGTCGTTTAAACAAGCGACCGATGGTTTTAATGCTTTTGTAATTAACAGCCGCGATCAAAAGTGTGCTCTCGAGAAGTCAATGTTTATTCTAATTATCCTACATAATCTCGAAATAAACGAGTAAAGTGGAGAAAGATAATTAAATTAAGATAATTAAATCAAATGACTACAGCTAGTGTACATAAATGAACAATTCAGATAGAGAACTGTCAAATTTTCATTATTATTATAATTACATTTATTTGTCAATATTTTATTCGTTATTATCTTTGTAAAATATTAAAGCTTTATACATGTTTAATGGATTGCACTGACTGTTCTGAGCTTTATATGGCTCATTTAATGCTATATGTTACAAATTTCGAAATTTCGCATCGACGCAACGGGGCTATTAATTTTCCGGCAGTGGAATTTTTTGCGAGGTATATATAAAAGGGAAAGAAATATGTCATTAATGCGAATTATAGTCTTTGTAAAAAGATAATATGTTTTCGGTCACGAAGCTACGGGCTCCCCTCGTAAATTTTGCTAGCTGGAGAATAAATCGCGGAGAGAGAAAGAGATATCGAGAAACGACAGATCCGATATATACCGGCGGTTTCGTTCTTAACTCGACACTCGCAATATCGTTGAAGATCTTGTTGAGGAAAGAATTTCGCCAGATTCCTCTCGATCCGTCACAATCGAAATTCTAACAGCTTTATATTCAACCTCTGAAGGAGAATTTTCCATCGAGATAGTTCAATTTTCGCGTTAAAAGTTTTTTAAGAACGGAACTTCTTTCACGGTCGGTTTGTAAGAACGCGAATTTAATGAAAATACGCTTTCTTTTTTCATTACGTCCGTAAAATGTTTAAACAATAACGGGAGAAGAAAACTATCTTTTTTGCGTCGCGTCATCTAAGATTAAAAGAAGAGGGTAAATCTCTCGAATCGCGAGGATTAAGATAGCCGGGGAAGTTTCGCGGAATAAAAAGTTTGAAAAAAAATTTTTTTTTAAATTGCTGGGGCAGCGATTCTGCATAATTTGAGAAAACAAAAACTGCACAAAGTAAAATACGTATCTGCATCTGCAACAATATCATTTGTTACGTTATGAATGTTACAATATGCTAGCAATTGTTCTGTTAGCGAGTTCTAATTAATTACGCAATATTAAATTATTATTTATATTAAATAAATTTTGTTTATATATCATGACCAACTGCATTTCGATCGAGCTGCATCGTTAATTGTAACAATTATTTGTTTCGTTCATAAGTTATTATTATTTAAAATTAGAAAGAGAGAGACATATATGTATATTATATACTTCTCTTTAACAATAGCAAAATATTATAAAAATTGTTCTGAATTTATTTATATCAATATTATATAATATTATTTAATATTATATTTATATTGATATTAAGTTTTATATAATAACTTTGTTTATATAAAATTTCGGTAATAAATATTATTATTTGTAATTATAGAGAGAAAGGGGGAGATGTAGGCATACTATATTTCTCCCTAACAATAGGGATTATTATGCGAACCACAATCACTACAATTTGCAGAGATGCAAATCTGTAAATGGCATGATAATACGCAATGGGCTTAAGGGACCGGCGGACAGGTGGATAACGTGGTGATGCAGCTCTCGATGAGAGATAGTAGTAAATCCCCTTTATTTACAGACGAGCGTGTGTGAGCGTAAAAACGGCGCCGTGAACTCCTCGCCGTCGTATAGCTAAATATAGACAGGCACATGGCACGCTTTTCCAACTTTCCCCGAGTTTCAAAGCTGCAAAGCTAGTATAACAAGTAAAACACGGTAACTGAACTCTCTATCTCTTTCTCTCTCGTCACAACCATCTCTCGGAGGAGACATATGCTCTCTTTCTCTCTCCCCTGATCATATATTTCACCTCCCCCCTTAAACTCTTATACAATAAGATCCTATCGGCTTCTTCCGTTGTTTAATAGATCTCATCTGTCTTCTCGGTTCGTCTCTAGCGGCGCCTCTACCTTCGCTTTACAAACAAGAATTACGATCACCGCGATTGTTTTTCGCCAACGTTTTACACTCTATTAGAATACTAAAATTGAGCGTAACAATAAATTTGCTTTGACAGGAATCGGTAATCAATAAAGGAAAACTGTTTGGACAACTGATAGGATTATATAGCGGCCGAATTAATTCACGAATTGTCGTCATCGATACCGCATCGACACGTGCCATGAATGTTATATGCATGAAAATAACAGATATCCTATATACGAGCGAGTCAGCTGTCAGGCTGGACGTAACCGCGAACGTTTCACCTGACAAAATATATAACAAAAGTAGACAATAATATATGATGAGCAATTAAAAAAAAGAACGAAAATTTTTAACGATCTCATTATCACTTTATGTCTTCAAATCTTTCATCTCTAGGGCTATCCTATTTTCAATATTCGCGAGAGGATAGGAAACAATTCTTCTTTTACCAGATATAATATATATAGTGATCGATATATATATATATATATATATATAGTGAGCAATCAAAAGAAATCAATGTAGCGAGCTGATGACACTTTTTTTCCATGCAAAAAAAGCTTAGAGGAATGTCAATTTCGCACTTACGATATATTACAGACGCTTTTAAAAGCCTGGATTGTCGATATTTATATAAAAAGCCGGGACGCGGAAGAAGAGAGCTTTTTCAGCCATCTAATATACAATACGCGACACACGTATCGACGCCATCGGTCACCACCCCCTCGTTCCATGCGCGATGACACGAAACGTCGGTTTCCTACGATGTTTATCGACAGGTAGCTGGCGTTGGTTTGACTAACGAGCACGCGCGCAGGAAGGGGTGGGGTAAGGGGGCAGGCAATTGGAGACCCTATGTTCGGGGTCGTGTGTCATGAACCCGGACCATTTAGTTTCCGGCTCTGATGATTTTCAATCGGAATAATGCGTCAAAGCGACGATCTGGGCCGTCATCGTCATCGTCGAAATCATCGGTTTTGTGTGTAATTTACTTCCGGGCTAGTGGCCCGTCGACAATGTGCCGCTGTTGTCGTTAATAATTCGCCCCCTATCGACTATATATCCGCGTTATTGTAATATGCAACGTAATATACATGCACAGAGTTTCTCCGCCCGCTTCCGGGATAAAGATGTAAATATCCTCCCGTAATTGCTCTCTCCCTTCCATATTTCGAGTCCAGTTCGATGGAACGAGAGCTTTTCTCCCGTGCAAAATCGGATGCGTTTAATCGCGTTTCGTCGCGTTTTACCGCAATCAATTTTTCGATCGAATGGAATTAATACAAGCGACCAGTGACTCTAAAATTTATTTCCAATAATGAAATTGTATATTTAAATAATTGAATAAAACGTGAATATATAAAAAATATTATAAGTTAATAAAAAACCTGCATTACATTAATATTAATAAATAATTACAAATATTTTACCGCAATCAATTTTTCAATCAAACAGAATTAATTCAAGTGACTGTAAAATTTATTTCCAATAATGAGAAGTATATAATATTTAAATAATTGAATAAAATGTGCGAGAGAGTATTAAAAATATAAGAATAATGTACGTTAACCATACGTTATGTTAATATTAATAAATAATTATATAAATATTTTACCGCAACCAAATTCTCGATCGAAGTGACGAAGACATTAAAATTTATTTTCAATAATGAGATATATTTAAATAATTGAATAAAATGAGCAAGAGAATATTTAAAAGAATTTAAGAATAAGATATATTAATAAAAAAATTCTGTGTTATATACGTTAATATTAATAAATAATTATAAATATATCACTTATATAGATCTTAATTAATATATAACAAAGTTGTTCGAAAAAATAACTATAATTATTATTAAAAAATATCACAATTTTATTCATCACGATATGTCACGATTAAAGCTAACTCGAAGTTTGACATAAGCCTTTATCGAGTTATAATCCTTTCCAAACAGCTGATAAAGAGAATGAGATGACTTTATACGTGGGCCTAATCATCGTCTGTCTCGTCAAAGCTTTTTTCCGGGGGAAATGTAGTCTGAATAAATCTACATCGCTTCTTCCTCACCCTCGTCGTCAAAGTCGATGACACGAGAGAAAAAGAAAGAGAGAATCTGAGAAGAACCGACAACGTCGTGTATGCGTGTTGGTGGTAGAAGCCAGATAGGATTTATTGTCCTTACGGGGAAAAACCGCGGGAGAGATTTCGGTCTTCCACGTCGAGGGAAACTTAAGGGGCTAAAAAGCCATAAAAAAAAGCCACTCTCGATATTTCGTGTAAACATGACAAACGTTGTCGTTGGAAGCTGTAGAAATTTCACGAAAGAAAACTTTGCATGTCATCCTCTCCCTCCCACCTTTCTCGTGATTGATGACGGATAAAAAGTCTCTCCCTCCCAATTCGCGATATCATAATTTTTCCGTAATTTTCGCATTATTATTATACTATAGGTGAGGGTAACTTTTCGCCGTGTTACGTCTGAAACAGCCTTGCTTAGCCATTTAATGTAGTTTCGAAGATCAAAATGATCCTACACTACTCTCTCTCTGCATAATTTTCCCATCGGATTTAACTCAGCTTTAGATACATTAACTTATTAAGAGATTTATTTTACTGTATTTTACGCTTATTATACATTGCGTATCAAACGAGGGAGAATTATATAAAATTATATTATAATATTATATATAATATTTTAAATAACGTTACATATAAACTTTGTTAAATCTCTTTCTCTCCCTCTCGTGACAAAAAATGAATCGAATTGTAAAGCGTCACGCTAGAGTTACGATATTACGTAGGTACAATTTATTGCATTCATTCGGTATTTTATAAGATGGAATAAGGTAGAAGTACAAAATGCGACGAATCTTGAATAACCATTGAACGTTGTTACGAACTTTTAATTAACCCCAAGATAAAACTTGAATTGCAATTATCCACTCTGTCGCCACTACTAAGAATGAAATTTCGCGAACCCGAAAATTTAGATTTTGATGAAATTTTACACACATATAAAAGAGATAAATAGATGAATTTAGAAATTTTTAATTGCGGCCCAAAAATAATTCTAAGGGGTAAAACCACCTCTTATATATAGATCAGCTTTTCTCAATATATCTCAGAAAGCATTCGAAATATCGAAAAATCTTTTATACAAGTTTCATGTTAAAAATATCATTATTTAACCACATTAATAAAATTTTGAAAAAAATAATTTTTCCTAAGATTTAAGAAAATTTGCTTCAAAAATTATTAAATTATTTTCAAAATTTTATTATTATGGTTAACTAGAGGTGTTCTTATTATGAAAACTTTTGTATAAAATTAATTATTTTGTAAATTAACATTTTTTGATATCTCGAAATATATTGAGAAAAACAAAAAACCGTTTTACACATAAAAGGTGATTTCACCCCTTAGAATCGTTTTTGGATAGCAATTAAAAATTTCTAAATTAATTTATTTATCCTCCCTACATGTGTAAAGTTTCTTTAAACTCAGAACTTTCGGGTTTACAAAGTTTCCTCGTGAGGTACCTGAAATGTACGCGACGCGTGTAGTTTGAGCAATACTCGACTTTTTTCCTTGAAAAAACGAGTAGGTCAGTATATCAGTTCAAGATATATAATCGAACAGGTTCGCCTTCATTTACGGTCCGCTTGACTGCCGTTGCTATTTTTGAACGTATATGAATATAGAGAATTCCGACAGATTCCGGAAATTCGAGGCATTCCAATTAGGAAAATCGATATCAAATTACATGCTTGATTTAGCCCTTCCATAACTGCCAAAAGATTTATTTATGATGTTCGAATCTACAGCGCAGCAGTATTCTCTGTAAAATATTATTACCGCGAAATCTCATAAAATCTGCGCGCAACAATAGCGAAATTATGATTGAGAGACTCGAGAATAATCCGCATAATTATGCGATATTATGTAATAGAGAATATCGATTTACGTTAAAATCAATAATTCATAATTTCCCATCCTCCCCCATATCCCCAAATAAATTGTACATACGTATAATTAATTTATGTCATCGTGCGCGTCTTGTCGCAAATACAATTAATTAATATTTCACTGTATTGATTAGATCTATATTTTTTTATTGATGGAAATATAACAAAGTTTCTCATACTTTTATCCACTCCTACTCATTTCCCTCGTGATCTTAAATTAAAAAGTTCTCGGCGCCTACGATTTCCGAAGCCTTAACTCACTTTTCGGGTATTATTCTTTAATGCTGGACTCCTTATTCAATTTGGATTTTTTTTAGCGAAATTGTTAAAGAGTTATCATTTATCGCAACCTTAATAATTTTTAGCATATATCTTTGCAATTGTACTTGAAATAAAATTAAAATTTCATTAAATTCTACCTGGGATTTAATTGAGAAATGTTTTATCATCATGTTTGAAGCTCTCTTTGTTTCGCGAAAAGAGAGACTTTGCCTTTCAATCGCGTGTGACTTGAAAACTATTAATTAGCGCTTCGACATTTTTGCCGAAGACAAATCTGCACATCATCTTTTTGAAAATACACTTTTCAAAATTTGTGCAGATGAGATAATAAGATAAAAAGAGCAAAAACTCACGTTGACTGCTACTGCGTCGTATGATGTTTTCCAGGAACGTGTTTTGGGGGGCTACCAGGCCCCTGCGGCCCCCTGGCATCCTTTCTTCGTTGAATGGTCCCAGATCCTGGTCGCTGCGGTGGCTATCAGGATCTCGGCCAGCCTGTACCGGCTAGAATGATCTCAAGCCGCCCGCGACACATGATGAAAAAAATCCTTCGGTATCTTCCTGCCGCCTCTAGGATGGTCGAATCTTACCTCGGATGAGTATCTCTCTCTCGCGTAACAAAAACGACGGCACACTTCACGCACTCGAATTCATCATCGCGATTCATTTAGACCGGTAGTACATATATATAAGCGCGAAAATGGTCCGGCGACGGCACAAGTTCGAGAGATAAATACGGGAAACGAGTTTTTATATGATTTTTGCGTAACCGTGTACAACAACAAGCTGGTCCTCTTCGCAGAACGAGCGCTCACACAGTTTTCCAGAAAAATTTTACAATTTTCGCGGCACTCTCTCTCGACGAGCGACAGCAAAAAGCGCTCAGTAATTTCCCATCGTCACTTCCGGCAAAAATCGATCGAAACACTCTCTCCTTGTTGCTTGTGGCACTTGGGACAAGTTTCAGATTTTTTATTTTTTTTTATGTTTCGTTTCGTCGCGATTTCTAAATCAGCCAAAACTTTCGAAAGGACGAAGGAGGTCCCGAATTCCTCGGAAGATTAATCCTGCCATGGATTTTCCGGTGCCGTTTATCGCCGCCTTCGCTTCCCATTAGATAGCCGATCGAACGATAGAATTCCTTCCCGGACAGTCGACAATTCTCTTCAAAAATGAACGATGACGGGGGATGGGATCGACGACTCTTCTTTTGTCATCTGAGTGACGTCCCCCTACCGAACGTCATCGCGGCGGCTCGACACGGGACAGCTACGAGAATCAATGAGAATTCCCTCGACGACGACGATGAGGAGGAGCGGATGATTTCGTAGGGTTCAATCGTCTCGGGAAAAAAGGCCGGCCGGGAAAACCGCTTTCTCGAAAATTCACTCGCGAAAATTGACACGTGCCCGACACGTGTTGCCGCTCGCTCGTTTGACAGTCGACCGAAGGTCGAAGGAAGAAGACTCGGTCGAGCGATTATCGGGAATCGTTTCTCGAGCTCGGTTCCTGCCGGTCGTCGGCTTATCCCTCCGCTATCCTTCCGGATCCTCGATTTTACGAATCGGATTGTACACGGTGATCGACGTACGGGGTAGCTGCCAGCGATGCTCGACGGGATTAGCGTGTTTATCGACCCGGAGGACCGATCGGCGACCGGCTCGCCTTCGAATTCATTTATCGATTCGCACGCCCGATGCTCGTCCGGAACTCCAGCCGCACGTGCCTGCCAGACCTCGTTTATCGACTCGGCGTCGAAGACGACGGCCGTCGTTGTCGATCTATCGACCGGCCCGGTCGTCAGCGATTCGCCGAATCCGCTCGGAGTGAATATCGGCCGGAAGTGGCCGATCGACGGGCCCCTGTCGTCCTTCTTCTCCTTCTTCTTCTTCTTCTTCTTCTTCGTCTTATCCGCGCGCCCGGGTTGGCGTCGACCGGCGACGTCGCGTGTCCTCGACGGTGCTCCCGGAAGTGTCGTCGGACGATGGCGGACGATGGTGCACGAGCGATGACCCATCTAACCGCAATCCTTCCAAGTGATCGCCCGCGCGGCGACGGTGACGAGTTGGCGATGACGACGACGACGACGACGACGACAGCGACAGGTAACGTGACGATTGCGCCGATTTACCCGCAACGTCGTTCTCCACATCCTCGGCGTCCTCCTCGGCGTCCGTGCAGGCGGTACCCGCGGAGGAGGACATCCCTCGGGGAGGATGGACCGGATGTGGGACGTCGACTGCCGACAGTCACATGACCATCTCGAGAGAGAGAGACTTTCGACTTCGACACTCCACAGGAGGTCTCGTCCTACGACAAGTCCCTGGTGTTCTCCAACAAGATCGGTTATTCGCGGGGATACTTTTCAGGGTGATCGATGACCGAAAGATTGACGATGGTGGAACGTTTTCTGTAAATAGAAAAATAATTGTTCCCGTGAGCATGAAAATAGCTCGATATATAAGTTCCCGAAAATTTAGCGATATTAAAATTAATAATTGGCATAATTTAAAGAAAATAAAAATTTAAAGATATATTGTAATATCATTTATAGTAAAATTTCATCTGATAAATATGGGATAATCTACGTGTAAAAAAATTTCGACAACTTCGGGAGATCATTTTAAATAAAAAATATTATATAAATATGAATATTAAATGTTTTTTTTTTTATAATTGTAACTAGATATTAAATCTATTATTTATTACTGCATTAAAGACTTTGATTTCTTGCAGTTCTACAATTAATTGAAATAGAATCTATATTTATATAACATTTTTAGCTGTCAAAGTTTTTCACACTCGTAGCTCAACCTGTATTTCGGATATAGACGACTTTCGAAATGGCGTTTCGTATTGCAAGATAATTTTATTCCTATAACGTATGACTTTCCGATTCTCCGGAGTTCGGCGTTTTATCTCTCGTAAAAATTCTATTCGCGCAAAAATCGACTTTGTTTCTCTGGTTCGCGACTGTATTCCGAATAATGCGCTCCGAGTCGGAAGAAATACAGCGGTCCAACTTTTAATGTCACTTGAGAACTTCCTAATACGGACATTCAAACGCGAATCGTTGCTGCGTCGATTCAGCCTGTTGCCAACGATATACAGCGTCTTCGCTGATATCTAGAGTCGAATCTTATGAACTCCGAAACGAGACGTTTATACACGCGTATGTCGTCCTGCGTTTTGTCGGTCGATCGCGCTATAAATATCGTATATAAAATATATGATATGACACCTCATACATGGCATAACATGTCATCAAATCTATAGTCTCTATACAGCTTTGCATATCAATCAATTTTATAGAATATACATTTCACGTACATATTATCAAAATTCCATCGTTTATTATTAATAAGTTATTACGTTGTTTCGTAAATTTTGATGAATTATGTAAATGTAGCAATATTTTTGTGTGAGATGATCGAATTATAAATAAAAAAATTAATAAAAATAAATTTTAATTATAAATAATTTAAAATATTAATAAATTATAATTTAAATTATAATTTACTTGTTATTAAATTATATATAAAAATTAAATATATATTAAATATATATTATTATAAAATTATAAATATTTAATAATTATAAAATATAAAATAATATTCATTATTTCTTTGTGATCGAATTATGTAACATCAAAAGATACAATTTTTTATAATTATATTTTTATCATTATTTTACTTTTCGCGATTAACATTCATCGCACACGAATTATGAAATATATCGTGCTAAGAAACACTTGGGATCGGCCGACCTCTAACTACTTGAAATATACACATCGAGTATCGAGATATACCTGGTGGTTAAAATAAAAGCAGGATTGCTCGATATAAACTTGCGATTCGATCGTGAATGGTTGTGTTTAACTTTAACCCGAGAAATATCGTTTGACAAGGTTTCATTTATGTAATCCATCATCCGAGTCGCGCATATTTTCTTTCGAAAATAACATTGAAGCGCAAGGTTGCAAATCGCGAGAATACTATAACGGAGAATGTAGCGAGACGACCCTATCGTGACAAGATATATATCCGGTAAACTTGAATCGCGAACTTTGCACTATACCCGTGATTATTGTCGCGACACAAGGTTGCCGATTACTTCCTCTCGCGCGTCTATTGTAACATCGTTGCTCCTCCTTCATGTTTAATTTCGAATCGATTGCTGGCGGTTTACACCTACGTGTGTATGTAGGTACGTGCCGCTACTTGAATAGCTCTGATAATTCCTAGTCGCGGCGCTTTAGCGAAGGTGGATCCGCATCCTTACGCGAGGTGGATCTAGGCTGTTTATAGAAGCGCTAAACTAAACAATGGCTATCTATATCTGGCGTATAATATTGGCGCTTAAATCGATCTATTATTAATCTTCGCGGGTTATATCGATCGCTCTACATCTCTAACAATATAACTTGTTACGTAAAATATAGAGAGTAAGATTACTATTTTTTTTTTTTTTTTTATAGATTTTCCTTGATCTTTGACGCGTAAAAATTTTCTCCAAGTTACATGTATTTTATGTAAAGAAAACTAACTTACGGAGATTGTGAGAGAGAACTGAATGGAATCGCTATCGAAGGCTGTCGAGATAGAGAAGAACGCTTTGTTAAAGGGATAATACACCTTCCTTCACAACGAAAGTTGATGGAAGAATAATAACAATCTTTTCGTCTCTCTGAGCGCCGGTCCTTGTTCTCTTTCCCCTCTCCCTTTGTGTAATAAGACACACCCCCACTACATCATATTGACATACCGCCGTAAGTATGTGTAAATGTAAACAATGAGACACGTGCATCGCTATATATTTCTTACACAGTTATTCAATATTATATTTTTATATGAATTCAGCACATTTTTCTACAAAAATCACTGCAAATTATTATATTATACCATTAGAAATTGTTAAAGGTTTTTTTATATTAATAATAAAAATATATATATAAAATATGATAAATAAAAGTTTTGAAAATTTAATTTAATTGATTATACCATTATACATTACTGTAAATTATTATAATAGTTTATAATATGCAATACTATTGCAAATTATTAAAGCTTTTTCATATTTTTTATATTAATAATAAAATAATGTAATATATATATATATGTATATAAATATAAAATATGATAAAATAGATACAAGTTTTGAAAATTTAATTTGATTTAACTGAATTTTTTTAAATTTATTTAATTAATTTAATTGATGATCACTACAAATATTATATTAGTTACACTATTGCAAATTATTACAGATTTTTTCATATATGTATATTTCCAAGGGAAAATTTTCGTTCGATTTCAGCATTGGTCAAACAACGTTTTGCTCATTTAACAAGCGTGGGAACGAAAATCCACATGCTGGTTGGAAAATAAATTTGTCTCTCCTCGACACAATTTTGCGAAAATCACGAATATTGGCGCAAGAAATAATCGACAGTGCTGTTTTATCCCGCCCTCTCAATTCTCTTTATGTTGGAATTGCTTTGACCAATCCTCGTGTAAAAAGAGGATCGACCTCCTTTCCGGTCCGCTTGCTTTTGCCCTCCTCGAGATATCAGCGAGATGCAAGAGCGCCAATGACAATGTTAAATCTGCGTTTCCGACGGGCTTACTTTTTGCGAGCGTCGCGAATTTCCGCACATGTGTCCGCTCCTCGTCACAAATGCGAGCAAAACCCTTCTCGTCAATGTTTTTTTTTATTCATTCCACGCAACATGCCGTGGGACGATTGTTTTGTCATGCGCGCGAAATTGCGAAATGCATACATCAAAAACGCGATCATGCATTATGCATTCGATACCATGAGCTATAAAATATGTATGAAATAATATTATTGGTACTTCATATAAAGTGTGAATAAGAAATTGAACAGTTCACAAAATGTATGTAGTAAAGCATATATATTTCATATATTTTTATATTAATATAAATAATGTAATATAAAAATATGAGATAGATTAAATAAAAGTCTTGATAATTTTTTTAACTGATTATACTATTACATATTACTGCAAATTATTATTAGTTATAATATATTAATTGTAATAATACAAATCATTACAAGTTTTTTCATGTATTTTTTATATTAATATAAAATAATTTGTGATACAAAAATATGATAGAAAATAATATAATATATATAAAATATGATAAAATAAATAAAAGTCTTGAGAATTTAATTTAATTGATTATTATTTTATCAGTTTTATACTATTGCAAATTATTATAAGTTTTTTTATATAAGTTATATATTTTTTTTATATTAATATAAAATAATATAATATATATAAATAATATATGTATATTATATATTATAAATATATAAAATATATGATAAAAGAAATAAAAATTTTGAGAATATAATTTAATTGATTAGATCCAATTACATTACTGCAAATTATTATATTGCAAATTATTGTGGTGCAATTATATGTAGTGCCCGATTTATTTCTCTGTCGTTTATATATATATATATATACTTGCTGGAGATATATCTGCTTTAAGTGAAAGCCGAAAGCGACGGTACCCGAAGTTCGCAAAGAGCGAAACTTTGCTTGATGCAAAACGCGAAGTTCGTTCTCTCGCCACTATTCGCGATAAGACGAGAGAGTGGCGGCGATGTATCGCGACGTTCATTAACTTACGAGCACCCGCTGCGGGAAACCAACGGGATAGGAAGTCCCGAGCATACCTGCGAGAGAGTTCGGTGTCTCAAAGGAATAACTGTCTCTTTCATGTCGAATAACGAGAAGTGGAGGAAAGTGATAATCCGATGATTTTTCCTCAAACGTCGCGGAGAATCCCAAAACAAATCTGATGTCATAAAAATACTCTCTCTAATTAAATCAGAATAAATTTCTGAGATATATAAATAATCGTTTATCTCTCTTTTTTTCCTTATCTCAGAAACATTTATTCATGCAATTAAAAGGAATCTATTTTTCATCATTCTACAGCGGGATGCTGAGTTATTAAATTCGAAAAAAAAAATAAAATAAAATTAGAGTACATAACTTAATTCTCTATTTATGGGAAAAGATAAATGATAGATATCTCTCTCTCTCTCTCTCGCTCTCTTTCTCTACGAGTTAATAAATTTGGGCAAACTAGACGAAGCGTCGCGCGCATTTATGTAGATGAATGGATGCAAGTCGGTTAATAATTATCTAATGCGCAGATCAATTTTACTTAGAAAATTTATAGCGACGTAAAACGAATTTTATGATATACTACGCGATATGATCTGAAAGCGATGCACCGCGAGAAGCTCTTAAGGCAGCGCTTTTCAATCTAGGTTGACACTTAAAGTAACCGCTAAGATAAAATGGGGAATATAAGTGGGAAAACACAAACCATTTAACGATCAGGAAGGCGATATTACCGTTTGTTCGAATTGGAATAACAATCATTCCCGATCACTTATCGACTCTCTGATTCCACTTGTAATGCAGTCTATAGATAACAAACCTTGTTGAAAAGTATCGAATAAAGCGATGTAAACGTTTAAAATTAAAATGCGAGCTTGTGTGCGCACAAAAATTAATTCCTTTTTTATTTCAGAAAAATAAAAAAAAAAAAAGAAAGAAACCTCTTTCTCTCTAAAACAACTTTTCTGCCTATCGCGTGTCCTATTTATTTGCACCAGCATATCATAAATCATAAATCATAGCGGTACGAAATCGAAGTTAACAATGCGAGTGAATAATTTATTCGAGAGAGAGACAAATCGTTCCTCGATGTGTCATCAGGAGCTTCTCGATTGAAAAGACAATCAAAAATTTTCTCGCGACAGAGACATTTATTTGCAAATCGTGCGTATCGGCGACTTCTGAAAATAGTTCAAACGCGGTTAGTTTCTTCAGGATCCCAGATGGTCGTCGCGTGTTTATTTTTCCGCAGAAGGACCACCTGGAGTGTCGAAGTAAAAGGCTTCGAGTACACTTGAAACCGACTACACGGGTTAGGTGGATGCCGCGAGATGTAGCAGTCCCCGAAGAAGGAGTTTCGAGTGGCATCCTCAGTGAGATAAAGAAAATTCCGGAAAATTCCTTCGAACGCGTCCCAAGATTATCGTGAACCTTATCAAGAATGCTCATCTCTATATAACAATATTTTTTTCTCTTTTTTTTTTTTTAGCACAATAACTACATTATAGATAAGCATCTAATGATAAATTAAATTCGCAGATTGGATAACGAAATAAAGAAAGATTTTCAAGGATGATTATTCTAAACACGCGATTAAACGAGAAATTGAACGAATTGCATCTCTGAACTCTTCTCGCTATTATCACGCGCGATGAAAAAAAAAAATATATATATATATATAATCTTAATTATAATCCAGAAATAGAGGTAAGAGAAAGGCATTGAAAAGTTGGCGCAAGTGCATGTAATAATAAAGATGAATGTAGACATTCGAGCGCGTTGGAATCTATAATAATCCCCATGTGAGCGTATTTCGCATTAAAGATTAAGCTTGTTTTTACAAGTTGATGCGAAATCGACCGAAAAGGAAACGTTGACTCTTTGCAACCTCGACACCGTTGTCTCGATATCATCGTCGTCGACGTCCTCGTCGTTATGTGACATTTCCAATTTGTCCCAGTTTACAGGATAGGTGCACTCATGCCTCGCGTGCACGGGCGAATGTTACCAATATTAGAAAAGGGAGAGAGAGAGAGAGAAAGGCCGAGTTCGCCCGGATTTACAAGAATTCTAATATCGCCTGAAGGTCGGCCTAAAGTGGAAAAGTAGTTCGCGCACAATCGATTAGCTTAGTTTCGCGCTAAAAAAAAAGGACTAAGCTCGCCTAAGGACGCCAACAGCCGACCGCGATGATGTCCGTATCGCGCTAAAATAACAATTATAACGTACACAGAGAGGGTCTGTGACAAGTGCAGTGTAGGTCGCTGAAGAAACTTTACTATGCTTTCACGCTCGCGTGAAATACGCGATGATATTCAAGGAAAGAAAAATATTCGCAAGTTAAACGTCAAATTTTGAATTTTTTTGATACTCCTGTCGTACGTCAAGATTACTCAATTAGCTGTAGCGACAATAATAATTATTTAAGATAATAATTATTTAAATTATAATTATTTATATAAATCGTTTTTATTTTATTTATATAAATTATTTAATATTAAATAAATTATCTATATATAAATTAAATTTATATAAATAATTACTTAAAATGATTTCTATATTAAAATTTCTTATAAGTATATTATATGTTATGTCCTCTTATTATCGTGTCAAGCCGGCTTTTCCAGCGATAAAATTGGACATGACAATGAAAGAACATAAAATATGATACATTTATATATAAAAGAAATTTTAATACAGTACAATAAATACATATATTCAATATATTACAGAAATTCTCAGTGAATCTGAGAAAATAAATTGTTTTTATCATTTTTATTTACACTGCGAGATAAATTCTGGAAATAAATTCTAAAGTAAAAGAAGATATCACCTCTAACGCAATAGTATGTTACTACGAGCAAAGAAGGAAAAGAGAAATATATCGCGTCTTCCTATCACATTCCTTCTTTCGTATAGTTTCTTTTATATGGATATCCTCGGTAGAATAAATACGCGTTGTTATCTGTCTACTACAAGACTCTGCTACAATTCCAGTAAATTTCAAAATCGGGCTCCATGTATATATCCAACGCAATTTCTAATCTTGCACGAATCTCTTATTCATGCAATGATTGAACATCTATCGTGCCTACATAGATTTTTATCCGCTCGCAAGTCTGAGACTGTTTTTCGCGTTATAATATATTGTTAATATAAACGAAGAATGTATACAACCTCGGCACGATTTAAAAAATGCATCACACGCTGATCGTCGTCAGAGAATAAACGTTTTTTATACATATATTTTATATATATATTTTTTCTACTGTATATATATAAATATTTTATATATATTATTTATTATATACATATATATATATATATATCGTTACATATATAAATTTATTAATAAATTGAAAAGGGGGTCTAATATATAAATACAAAATCAAATATGAAAACGGCTAATTAGAGTCAGAGGCAGATATTAGGCGCAACAAAATCGTTTTTAAATTCCTCTCTAATTACAAAGGAAGAAGCGAAACGTTCAAAATAATTAGAGAGAAATTTAAAAACAATTTTGTTGCGACTAATATCTGGCTCTTATTAGCCTCCTTTTTTTCATACCTGATTTATATATTTATATGTATATGTACAAAATATCGATCTCGCGAGAAGCGCGTTTTTTTTTTGGCCCGACACGTTTTACTACCTTTTTTTATCTCCTCTAGAGATCGATCGCTCCGCGAGGTACTTTTCTCAGTCGTTGGTCCACGCCATCATCTACGTAACCGCCGAATGACCCCGTTGAGACAAGCCTTGTTGGACGAGAACGATTCTACCAAGCCTCCTCGCAGCAAAGTATAATGCAAAAAATTTCAGCGAGCGAACTCCCTTCTCTCTCTCTATATAAGAGTTGTTAAATTCAAGGGCGCATCTGCGCTCTGCTTCTCGTGGGCAGAGTCCCACACAATTTCCCCGCAGCGTTCTAAAGTGAAATGAAAATGCGAATGCAAAATAACAGAACGCCAGTCACCGCATCAACATTTTATTCCTCGGTCAATTCGGAGCACACCTTTTATTCTTCCTCTTCTGCAATAGTTTACTTTATAATTGCGCGCTGCGCATACAAACCGGGCAATCGATGCGATATATAATGTATTAATGTACGGAGAAGTGCATTAAAATTTCCCCAGTGCCCCGCAAAAGTATTTAAGAAGCGAATATAATAAGTCGGAGGAAAAAGATCTCCGCGATCTGTACAATTGACCTAAGAAACGAATAAAGGAACACCGAAAAAAATGTTTTCTTGAAATTCATACTTAATAAGTCCTCTAATAGATATTCTTAATAAATAAGGATATTTCCGTCTTTACGTGATGCTTTTTGGAATATCCTCTTAAATTAAGAATATATTCTTAATTTTTTAGTATATGTATATTCTTGCACGTTAAGAATATCTAATAAGAAAATATCTAATAAGAATATCTCTTTTTAGAGGATTTTCCTCTTAAATTAAGAGGATCCTTTTGGCGCCTACTTTAGTGGAAGATACTATAAAGATAAGTGGCATATACTTAAAATGAGAGTACAATTTTTTCGGTGAAGTAAAAAAGAAGGAAGACAACGCTTGGTTTCCGCGTTCGAGCTAATAATTCCGCCATTAACAGCTCGCGCAAACATGAAAAGTTGTCTTCTTCCGTTCTACAACGAAGGATATCGAATCGCGCCGCGATCGATAATCGGGCAGTTACATCGACCTATGCTGACAGGGAGTAGATGCGGGGAGGAATAACGCGCTTCGCTGTTATAAATTGACAGAAGGGGAAAAAAATCGATCGTCCCGAGCACGACTTTTGGACGTGTCCCCTTTTGCCTTTTCGGCCCTTACTCCCGGCTTTTTCCGCGCAAACGGGAGATACGATCCCTACAGTCACCTTGTAAGTGGGATTCGATTCGCCATTAGCGTTACTTTAGCCGGACTACCCTATCCTATCCCGGCTGATGTGCTCGGAAGGAAGAGCGGCTTCTCATTTCAAAAGGGGCATATATCGATCGACCTTTCTACACCCCCTACAACGGAAGGTATAGGTACGCCCTTCCTTCTTCCTTGCGTTCACCTTGCACCGACTACCAGTAGGAATTTGTCCCGTCCTCGGATAATCCTCGCCGAGTCGCCTGTTGACATTCTACGATCTCCTGAATTCGACGTGGAAGCAACGTGGAATCTATCGGATCATGTCGGATTCTCGAAGAATGTATTTCGTCGAGAGCGAATCCGATCCGATATATATCTCTTAACGAAGATAGAAAACTAAAAGTTATCTTGCGACACGTAACGTGGCGAGAAGAAAAGAAATTCGATGTGTCTCAAACTCGAAAATTCGCAGTGACGTAATTAAATTGGAATTTTCTTCGAATGTTCGCGTGACCGCATATAGACATGTTTCTCGGATGCTCGGACTTTTCCACAGTTTTCTTTCGCCGATATACTTTGAAAGTTAATCAGCCAAGGCCACCGCTTGAGCAGCAGAAGCTCGCGACAAAGCGATTTTGGTCGATCGCCTAAATCAGCGTCTCTCTAGACTATTCTAAGGCCTGGACCAGGACTGATGAAAGATTATAAAAACGGAAGATGATTTTCTTCTTTGCCCCAGCTACTTTCAATCGAGCCTTTTATCTCTCGCATCAGAGCGCGGTTGATGTAATTTATACAAGAGCGATTCGCAAAGTCCTTCAAAGCTCATTCCAGATGGTTTTTCGATATTTCGTTGCTTGAAATATCTCGGCGAACAAGGCATGCGATTTGCTTCGCAAAATTTTTCTAACTTTATCATAATACGATATAAACGCGAAAGCAATTATTTAAACGTAATACCAAAGATTTAAAATTCTGCAAAATTTTGAATGAAACGTTACATTATAATTGAACGATTTTAATATCTAATATTGTACAAATAAAATTAAATAAATAAGAATCATCCTCGTGTGTGCATCTATAATTTTGAATATTAATTCACCAAGATTTTATGTCGCTTCAGTTAATACAAAAGAATTATCAATGACTGATAATAATTATCCAATTGTCATATTTCCTGTCTCTCGAAACGTTAAAATTTATTTTGCAGCCCATCGTTTCAACAATAACAGGAATTATTTTGTTCGGAAAGAACTCTTTGAAGAGAGTTTGCTGTGAATATATTGTTATACGTAAATATGTGTAGATATAATATATAATTCGTGTATTATCGAATTAATTTACCAAATTAATACGCGATTCTATAATCGATTGCTACAACTTGGAGAAATATTATTTCACGTATCTATTAATTCGATCAAGTTAAAAATAAATTTTTATTTTTAAAGAAATAATAGAATTTTAGGTATTGGGGAAAACAAAATTGACAAGAAATTGCTAAAATTGTGTACATAAAAAAGGATAAAAAAATATAAGGATACACAGAGAGAATTTCCTCTTAGAATTTACCAACATCTATCACAATAAAATATAAAATATGTTTGATTAATTTTACTAAAAGTAAAATTTACTAAAAGTAGGTATGGTAAAATTAATCAAACATATTTTTAAAATTCTTTCCATACCATATTGTGCCACGACAATTTTCAGGGTAAATTCTAAGAGAAAATTCTCTCTGTGCATGTATTTATATAAACGCGATTTTTTTTGTTAAATAATAATCATCCCTATTCCTCATCTCTCGAAAGCATTCGAGCCACGTGTGCCTATGTGTCACGCTCGATACCGATTATATCACGTATGACGTGATATCGCCGAGAGTAAAACGCGTCGTAAAGAGGTTCTCTTAACCGCGGAATGTAACGAGAGAACACGGTTTCGCCTCGCGTGTATAGGAGACGTCGCGTGAATTAATCGTCCTCGCGAGTATATACATACATTTAAGCGAGAGGCCGGAGGCGCCGCTATCTCTCTCGCGACGTCATTCGAGAGAACGTGCATAAATACCGTCGGCCCAGCGAAATAACGTCGCGCGTGACGTGGGACGTGGTTGAGAGCAGAGCGACGAAAAAGCCGAATTACACAATTCCTTATTCCGACGTCCTTCGGAAGGATGCAGCGGTGTCGCCGGCGACTGCTGTCGTCGTCGTCGTCTCGACCTCCCACGTATGAAGATGAGAGAGAACGTTTCTTATACCCCCGTGTCTCTTATTGTAAGGAACAGCGCTCGAGTTTGCGGCTCGGGATCTCAAGTGTACGAATTTTCGCTAAATTCGGGAAACGTGCACTGTCGTGAAATAAAAATGTAAAACGCGAAACAATATGAAAATACATAAAGCATTTACTCTCGATAGAAGCTGAGGAAACGTCAATAGATAAGAATAACGCGTCATTCGATTGAAACGTCATTTTTATAGATTTATTAACTGTTGCGTCTACCTATCTAAAGAATAAGAAAATAAAAAAATAAGAAAATGAAAGAATTTCAAGAATTTAATTTAAATTTAAAGAAAGTAAAGAACAATTTCAAGTGCGAGAGATTAATTCTTCGAGGTAAGTGAGAATCATGGTTTTTTTCAGAATTTATTACGTTACTTAATTATTTTACTAAAAAAAAAATTCGTAACTACGTGATAATAATTATGACAACTTCTATACAATAAGAGAGATAAATTATTGGATGAGAAAATAAAGAATAAAAATTTGTATTTACTTTTCGCAGTAGATAGCCTGTGCAACATCATTAATAAGTCTATTTCAGTTTCAGTAACGCAAGAAATCTGTACTTTAATGGAGAGTGGAATGAATTGTATCATAGACTTGTAATTAAGACGCGAAAGCATAATGTTTATTATATACATAAGGAAACGCTGTATTAATATTAATTTAACAGCTTACTCGTTGTCGTGGAGATTGATCCACGGGACATTCGTGTAAAATTACACAGACATTACAAATTGTCGCGCAGAAGAAACAGATAGAGCTCGCTGAAATCAAGTTACAATTCAAAGTCGCGTCCGGAAAAGAGTAATCGGAATGCGAAAGGAAAAAAGTATCCACTGAAAATTAACTGCTCGCTACGGCTCGCTATAAATTTCCACGTGTTTTAATTTCTTCTTTGTAATGTGCTTGACCTATTTTCACAAACTCGATCCGATATTTGAATGACACGATGGCTGTGCAAAAAAAACTGCAACGACTTCGCACCGACCGTAAAAAAAATCGCGTTTATATAAATACATATATTCTCCTCCATTTTTTCATCCTTTTATAAATACAGCAATCTGTTATCAATTTTGTTTCCCATAACATTGTTCTATTGTTTATTTAAAAAGAAAAATTTGTGTTTTTCAATTTGATTGAATTAATAGATATATGAAATAATATTTCTTCAAGTTGTAGCAATCAATTAAATAAAATTATGTATTAATTCGGCAAATTAAGATACACGAATCATATATCTACATATTTACATCACAACTTTTCAAAAACTTTCTGAACAAAGTAATCCCTACTATTGTTGAAACTATAGGCTACAAAAAGCGCAAGAAATAAAAATTAAAAGAAACAAGTTTATTTGAAATTAGACGTCTGAAATTTATTTGTTGATCAAATTTGATACGCTTCAAGATAGCAATACGAATTACGACGAGTTGAGCGAGCTAGAATTAAACCGACGATAAGATTAAAAGACGCATTGTCTTAATGCGCGAAATACAATACAAAGATAAAAGACAACTGGTAGCGATCGGTGTGAAATGCAAATTGTAGTTAGTCCGCGAGATAGTATGTGTATATACACGATTCTCGATATTTCCCTCGGGAAGCAAGCAAATTCATAACGCAATCTACGGAAGAATAGAAAGCTGCCGAAAAAAATCGTAGAAAATAAAGGACCGAGCGATCGTCGTTATATACATGTATTCTCTTAGAATTTACCCTGAAAATCGCGGGACAATATGGTATGGAAAGAATTTTATAATAATTTCTTTGATTAATATTTATCACAATAAAAATAATAACATCTATTACAATAAAATATAAAATATGTTTGATTAATTTTACTATGCAGTTTAGTAAAATTAATCAAAAATGTTTTATATTTTATTGTGAAAAAGATATTATTTTTATTATATGATAAATATTAATCAAAGAAATTCTCATAAAATTCTTTCCATATCATATTGTCCTACGATTACAATGATTTTCAGGGTAAATTCTAAGAGAAAATTCTCTCAGTGTAGATATACAATTTATAAAAAAAAAAAAAAAAAAATATATATATAGTATATGTATGTATATATCTTGAATCACCAGCAGACAGGGTTTTTATATACGACTATACTCGTGAAGACAATATTCAGAATGTATGTCAGGGAGGAAACTCACAGCAGGAAGTTTTTGGCATTCGGTCGATATGCCAGGACGAATTGGCGAAATGTTATACGGAAGCTCAAGGGAAGATATACTTCTCGCGAAAGGATTTTTGAAAATTCCTACGTCGAGCAGAAATGGGCAAGACATTACAAATGGCGCGCACGTAAAACTTGCAATATAATTTATCCGTAAAAAAGAAAGATCCTTTCCTAAGGAGACATCCTTAAAAAGGAAAGATAGCAATATACATGTGAGCGTAAATAAAACTACAGAAATTATTCATAAGATGGAGTGTAAAAAAAAAGAGTTAATTAATAACCAATATATCTCGACAAAATGTAATGTAAACTTATTGATTCGTAAACATATTTCGATGACGAGAGAAGAAAGAAAACTATTAAATTTCAATTGTAAATATGCCATGTGTCGATAAACTTATAAAATCGAATCGATAGTGTATAACGGATGGGCGATGAGCGAAAGGTAAAATTGGAAATATTTCTTTGTATAAAAAAAGATAATCTAGCGTGACAGTAAAGGGTAAACGAAAACGCCGAGCGGAAAAGCTTGTGAGGATTTTCCACGTTTGATCGATCGACGGGAACTGAATGAAAGTTCGGACTGTTCATCTATTTTTCTTTTCTTTCTTTTTTTTTTATAGTACTAATCTGATCAAATCAGCTTCACTTATACCCGACATTTACAGATGAAAACTTTACAGATGCAATCATATCGATTGTTTACCACAATTGTTTTGCAAACTTTATATAAACATGGGAGTGTTATTTTTATTCCATTGTAAATATTAGTGTTGAATAATATTTAAAATTACAAAGGGGAGATTATACGTCAAATGTTAATAGTGACACTTAATTAATTATAAGAAACAATTACAAAAATACTCGTTAAATTGAATTGACAATTTTCGCTTTGTGTGCGATTCGAGAAATAACTTTGTCAAAGAAAGTTCATAAGAGAAAGAGAGAGAAGGAATAATCCGTGCCAAAGCGGTTGGAGCGTAAAATAATTTCCTCTTGTAATATTATTAACGAGAAATTGGTTTAAGATTAGCCCACTCTTTCTTTCATGGATACTGATCAATAAACCGTAACTTCTTGCTTCACTTGAAGAGAACTTCTCTTGTCATTTAAATAATCCTTTTTAAAACACGCTCGATATTTGAATAATCCTTTTTAAAAACATCATTTTCCAAAAGTGTTGGCAATCTTGTGTGACCGACCGAAAAGTTCGAGTAACAATCTGTTACAACCTGTTACAAGTTCGAAAAAGCAACCTGTTACGATTGATGTATCACATAAAATTAGACAGAATATTTATATTTTTTTCGAATCAATACGCAGATTCACTGATTCAGATAAATCAATTACAATTATGTAACTCGATCGAGTTGCAAATTTTTTAAATTTTCTATTTAAGAGACTGCACGTCTCGTGGATGCTATTTATTTCTCCTTCCATCTGCATCGTGCAATTTATTTTTTCATCGACTTATTATTATCGATATGCAAAGGTGGAAATAACGAAAACGGAATCGGAAGCATTTTGCGTCGCTGAATAAATAAAGAAATTCTATTTGCGATTTGTACAAAGTTCCGATTGTTTCTATTTATAAGTTTATTACATGTCGCAAATTTTATACAGTTTCCTCCCCACGTGTACGATAATAAAGTTTCTTCCACCTTTGTTACGTCACGCATTTTCGAGAGAAATCGCTCCTTCGACGAAAGGAAAAAGAAAGACATCCACGTTCACAATTTTTTATTCCTAATGTCAACAAGAACTTGGTGTACATTGTGGACAGAAGACACATGATAAATTAGCTCGGTCTGTTAACGACCATCATGTACTTGTAAGCCTCAATGAAGCACGAACCGCAGCTGATCGATCAGGAGAATGTTAAGCTATCAGGGTTCAAACCCTAGTAGCCTTAATTGATGAAACTTGGCGGATCTACCATCGACTTCCGCGTCTCTCGCCTTCTTGAGGGCAAGAGATTGAAAGACTATTCAGGTGCAATCGACTATGATACGTTCCGATCTCTCTCTGTCTCTCTCTCTCTCTCTCTCTCTCTCTCTCTCTCTAAGCCCGTCCTCGATAAGCAAGGGCGGCAATGCCATCGTGGCTTTCCACATCGATGCGCGAGTGCACGCAACAACCTCTCATCGCCATAATTCGCGCGTTACATATGTCCCGATTTAATTACCGTGTCGAAATCCACTAGACAACATATTACAAACGCGTCGCGCGTACCGATTGTCATTTTACATCGCGAAATAACGATTTTGTAATTACTTTCGAGCACAAAACGCCCTATCAAGATGAAATCAATTAACGAGCGATATAGAAACATCGTTGTTTGCCCGTTCAACCATAATGGAATTGCAGTGTGTTAATTGATTCGACAAGCATGAAAATACTTAAAATCGCACGTTTGAAAAAGCAGCGAATATCATGAAAAATTCATTAACTAAGACTTTAGGCTCTTAATATGAAATATATATTTAAATTTCAACGAACAGAGGAAGAAAACAATTATTGCTGTAAGAAAATCTATGTCCTGTGCATACAACAAACTTTAGCATAAAATTTTTGGTACTGTAGCAAGAAATTAAATAAATCTCGAATTGAGATTTTTATTTAATTTCTTGATATCATACCAAAAAAATTTTGAGCTAAAAAATTTATGCTAAAGTTCGTTTTGCACAGGCCACACATTTTCTTGCAGCACGATACTAAGAAATTAAATAAATCTCAAATTAAGATTTATTTAATTTCTTGATACCGTAGCAAAGAAAATTTAAGAAAAATTTATTATTGCAAGAAAACTTGAGAAAAATTTGTGTACAACAAACATTAGCATAAAAATTTTTGTTACGATACCAAGAAATTAAATAAATTCTCAATTTAAAATTTATTTAATTTCTTGGTATCGTATTAAACCAAAGAAAATTTGAGAAAAATTTGTATACCTTGTGTACAACAAACTTTATCATAAATTTTCTTCACATTTTCTTCATACCAAATTTGAGGAAAATTTATTGCTGCAAGATGCACACATATATATAATAATCGAGCACTCTTTATAAAGAAAAGAAGCTTTAACCGCAGAAGAGATTAACAACGTGGCTCTCGTAAAACACGCAACTTCATAAGAACTGCAGCTCTCGCATATGATGCTGTCAGGTTACCACAAGATAAAACCGAGGCGATTCAATCGTTGCCGGCTGACAAAACTCGATAACTCCTTGTGCTCCTCTTTTATCGTCGCTATAAAATCCTGTCGAATGCAAGCCGTCGCAAAATCTAACGCGTTCGACCGTTTAAACGCATCAAATATATCGCACGTACACTTAATAAAGGCCAAGATAGCGAGAGTCGTTGAAACACTCCGTATCTGCGAGCTACGCTCATTATCGCGTAATTTTCTACGATTATCATCTCATTATCGCGTAATTTTCTACGAGAGAAAAAAAATACCTAATAAAAAAATGATCTTCGATCGACAGATGAAAATTAAATGCCTTCTTCATCCTTTTTATCGGGTTATTATAATTGCTCGTGCTAGTTTATACACACCCGGTCGTTTTACTCACTCCTAATGGAATTTCTGACTCGGTGATGCTAAAGTTCATCGGGCAACACATGGCACGATAATTATTCCGATCATAATCTCGAGCATAGGAAGTCAGGATCATCGAACGATTAATGATCGTTCGCAAATCGTCGCGACGTAAATTCTCTACCGCCGTTTTTAGAGCTTTTATAAATATATATCGATGTCATGAATAATTTATCGAACTTTGAACTTTACAATTCTTGAATATACACGATTTCTTATAGACACAACGTACTTTAACTTCGTTATCTTAACCGGACACACGGCCTTCATTTTTCGTAAACGAGAAAATATATGCGTTAATATCATATCATTCTACGATTTCACTTGCAATCGAGAAAAGCTCTAGAAACCGTATGGATCCTCGGTGCACACACATTCTATGTGTATCTTCTCTTCGTCGTCTCTCGAGAGATCACAATTAAGAATTCATCTGCCCTCCCTGCTCTTCTCCAGTTCTCTGATACACACATCTATATATTATATCTATTCCAATCTACTCTGTTCTTTTTTTATAACGATACATTTATATATATATATATATATATATATATATATATTAATTATAGAAAATTTATATATATAACAATTTTATATAATTATTATTACACAGAGAGAATTTTCTCTTAGAATTTATCCTGAAAATCATGGTAATCATGGGACAATATGGAAAGAATTTTATGAGAATTTCTCTGATTAATATTTATCATAATAAAAAATAATAATATCTATCACAATAAAATATAATATATATGTTTGATTAATTTTACTAAAAATATAGTAAAATTTAGTAAAAGTATGGTATTTATCAAACATATTTTTAAAATTCTTTCCATAACATATTGTCCCACGATTATCATGATTTTCAGTGTAAATTCTAACAGAAAATTCTCTCTGTGTATAGTATATAAAATTTTATTATGTATATAAAAATTATATATATGTATAAATTTTATATACATATATATACACAGAATTTTCTCTCCCACGATTACCATGATTTTCAGGGTAAATTCTATAAGAGAAAATTCTGTGTATATATATGTATATAAAATTTATACATATATATAATTTTTATATACATAATAAAATTTTATATACTATACACAGAGAGAATTTTCTGTTAGAATTTACACTGAAAATCATGATAATCGTGGGACAATATGGTATGGAAAGAAATTTAGGAGAATTCTCTTATTTATCACAATAAAAAATAATAACATCTATGACAATAGAATATAATATATGTTTGATTAATTTTACTAAACGTATAGTAAAATTTACTAAAAGTATGATAAAATTAATCAAATATATTTTTAAAATTCTTTCCATACCATATTGTCCCACTATTACCATGATTTTCAGGGTAAATTCTCTCTGTGTATATATGTGTATGTGTGTGTGAAATAAGAACGTATCGTTATAAAAAAAATCGAGTAGTCTGTCGATTGGAAATTTCGAATGGAACCTCTGAGGATCGTTTGCGTCTACCGTCCCGGAGATGAGAGGATTGCGCGATAAATTTTCGAGTAGGTACCACGAGCAGCGGCTAAGAACCGCGAGAGCGAGAGCGATCATTCCGGACTAGGTCGCGTCACGCGGCGCGATCGCTATATACTTCCCCCCTCGATAAGCTTTTCATATCGCTAACTAAGCCAGCGCAGCAGAGCGAAAGGAGCCGCGATCGGAAGGAGGCTCTCGAAAGAACGAGATCTTCGTACCGGTGCAAAATAAGTGCCAGCGCAGTCGTCCGCGTTATCCCCTTTTTATCCTCGGGCTCCCCTTATCTGTCGTCCCGCAGCAGGGGGATGGTTCCGTCCATCGTCTCTCTCTCTGGATCCTATTGTATCCCGAGCACAAGTCGATCGATCGTCGTCGCCTGGTGCACGCGCGCGCTGACCGGTTGCGGCACACACGGATTCCGCACAGAGAGATCGCACAGAGAGAGAGAGCGATCCTTCCTTATCTGGGTACCTATATCCTGGGGAAATCCTCCGAGAAAAATCCTAGGGGGAGATGCACACAAAAGCGTGTCGCGCTCGGGGCGAGTTCTTTCTTTTTCTTTCCCTCCCTCTTCGAAGCCCGCGCGCGATCACGCGATTTCGCGACCAAGAGAGAGAGAGAGGACGAACGCGAGAGAGTACAGAGACAGATCGAGACTCCTCGGCGCGGAACCCACCCGTGTCGGCGGGGTGACCGAGTGGCGACTGAGGACTCACCCTGCGTGGTGCCGCGGTGGCGGCGCTGACTACCCCTCCGAAAGAAGAAACACCATCCCCCTCCGCTGATTCGGCGGCGCGGCGCGCAACCCCCCGCTGAGTGTATTTGTGTGTGTGGGTTTGTGTGTCTCGCCCTTTTTCCCTCTAAATTCTCCGATCCGCCGCGACGCGCCGTCTCCGATCGGAAGACTGGCCAGACTAGGATGAGACTCGGATGAGGGTCGGGTCAGGTTCTTGTTAATCTTCGGGCGAGAGGTGAACTAACCGCCTGATCTGGCTTAGGGTCTCTGGCTGGTCAATGTACACCCCGGCAATAGCTGGGCGATTTAATACACACGCGCGCCTGATGTAAACCCTTTCACTGCCAAGGGGACGCACGTGACCCGCTGACACATAAACGCGAGAGAAGAAGCGGAGAACTCCGGCAAAAGGAAGAAAGATAACGTTTATTAGGCACGTGATTCGATACAAGAACGTGTGATTATTTTTCCCCATGAATGGTTTCGGGTTTTTTTTCCCTTTCTCGTCATCCTTTGACAAGGAGATCGCGTGATCCCTTTGTATAAGATCGATGAGGTAACATATTCGTTACACTTTTGCGCGGAATAAAATATATCTCGACCGCTTTTTGACAAATTTTACAATTCTATTACACTGTTAACGATCTCTCATTCTACTCTCTCTTTCTCTCTCTCTCTCTCTCTCTCTCTCTCTCTCTCTCTCTCTCTCTCTCTCTCTCTCTCTCTCTCTCTCTCTCTCTCTCTCTCTCTCTCTCTCTCTCTCTCGTGCGAGTATTTCCCGGCGGAAAATTGGCGCTACTCCAACGAGAAACCTTTATGACAAGAACTTTTGTAATGTTCGAAGATTTACCATGGTTAATCGTCCAAGTTATTTGCATTAACAACTGTTTTATACGACTATGCAAACGTTCCGATATTAGGATGTCAAAAGAATAATTGTAGATAAAATGAAAACGGGATGTTTATGAAAGACACATGTGAGGAGAGTAGTCAATTCTCTTTCTATTTTGATTTATATATAAATATCTATAAAAGATAATGTATTTTCAATCTTGATAAAATTAATAATTTAACTGTACTTAATTCTAACTGTTATTCAAAGCATATTAGAAATTTCGAAGTTCTTAAAAAATGTTTAATTCTGAAAAAAAATTGTTTCTTTTTCAGAAATATCTGACATCTTCTTTCCGACAAGCTCTAGATAATACTTGAAGCTCTATCGAAAAGTATTATGACTCAAATTGATTTTAATTGTGAAATAAAAACATTCATATCTCTGTTGTTTGCATTTAATCGTCAACATTTTTTTTTTTATCAAAAACTCTAAAATTCTGTGTGTGTAATAAGACAACTCTATCAAGTATATGAAAATCTTAAAGACGAAATGCAGGACATATGGAGATGAATTTCCCTCGAGATCGAACGAATTATTCCCGATATGCTCTATGAGTATCTCGTAACTCGCGTCGTCATTAGGGAGATGTCGTTATTAGGACCACGGTGTATTTGGCATCGTGTATTTATTAGGATAATGGAGGAACTGTATGGATGACCGAATACCTCGCCACGAGATACGAACGCGAAGGAAGGGATGAAACTGCGTCGGGCAAAGAGCGAGGGAGATAGCGTGCGATGCGAGAAAAAGAAGACAATAGGAAATGCAAAAGCGCTTCCCATCGTCTGAATTAATGGAAACGTATCTCGAGCGACAAGGATAGCTTTCTCGACTTCTAGACGAACTTTATTATTTCTCGACATATTTATTATTAACACAACACCTAACGCAATGTTGTACTTGAGTTTAATTTTTTATATTAATATATTAAATATAATATATATAATATATTAAATATTATTTATAATATATTATATTTATATTATTAATATATTATATATTATATTATTTGTATATTATACAAATCCGTAAATCTAATACGTCAAACGTTATAAATTTTATTATATATATTTTAATAAAATATATTTTGACGAGCAGATTTTATTTTGCAACAATTTTAAGATATAAAAATTGCATGCTAGAATGTGAATCTTATCGTAAAACAGAGAATTCATGTTTATTCGTGTTTATTCGTGTCTATAAAAAAAACATGTCGGTGCTATTATCTTTTATAGATGCAACGACGCAATAATATATTGTAAATTGAGTTAAATTTGTATTCAATTTTTTTTTTCAATGAAAGCCTGTCAAGCAAAAATAGAGTGAACGCGATAAAATCATATTATTTTTCATATCGGTATAAAATAATAAATAATTTGAAAGTCTTGTATTATGCGGAATCATAAAGAACCAAGTAAAGAACACTGTTGTAAGTGAAAATATCGCTAAATCGGCATGAAAAGGAAGCTTTCACGAGACAGACAAATGTACAATTCAAGAATTCGCTTTCATTGAAGGCGTTTCTGACAAAGAAAAAATATTGTTTTCGAAGTCAACAATGTTTTGAACGGATTCAAAGAATAATGCAAACAAAAGGTAAGAACGAAGTTACATCGCGATTTTCTTCGAAAAATCGATCGCGCAACGATGTTAGTTTGAGAAAAGATTTCTGAATTGTAAAAAAGGAACTTCCGAAAAATAATCAGAAATCTCTATTTTCTACTTTCTATAGTATTCTAATCATACGACTTTTATAACTTGTATAAGATTTGAAATCTGTACAAGTTCAGCTTAAAATTCAAAGGATTATTGAAGAGAAAACTGATCTTTATATTCGTGACAAAATAGAAACGTGTTACGAGTTTGCATATTTTATCTGCTATATCGAAAATAAAAAAAAATCGTCAAAATTATAGATTTTATTAAAGTGTCATTATATTTTTTTGCAGGTTTCTATTTTGTTAAAATTATAAGATATAAAAATGAGAATGCACGAATTAATTATGTTAGTTATGTCAATTAAATTTTAATTCGTCGTTTACGCTATAAATAGCGCATAACAAATTTTTTTTAAATACAAAAAATTCTAAATGTATAAACAACGCGTATGTATAATAAACACTCGGTTCTCCACAGAAATTCGCGCCGTATCCCTAAACACGAAAATAGAAGGGGCAAAGTAGCCCGTTGGAATCCACGAACACCGCGATAATGTCTCCGAGACACGAAGAAGAAGTCGCGTGCTAGATAAAGAGGCATCGCCAATTCAACGAGGATGGAAAGGTTGCGATCGAAGGCGTCGAAGGGAGGGCGCCACCTCGCCGGCAACCCCATTTTCACCCTCTCTTTTGACTCCTTCGGGCCGCGAAGTGATTCCTACCGATGACTTTCATGCCAACACTTTACTTATGATCTTCGAACAAAAATACTAGACGGTATAAATTTTAGTTCAATAACGATTGGCGCCGTGATAATATCTTGTTGATAAAATGTGATTTAGGAAATTAGTTGACAATTGACATTTTTTGCTGAAAAATAAGACAATATCCTACGAATTTCGTTTAACGATAAAATAAATAAATAATCTATAATTTTTCCCGACAATTTTGTAATAAAAAATTATTTTAGTCATCCTATTCAATCTGTAAGAAATTTTCTTACATATACAATATTCTTTTTAATACCTTAGGGGATTTAAAGCGGGACATTTGGGATTTGTGAAAAAAACACTGATGTGTCGCGTATGAAATTGTGTTGATTCAACAGCTTATGCTCGAATGACAAAGTTAAAAACTATATATCCTTTAAAGTTAGACAGCGTCTATCTTCTTGCTGAAAATAGATGCCATCGCTATTGATATATCATCGAACATTCACCAACAAACTGTAGATGAAAGTGGTAAAAAGACAAATGGACGATGAAAACTTGGAAAGCAAAACATAGGGCGAGAAACTTTCGCCAATGTCAAAAAGAATTGACACACCGTGGTCAATACGAGTAAAATCGTGGTCAATGTAATATCAATAATTGGTCCTTGTCACATGGCAATCTCTCTCTCTTTCTCTCTTGTCACGTGGCTAGAGAAGACTTTGATAGAGCGATATATTTATATTTCAATCACACCCTCGCGTTCCAAATTCTTAAATAAACTTATTATTCACATAAAATTTATGTCATTATATAAAATTTAAAAAAAACGATAAATTTATCGAAGATTAAATTTTATTATTATCTTTTATAATAGCTTTTATAATGCGAGAAAAAAACTTTAAATGTTAGACAACTTTTAAGAGAAAAAAACACCAAACATTAGACTCCTACTTTTTTGATCGTTTATCATAATTTTTATTGCTTGAATATCTCTCTCAAAGAAAATATTATCAAAGAATTATCAGAGTTATCAAAGTTTCTATTTTCTTATTTCCTACAGCAATAAAAGAATCCAACGCAACAGTCGTCTTTCTTAAAAATCTAAGAAAATTAAATATAATTTTTTCAACTGTATAAGGGTAATATTTCTTCAAATTTTAATAAAAATTCGATTAATCACTACATCGAATTCTCCATTGTTCTCGCGTTTCTAAGTACATACGTATATAGCATATGCAGTTACTGATAAGGACGATTTAATCTCGGTTAATCACTGTCTACTATATATCCCCAGAAAGAAATATCATGTTAAATCATCATTCATCCCGCACGTTCATATATACACAATCGCACGCAGAAGGTCCCCGTGGACCGCACATCACGCACGTACATACGACTCTGCGAAACTTCGGTCTCCTCCTCCAGGGCTTATTTGAAATGCAAATGCCGAATTTTCGTCGACCCCCCAGGCGACGCGATGTAGACAGCAAATATATATTGCCAGCTACTTGGCCGATTGTTAGCCCGCGCAATTATCATATTCCTCCGCTAAGAATTTTGGAGAAAAAGAACTTACGTGTATGAAGTTAGCCCCCCATTTTTTAATTTTAAATGTTTTTTTAGTTGTTCCAGATTGTTCTATGTTTATTCTATAATGTTCCAGAATTATAAGACTAAAAACCAAAAAAACAAGACAAAAAACGCAAGAAAACGGTTTTTTGTAGCGGCCCCCCATTTATTGAAAAATCCAATTTTTTGGTTGTTCTGGATTGTTCTAGTTGTTCTAAACATTGTTCCAAAGTACGAATTCTCCCGAAGATATATTTACAAAGATATAGGAAAAAATGTTTTTTTTAGTGGCCCCCCATTTTTTGAAAAATCCAATTTTTTTGGTTGTTCTGGATTGTTCTAGTTGTTCTAAACATTGTTCCAAAGTATTAGTTTGATTGGTAAAAAATTTTAAGAGATATTTAAAAAAAACAAAAATTAAAAAAAACGTTTTTTGCCATTCTTTCATAAACAAAATAACTTACAACATTGTCGATTTAGATCATGTTTATAACCGTGTAGAACAACTCAGAACAAAATTTTGAAGCCCAGAACAACAATGTAAAGCCCACTTTACTCTTGATCGGAAAATTTTATTTTTCGATTTTAATGGGTAAAATACTTGTTCCAGGCTTCGCGCTTTAAAACTATAGTACTCTCGACTAGAACAACTCAGAACAAAAATTTTTAAGACCGGAACAACAGGGTAAGGCCCACTTTACTCTAGATCGAAAAAACTTTTTTTATATTTTTTGAAAAATCCAATTTTTTGGTTGTTCCAGGCTTCCCGCTTTAAAACTAACAATAGTTTTAAAGCGGGAAGCCTGGAACAAGTTTTTTTACCCCAAGAAAATAGAATAAAGTTTCTAGCTCAAGAGTAAAGTGGGCCTTACCCTGTTGTTCCGGTCTTAAAAATTTTGTTCTGAGTTGTTCTAGTCGAGAACACGATAGTTTTAAAGCGGAAGCCTTTTACCCATTAAAATCGAAAAATAAAATTTTCCGATCAAGAGTAAAGTGGGCCTTATATTGTTGTTCTGGGCTTCAAAATTTTGTTCTAAAAAGTTGTTCTACACGGTTATAAACATGATCTAAATCGACAATGTTGTAAGTTATTTTGTTTATGAAAGAATGGCAAAAAACGTTTTTTTTTTAATTTTCGTTTTTTTTAAATATCTCTTAAAATTTTTTATCAATCAAACTAATACTTTGGAACAATATTTAGAACAACTAGAACAATCCAGAACAACCAAAAAAATTGGATTTTTCAAAAAATGGGGAGCCACTAAAAAAAACATTTTTTGCTATATCTTTGTAAATATATCTTCGGGAGAATTCGTACTTTGGAACAATGTTTAGAACAACTAGAACAATCCAGAACAACCAAAAAATTGGATTTTTCAAAAAATGGAGGGCCACTACAAAAAACCGTTTTTTGTCTTGTTTTTTGGTTTTAGTCTTATAATTCTGGAACATTATAGAACAAACATAGAACAATCTGGAACAACTAAAATAACATTTAAAATTAAAAAATGGGGGGCTAACTTCATACACATAAAGAACTTTTGTATTTTATTGAAGATCGTGTGATCACAAAAACACACGTTAAATTGATCGTCGCGCGATAAGGAATCATCGTATGTTTCAACAAACGCATGTATATTTTAATTCTTTTCATTTCTTGCACTTATCTTGTAAATATTTGTAAAAAAATAATTTCTGATATTATTCAACATAAATCATAAATAATACATAATATATGTATATTATGTGTCTCGTATCTATAATGTAGTAAAATTATTTGACGCTCAACTGACGTTCTATTTTTACGTATGTAAAATTGATTTTAAATCTCTCATTCGAATTTATAAAATATTATTTAATTAGTCATGCTGCAAACTTAATGATACGCTTCGTACGATTTAAATAGATAATTTTGTGCAGTAAAAAAACCGAATATAATTTCGCAACACTTCCGTTATACTTAAAAAACATACATAAAAACATTATATGTATATTGTTTTGTGACTTAAAGTTAAATTAAAATTATATGTCATTAAAAATTAAAATTATAATATATAAATGTAAATTAAAATTATATAAAGTGGTATTAAATGCCAGAGATCGTCTTATACTTTCGATAGTTTTCACGACGATGCTTAGACGTATATGGCGTCTATTTTAATTGCACTTTCTTTCATTCGCATATAACATCCCTTGATGATCCTCTACGTTTTCTCGCATAAAACGCAATCGCGTAGAAAGCGCGATTTGGACAGACGCCAAATAAGCTCGCGCGTAGCTCTCGCTAAGAGCTCGAAAATCGCTCGTAATTAATTCCGCGTGTTAGAAGAAAAATGAAGGAACTGTATTTCTCACGTCGAATCTTTGCAGAGTCACGTCGCGATCGTGACATACTTCCTCACCTGCTAGGATGTTCAGTTCTTTATCTCTCTAATCCAATCGAGAGAGAGAGAGAGAGAGGGGGGGAGCAATTTTGTCTCTTTCGAAACTTGAAAATTGCGTCGTATATTTTCTAGATAGAATAAGATCAATATTTTTAGAACACAGATGATAAAGTTTATCTTACAGTACACCATTGCTTCCAAAATATTATAAAATAACTTTCCGTCGTTAGTCAGGCAATATGATAATAAAGTTTTGAAAAACACATGTTTTCACTTACTTATAATAATAAATTGAAAAGGCTCTCTCTGATATATATAAATACAAAATCAGATTAGGCGCAACAAACTTGTCGTTAAATTCTTCTCTAATTATATTTTGACACTAAATAATTTAAAAATTAATTTAAAAGAGGGCTTATATATAAGAGCCAAACTTATTAGATGCAATAAACTTGTTTTTAAATTCTTCTTTAATTATTTTATGTCAAATAATAATAAGCCTGGCTCTTATTAGTCCCTTTCATACCTGATTTTGTACATTTATATATTTCACTTATGCAATGATAAATATTATTATAGAATATTCGCGAAATATTCGATATCTATCAATGCAAGGGAAAAAAATATGCACATATTTTCTTTAAATCGTCCTTTTTGTGTAGCTCTTCCTCATTTAAAAACTTATATCTATCTTTCGATATATAAAATATATATACTCCACATAGAGAAATATATTCTACTGTTTGCGTACTGATTACGAGACAGCTGACACGATGTTGACGCATTGAATTAATCAGAATGTATCCTCTTACAAGAGAGAGGACAACAAAGCCGTTCTCTTCCTTGAAAAATAAACCTCGCTCTGAAAATATTGCTCTACAAATGCAGCAACAAAACCGAGCTGCAGCTATCGGTATCGCGCCGCGTACAAACAAATAAAGCTGCATCTGCTGAGCAATATATATTCCGCACGATACGCGGCGCATCTTTACGAGCGTGTGTGTATTTGCATCCATGATACACGCGGTCCACACAGATCATCAAACATTTGATGATATCCCATATATCATACGCAGTTAGTCAACCACACTAACAAGGGAAACCTCGCAAACCCCAAAATTCCGATTTTGATGAAACTTTAAACACATATAGGAGGAGGGGGAATAAATAGATGAATTTAGAAATTTTTAGTTGCGGCCCAAAAACGATTCTAAGGGATAAAATCATGCTTTATGTGTAGAACGGCTCTTCTCAATATATCTCGAAAAATATTCGATCGAAAAAATGTTTTATACAAAAGTTTTATGTACACAGAGAGATCTCTGAATTTATCCTGAAAATCATGGTAATCGTGGGACAATATGGTATGGAAAGAAATTTAAAAATATGTTTGATAAATTTTACCATACTTTCTCATAAAGTTCTTTCCGTACCATATTGTCCCACGAATATCATGATTTTTAAGGTAAATTCTAAGAGAAAATTCTCGCTGTGTAGAAATATCTCTATTTAACCATATTAATAAAATGTTTTCAGAAATATTTCAAATATTATAGTAATTAAAATTTTAATTGATTAAATTTAGCGAAAATAAAATTTTTTCAAAATTTTATTTTTTCTTTGATTTTTTTTAATTTTTTAAAAATAATTAATTAAAATAAAATTATTTTTTCAAAATTTAATGTAGTTAAATAGAGATACTCTTATCATAAAACTTTTGTATAAATCTTTGTTTACTTTTCGAGTTATATCTCGAAAAACAAAAGCTTACATATATAAGAGACGGTTTCACCCACCCTTTAAAATCATTTTTGGGCAGCAACTGAGAATTTCAAAATTCATCTATTCCCCCTACATGTGTGTAAAGTTTCATCTAAATTAGAATTTTCGGGGTTCGCGAGGTTCTCTCTTGCAAGTATAATTTTATAATATTTAAAATATCGATCGCGAACCAAAAAAAAAAAGAGGAGATGCCACAGCGAAGGTCGAGGCTGCATAACGTGGCTGAGCAACGGGAATCAAGGGTAGCGGAGATCCGCGAAAGGGGATGCGAGGGGTGAACCGCACGCGATTCGACGATTTGCACATTCGCACGGTCGTTCAGACGAAAATAAATTTATCTTTGTTTTACTCCGCGGGAGTAGTTTGCGCTTTTAAACGGGAATTCGATATATATCCGGAGTTGCGTGCACGGCGTAGTATTAACCCAGATTTTTCGCATTTTCTGTGTTTCTCTGGAGAAATATGCGAATTGCCATGCTCGTTGGAAAGAAAACGGGCGAGAAATTCAATCGGTATAATATATATTATCGTTGGACACTACGTACCTATAAGGAAATCTCTGGGTATTTTTCGACTCGACATCGCGAGAATTTAAGACTTTCCTATATTTTCGTGGTTAAAAGGTACTTGTAGTCCGAAACCTTTTTTTTTTGTACGCAACTGCAAAGTAAATTATTCAATAATTGATGACAAACGAGGTTTTAAATTAAGTCTGTCGTTTATGGACAAACATACGCATAATGATATTGCTATCTATCTAAGAACAACATGATAAAAGTATATTCTATCAACATATGTGTGTGAACATGAATTTAATTGTATAAGTAAATGCAGTTGCATCTGAAAACACGAGGAGACATTGACAAAATAAAATTCTCAACCAAGTTCATATTATAAAAATATTAAAGTAATTTTTCGTATCACATTCCCAAGTAATTAACCCGTAATCATATAAGCTAATTTTTTTACTATTAATTACTATTATTAAAATTTTGTGTGCATTTTCTCTTTTATTGCAAATTACACAAAAAATATATATGTATATTGTGTGTGTGTGTGTAATTTGTTAATAATTTTTTAATCGATCAAATGTCGCGAAATCGCTTGTCTTTACTGTATTCTGCATGATGTTATCTGGCATATCATTCTTACATATCTTGAATATCGTTCGTACGACGTAATATATAAACACTGAATACTATTACTGAATGCGTAAAGACGGAAATATCTATAATACTCTAGAAGCCCAATACAACCTTTACACCAGCGTAATCTCGATCGACTTTAACCTTCAATTATTATAATATAATAAACACGAAAAAAATTCTCTTCTGTGATACTTGAACTGTTTCAAGTTTGAAAATGTTGTATTTCATTGTCAATTACACATTTTTTTTACATATATATAACTTATTAATATTTTTTTATTTTATATACTGATAACTGAACGCGGGAAATCGCTTGCCTTTGCTGAACACTGAGTCATCTGGGTCATTTTCGATTAAAATATCTCACAAAAATATTTTAATGAATGAAGATAATTATATTTCGGGACTAATAAAGGAGCAAACTCCAATTTTCAACAGTATTCCAGCAGTTTTGACAGCAACTTAAGCGAAGCAGATTGTCCGCTATGTTTCTGAACGTATAGAGTGTAGCACTGTACGGATGTCGTAAAAGCTAGTGGGGGACACTGTGACTTAACTGATATATGGACAGATTCTTATATCCGTCGTGTTCATAAAGTCCTGTCCATAACTGCGTATTACGCTCGCGGACGTTTGTCTGACGTATCGCGAAATGACGATTCTAAGATTGCCGATTTTCGCGCGAACCTTTCTAAATCGGTACATCGGAAAATGCGCGATCGTCGGTGCCTCGTATCCGAAAATTTGTCCGGTAAAATCAGTGGAAGGTCGACGCTACGCGACCGCGATCGAATTAAAAATCGACTCGCAGAATGTTGTCAGCAGCGGATTACCCGATGTGAACGGTTTCGAAAGTATTTACTTGCACGACTTGATTTGGGAGAAGGTCGACAAATGGTGGAACCATACTGCTCTGGTACGTGATTCAGCGAAATGATATACGTAAAATTGTAAAAAGATTTACGAGAACAATGTTATATATAATTGTATCTTTTTCCCAGTATAATAAAAAATTAAAGAGGTTTAAAAATAAAATATACTTCTCATGTAAATAAATCGTAAAAAAAATCTCTTTTCATTTCTTCTATCAAATGGATATTTTTTGTGTTAAAAATTTCAGAGAAAATCTATCGACTATCGAAACATTGATATTATACCCTCTTATATTGTTTTCGTATAAATATTTTTATTTAAATTTTCATATAACTATGCAATATGAGCTATCGAAGAATTAATAACTGAACAAAATCTATCAAGTTTAAAATTAGATTTCATATTTATAAATTCCCTGTTATAATATTATCATATCAGTAGTTAAATAAGTCATTATACAATGTGTGCAATTAATATCTGATTATAATGTATAATTTCAGATTTGCTTAGATACTGGTAGATCGTATACGTACAGTCAATTGAGAAAAACATGCGGCAGACTAGCAACGATTTTGAGAAAGAGCAAACTTCTACCGGGGGACACGATCGCCATTATTTTGCCAAATATTCCAGAATTCGCCATCATATTATTAGCGGCAAACGAGGCCGGTTTGCGCGTAAGATTAGATTTTATTACGTTTAAAAACGTTGCTATGCGCGCATTATGTAGAAATCGTCTCTATAGTAAATAAGGAAACGATTGTTATCTCATTGTCATTATCTCAAATTTCCACCTCATTGAAATGGAAATGGGAAAACAAAAAGCGACGGCTTATCTACCAAAAGACGCAATATTATATCGTATATGCTGAACTTTCCTGTAATTTCTTTTTTTATTAATTGCATAATTTTCTCGAGAAAATCATTTAAATGGAAAAAATATGTGTCTATTTCGACGTGTATAACATACATATGTTCGTTAAAAATAAATTCGGGATTTATTTATATATGTATTGCACTTTGTGCAATAGTGCACACGCATGCATGCATGCATGCATACATATAATTAACTTACAATACAATATTAACATGTATTTTTTTAACATTAGATAACCGTATCGGATAATAATCGAATACATATTTAAATAGTCATTCTAAAATTATTTGCAAACTTATTTGCAAACTTATTTTTGCGACAAGTCTATGCAAGTATTCAAACATTTTCAATATCTCTTGCTTACATTTTTCCGCGTATAATCATTTTCGCGCTGATTATATTATCATTTATCGAGTAGATTGTATTTTCCTCGTATTCTTTAAAAAATCGAAAAATACGATAAAAACACGTTATGTAGCATGACAAGACAATTAAATCTGCTGAAAATAAGAAACATAGAAAAAAAATATGCGCAATAAATGCTATCGCGTGAAACAAAATAAAAACTAATATGTTATTAATTCGTCACAATTTAAGATATATATTAAATTAGAAAAAAATTATTTAGGAAGATATTCGAACTTTTAAAATATTCATTTCGCTCTAAACAGAATTGGAATTGTCACATAGAGAATTGAATTTCTTTTTTTTTTTTTCTTTTAAGACAACGCTAATTAATCCTGCATATACAAAGTACGAGATAAAGAGGCAAGTGGAAAATGCGGATGTTCAGGCGATCTTCACAATTCCGGCCAAATACGCAGATGTCAACGCGAGTATAGAGAACAATTCGAAGATAAAATTACCTATCGTTATCGTAAATAACGGAAGTGCTACCTCGATCGCGGGAACCATCAAATTCGACGATCTCGTGCGCGACGACATCGAGGAATTTTCAGTCAGTCAGAAAACCGACGTCGATTACGAAGATACGGTAATCATGCCTTATTCCAGCGGTACGACTGGTCTGCCGAAAAGTATCGAGACGACCCATAGGTGCGCGCATTTTAAATATTTGAATTAAATTGAAAGATGCGCACATAAATGTGCACGAACATTGAAAAATGTATCTGCTGTATTATTATCCGATTCGGTGAATACAAACGCAACAATGTCGTAGGAATTCCGTGGCAAATATTCTTCAAATCTCCTGTCCGCAACTCTTCTCCGGAGTGGAAGCTACTGAACATCATCAGGATATTGTGCCGTTGGTGTTACCATTGTATCACATTTACGGTTTAATACTCACTATGTACGCGTACTTGCGGTATGTGTTAATCATATAAATTAATTTATATTATATTTATTTATATAATTTTTATTTATTATTTTCGCAAAATTAACGCCTATATATATAAATAATCGATCTTTGTTCATTGTTAAATGTGATTATTTGGTTTATTTCTTTTTATTATTTTTCTGAAATATCTCAAGAATTATTTTTTCTTACGATAACACTTGAAAAAGCAAAATTTATTAAAATGTTATAGTAACAATGTATACGTACACTGAGAGAAATTTCTCTTAGAATTTACTGTGAAAATCATGGTAATCGTGGGACAATATAGTATGGAAAGAATTTTATGAGAATTTCTGTGATTAATATTTATCACAATAAAAATAATATCTATTACAATATAAAATATAAAACATGTTTGATTAATTTTACTAAATTGAATAATAAAATTAATCAAACATGTTTTATATTTTATTTTGTAATAGATATTATTTTTATTGTGATAAATATTAATCAGAGAAATTCTCATGAAATTCTTTCCATACCATATTGTCCTACGATTACTATGATTTTCAGGGTAAATTCTAAGAGAAAATTCTCTGTGTGAAAATCATGGTAATCGTGGGACAATATGGTATGGAAAGAATTTTATGAGAATTTCTCTGATTAATATTTATCACAATAAAAATAATATTTATTACAATAAAATATAAAACATGTTTTATATTTTATTGTAATAGATATTATTTTTATTGTGATAAATATTAATCAGAGAAATTCTCCTAAAATTCTTTCCATACCATAGTTTTCAGGGTAAATTTTAAGAGAAAATTCTGTCTGTGCAGGATAGGTGCTAAGGTCGTGTGCATGCCGCAATTCTCCATGAATAAACTTATAAAACTGTTGGAAGATCATCGATGTACGATATTGCACGCGGTACCACCGATCGTGCAGATGATGGCATACGACGAACGAATAACGTCACGTCACGTCGTGTCTATGAGGCTAATAATGTCAGGAGCCGCGCCTCTCGGGGAAGAATCTATCGCCAAGTTTCAAAGTCACGTCAGTGATCGCGTGACCTTCGTCCAAGGGTAAAGGATCGCAATTAAAAAACAAAAAAAAAAGAACATTGTATAACGATAAAATTAAATTAAAATAATAATTTAATTTAATTAAAATAATAATTAAATTAAATTAAAATAATAATTAAATTAAATTAAATTAAATTAAATTAAATTAAAAATAATTTGCAGATATGGCGCGTCAGAATTATCGCCGGTCGCTACAGTAAGTTTGGACGCACCACCGGCATCCTGCGGTTACTTGGTGCCGAACGCGCAGTTGAGGATTGTAGGCATACAAGAGGATAATCTCGGCAGAAATTTAATTCCGGGCCAAGTGGGGGAGATATACATACGTGGTCCGCAAGTGATGAAGGGATATTACAAAAATCCTCAGGCCACGGCGGATACTATGGACGGAGACTGGTACAAGACTGGCGATATAGGATATTATTGCGAACAAGGTAAGCGAGAGTCAAACGGAAACTTGGAGAATGCGATTTAGATTTTAAGACACGGTGATCGAATTAATTCCAATACGTTCCGCAGGTCTGTACGTGCAAGCACGATTGAAGGAGATGATCAAGGTAAAAGGACTTCAAGTCGCGCCCACCGAACTGGAAGAGGTAATTCGCGGTTTTGACAAGGTACAAGACGTCGCTGTCATTGGTGTGGCGCACGACAAATACGGCGAGATTCCGAAAGCCTTCGTGGTTCTCAAGTCCAAAGTGAAAACTAACGAAAACGAAGTCAAAGAATACGTAGCTGCACGTGTTGCCAAATTCAAGCAGTTGGGATACGTACAAGTTGTGGAAAGTATACCGAAAAATGCGGCTGGAAAGATTCTTCGAAGAGAGCTCGAGAAATTGTAACATAAATATCAAACTATATATAAAATTATCTCTTCAAATATCGAACTAATAACAAGGAATTTATCGACAAACTTATTGATGAACTTCGTCGATTTATACGTCTATTTATATTAACATGATTAACACTAACAGAAAAATGTTTATTATAACAAAAAGTGGCCATCGAGAAAAGATTCAGTTATTTATTTACACGCTAATTAAGTTAAACTTATTATTCTTTAGATTTGTTCGCCCCGTCTTGAGAGGATTCTTCCAAAAGAGTGCTTGTAATTCCAGCTTTCTTCAATTCCTCAATAAGTTCACCATTTTTGTGCATTTCTAACAGGATATCACAGCCGCCCACAAAGTCACCATTTATAAATACCTGAGGTATCGTGGGCCAATTGGAAAAGTCTTTTATATCTACATAATTAATAATATTGATATGTATTTAAAAGGGCTATATTAATAATAATATTGATAGTATTAAAAAAGAGCGTTTCAATTATGTAAATATTTGTAAAGATTCATAAAAATTACACAAATTTTTGGTACAATATAAACTATTTTTAAACAATACATTTTTTTATAAAATGTAATGTATTTTTTATAATAAGAAAAGTGTTGTTATGTACACATCTTTCTTCCAAAATGTTGCACATATGTAGAAGCTCGATACAAATTTGATATAATAAATATTTCTAACAATTTACCTTGTCTGAGCTTTTCATCTTTAAGAACATCGTGTGCTTCATAAGCAACACCATGCATTCGTAATATTTGAACCACAGCGTTACTAAAGCCACATCTTGGTTCTTCTGGTACACCTTTCATAAATACGACTACTTTATTATTCTGCAAGAAACAATCTGCATACAGTAATAAATATTACACATAGATAATATTACGTTTTATTGTTATTAACAAATTTTATTATATTTTATTTTATTATATTAACAAAAATGGAGAGTCTCTTCTGACAATAAACTTGTTTAATCTTTTGCTATAGTACGTAAACTATAATAAACAAATTTTTATATAAAAATATAAGCTAACTTACACTGTATTGCATTTAATTATTTCTGCATAAAATATCATACATTTCAAGTCAAAAATATCTTACATAATGAATAAAAAAACAAAAACGTGTTGATATCTCGCAATCACACTTACTTTAACAAGATTGCTGATATCATCGAGCTTCGTGCAAAAATTTCTGACGATGAAAGAACATCTCGCTCCAAGACGAAACATGTTTAATTTATATCACTAAAAAACACTTTATCGAGTAACTTGAATTTTTCGTTTAGGCAGCCTAAAGAGGTTATGTGCATATCGTTCAGTCAGCTGTCTCGTATTTACACGCGTGTTATAAAGCGATGTCTTGCGCCATCGTGCAATGAAATAGCAAAGTTCACAGCCCAGAATTCCGGCAAATTTTAAAGGTGAACAGGAAGCTTCTACATTCGCATCGAGCTTCTATACATTCATACAATATATTTTGGAAGAAAAATATGTACATAATTTTTTCTTATTATAAAAAATACATGTTATAAAAAAAACATGCTGTTTAAAAATAGTTTGTATTATACCAAAAATTTGTATAATTTTTATGAATCTTAATTTACAAATATTTAACATAAATGAAATGTTCTCTTTTAATATTATTATTATTAATATAGCCCTTTTAAAATGCATATTAATATTAATTATGTAGGTATAAAAGATTAGTAAATCTCGCAAATCCAAAATTTTACAAAATCAGAATTTGTGTAAGTTTGCAAGATTCCCTTGTAAGAAAATTTCTCGCGAATTACGGGTTCGCAGTATTTGTATATATGGCTAAAATAAAGAAAAACAAAGCTTCCTCTATAAGGAAGCAAAAAATCTGACATACAAACTATGATATTCATAAATATCAGCATATAAGAGAATAAAAAACAAATTTTATAATTTTTCAAGAGAGCAGAGCGTGTTTCCGTTTTTCTAATTATTGATAATGTAAAAGAGTATTAGATATAATAAATAATATGCAATGCATAAGTACAAAAGATGTTCGGCCTGTCATGCTAAAAACTCAAGTTCAACCAATATAATTTATATACATTAGAATAAAACAGGCGCGCGCCATTTTAATTTTTTTTTACAAGAGAGAGAGAGAGAGAGAGAGAGAGTATAAAAATAAATAATAATATCCCCCCGTCAGTCGCGGTCGAGGATGCACAAACTGCATATCAGCGACACCTGTCAAACGCTATTCAAAATAACGATAAATCGCAAGATAACTTCAACTATTACCGACTGTCACGACCTATACTTCGCCATTTTGTTCATCTTTCCACGATCTATGTCGCCTACGAACGAAATACGGAGATCGATTTTTCGCGACGAAATATATTGCAAGAGGGATAACAAAAGCGTGATTAAACAATTAGCGGGAGCGCATGAAACAATTAAACAATTGATGATGCGAATGTAATTCAACGAACGCACTCACCGGTCGATGAAACCTGGGACGGGGGGAGAGGGGAGGGGGGCAGCCGTTGATTTCTTCCCGTAATTCTTCCCGTAATCCACAATGGCCTTGAGCCGGTGAAGCACCAGCAACACTCACTATGCTAACTTTTTTTCAATTCACAGACACTTGTGGATTTATTCCACTTTAACGACCGAAAAAGAAACACACAAATCGCGTTTAATACGACACTCCCGGCACTCGCGTCCGGCAAATGCATCCGATGCATTTGGAGCACGAATCGGGCGCATCACCGTCGTTCGGGCCTTATTTCTCACGTTCGACTACTCCTTCTCGGTCTGCGTCGCAAATAATACTGCCTGAGCTAAGCAGAATCGCGAAACACTCGCGAAATTTACTTAAATTCGACCACCGACACGACCGCGGAGCCGAAGACGGTACGTTGGAGCGCGTAACTGACTGAACTTGGCGTTTGAATATCTCAAGATTTTAACTCGCGCTGTGATTGGCCGACCGATGCTGCGTAATCATAAGCAGCGTTCACCTGTGATTGAGATCGCCGTGCCGTAATCGTAACCAGCGCTCCGCTGTGATTGGTCGATCGCTGTGACGTAACTGCAAGTAGCGAATGCAATGCGAATGCACTTAAAGGTCGATGAAACCTGAGACGGGAGATGAAGAAGAAGAGTAGCCATTACTTCTTCCTTGTACTCCATAATGGCCTTGAGCTGGTGAAGCACCAGGAACACTCACTATGCTAATTTCTTCTCAATTCACAGGCGCTTGCGGATTTATTCGCCGACCGAAGAAGAAACACGAATCGCTTAATACGATACTCCCGACACTCGCATCCGACAAGTGCATCCGATGCACTTGGTACGAGCACAGATGATCGGCCGCATCATCGTCGTTCCGGCCTTACTCCGCTACGTTCAACTATTCCCTCTCGATCTGCGTCGCAAATAATACTGTCTGAGTTAAGCAGGATCGCGAAATACTCGCGAAATTCACTTAAATTCGACCACCGACACGACCGCGGACCCGAAGACGGTACGTTGGAGCGCGTAACTGACTGAACTTGGCGTTTGAATATCTCAAGATTTTAACTCGCGCTGTGATTGGCCGATCGATGCTGCGTAATCTTAAGCAGCATTCACCCGTGATTGAGATAGTCGTGCCGTAATCGTAAACAGCGCTCAACTGTGATTGGCCGATCGTGGTGACGTAATAGAGTCCCTGAGGGACTCTAGGTACTATTTCTAGGGACTCTACGCCGTAATCATAATCAGCGTTTACATAGGATTGAGATAGTCGTGCTCGTAATCGTACACAGTGCTCAGCGTTGATTGGCCGATCGTCGCGTCTAAATATTAAACAAGCCTAAATTAATCAAACTTAAATGTTGCAGTGCACTTAATATTTTATCGATAAATATATCAAGTTATTAATAATACTACACCAATTTTAATAAAATTTTGTATATAATTTGTGATTTTTATACGTTCTTAGATTTATTTCAAAAGATTTCTATAATCTCAAAGTTTGTAATATTATTAAATTTTTTTTTACATCTCCGAACCGAGATAACGAATCCGAAAAAAAAGGTTAGTTACTAACACTTATCGTAATAAAGCATAATCTTTTTATGAAAATGACAGAGGTCGTATGATATGTATTGATATGTAAGTTTGTACGACATAAGCGAAATATTGTTCACATTACGAAAAACACATACACTTTTATCATTTTTCTTTGTCGAAAGAGAAATATATAATAATAATGTACATATGTCTATAATATGTAAAATTTTTTATCTAAAGTATGATATATGTCCTACATTATTTATTTTTTGTAATGCAACATAATCTTTTAACGATTGTGTGTGTGTGATAATGACAGAGGTATATTGATAAGTGTGTGTATATATGTGTTTATACAACATGAGCGAAACATTGCAAACATTGCGAAAAAATATATTTTTATCATTTCCCTTTGTTGAAAAGAAAATGTGTAATGTATATATACACACTACAATGCAATACAATATTACTACAATAATATTAATATTAATAATTTAAGCTTGTTTAATACTTACAATTAGACGCGACGATCGGCCAATCACAGTTGAGCGCTGTTTACGATTACAGCGCGACTATCTCAATCACGGGTGAATGCTGCTTAAGATTACGGAGCATCGGTCGGCCAATCACAGCGCGAGTTAAAATCTTGAGATATTTAAACGCCAAGTTCAGTCAGTTACGCGCTCCAACGTACCGTCTTCGGGTCCGCGGTCGTGTCGGTGGTCAAATTTAAGTGAATTTCGCGAGTGTTTCGCGATCCTGCTTAACTCAGACAGTATTATTTGCGACGCAGATCGAGAGGGAATAGTCGAACGTAGCGGAGTAAGGCCGGAACGACGATGATGCGGCCGATCATCTGTGCTCGTACCAAGTGCATCGGATGCACTTGTCGGATGCGAGTGTCGGGAGTATCGTATTAAGCGATTCGTGTTTCTTCTTCAGTCGGCGAATAAACCCGCAAGCGCCTGTGAATTGAGAAGAAATTAGCATAGTGAGTGTTTCTGGTGCTTCACCAGCTCAAGGCCATTGTGGAGTACAAGGAAGAAGTAATGGCTACTCTTCTTCTTCATCTCCCGTCTCAGGTTTCATCGACCTTTAAGTGCGTTCGCATTGCATTCGCTACTTGAGTACTCTGCGTTGATACCACTGCTTCACAGCGGAGCGCTGGTTACGATTACGGTACGGCGATCTCAATCACAGGTGAACGCTGCTTATGATTACGCAGCATCGGTCGGCCAATCACAGCGCGAGTTAAAATCTTGAGATATTCAAACGCCAAGTTGAGTCAGTTACGCGCTCCAACGTACCGTCTTCGGCTCCGCGGTCGTGTCGGTGGTCGAATTTAAGTAAATTTCGCGAGTGTTTCGCGATTCTGCTTAGCTCAGGCAGTATTATTTGCGACGCAGACCGAGAAGGAGTAGTCGAACGTGAGAGATAAGGCCCGAACGACGGTGATACGCCCGATTCGTGCTCCAAATGCATCGGATGCATTTGCCGGACGCGAGTGCCGGGAGTGTCGTATTAAACGCGATTTGTGTGTTTCTTTTTCGGTCGTTAAAGTGGAATAAATCCACAAGTGTCTGTGAATTGAAAAAAAGTTAGCATAGTGAGTGTTGCTGGTGCTTCACCAGCTCAAGGCCATTGTGGATTACGGGAAGAATTACGGGAAGAAATCAACGGCTGCCCCCCTCCCCTCTCCCCCCGTCCCAGGTTTCATCGACCGGTGAGTGCGTTCGTTGAATTACATTCGCATCATCAATTGTTTAATTGTTTCATGCGCTCCCGCTAATTGTTTAATCACGCTTGTGTTATCTCTCTTGCAATATTTCGTCCCGAAAAATCGATCTCCGTATTTCGTTCGTAGGCGACATAGATCGAGGAAAGATGAACAAAATGGCGGATGAACAGTATAGGTCGTGACAGTCGGTAATAGTTGAAGTCGGTAATAGTTGAAGTCGGTAATAGGTGAAGTCGGTAATAGTTGAAATCGGTAATAGTTATCCTGCGTGTTATCGATACTTCAATAGCGTTTGACAGATGTCACTGACATGCAGTTTCTGCACCTTCGACCGCGACTCGTGTGTACGTTTCCCGCGACGTACTTTTCAGCGAACTATCGATACATCACGATGACATATGACAAGAGAGAATTATTTATTTACGTTTCGAGAATAGTACTCTTTTGTAGAAGTCGTTGTCCTCGAATAAGATAGCGCGTGCGCGAAAAGCGTGGGCTCTGACGAAGCATTCGTTTCTCCCCGAATTTGACCTCCATCGATGACCTGGGTACATATATACATATATATATATATATATATATATATATATATATATATATATATATATATATATCTTTTCACGAAAAACTCGTGAAATGCGATATATGAGTTGGAATTGCATTACGCGTCTCGATACAAAATGAATTTTCCTAGAGACATTGAAATTATATTAATATATATAATATATTACTAAAAAAAATTTATTTATATAATATTATTGAAATTGATATCACTAATTATATATATTTATATTTTTTTTTTATTAACTTCTTATATATATATATTCTAAAATAATATAAAAATTCTAAACTGCTCTAAACGAATATTGAAAAATTTCTATATTTTTTCAATCTACGGTGGATCCAAGTAATTCGATATTAGGTCAATACTAGTTCAATCTAGCAGTTAGGAACTGGTTACATATTAGTTCCATCAAATTAACGGGAAATGTTTCCTCTTCTCCCCCATTTCTCACATGACCTTCCATGCTTCTCGTGACGTTGCGTGAATATATAATCTATGAGCTCGGAGAAGATATTTTATCTTATTTACATTTTCATATATTTACCGATATTAGCCATTAGAAATACGATAAGATTTAAAGCTCTCGTCCCATCTCTGTTAGTAAAATATTTATCAGTATTCCTTTTTCGAGGATAGGCAGAAATATGTGACAGTTTGTTGTGTGAAGACTCATTCTTATCTATTTTTATCTTTTATCGAAGAGATAAGTATCTTATTGTTAGCCTTTGTCTAAATTTAAACGGATTTTGCTTCGATAAAATCGATGCTTTAAAATATACAAAAGATTCAAGAATTCAAATTCTTATCGAAATATTTAACGCAGAAAGTTAAATACAAATATCTCTTATAAGAAACGTCACATTTTTCTTATACTAGAAATAGTAGATTTCTTATACTACTATATGTTTTAAATAAAATATGTCATAAATCTTTAAACCCGATCAATATTTTTGACGGTTATCAGCTGATTTCTGTCAAAAAATATTAATCGCAGAAAAAGCATTATAACATATTATTTACAACATATTACTATTTTACATTTTATAACCTATTATTATTTTAAAATTTAACTAGTAAATTAACGATTTATTAATATTTTTTTACATACATCAGCTGATTAAAGCGTTAATTTGTGCTAATTAAATTTTAAAATAATATTGTGTTATAAAAATTAAAATAATATGTTTTAAATAAAATGTTATATTTTAAATTCGATTAATATTTCTTGACAGTTATCAGCTGATTTCTGTATCATTCTTTTTAATATAACATCGAGAAACATATTTGTGTTGTTCTAGTCCCTTTCTAAAAAAAGGCATGTCAAGTCGATTCTCACAAGTATTGTTGCCTCTTTTTCGCGATGTTTATTAGCTGCCTCGATTTGCGTTGTGCGTTATATTCATAGCATCGAGAGACTGTCATCGCGAGGGTTAACAGTTTGACAGTTTGTCCAAAATAAAATAAAATAAAATAATATGTTTTAAATAATATATTTTAATACTTTAAATTCGATTAATATTTTTGACAGTTATCAGCTGATTTCTGTCAAAAAATATTAATCGCGGACAAGGTATATATTATAACATATTATTTACAACATATTGTAATTAAAATAATAATATTTTGTAAGTAATATAATATGTTATAATACTTTATCCACGATTAATATTTTTTGAGGGAAATCAGCTGATAACTGTCAAAAATATTAATCGAGTTTAAAGTATTATAAATTATAACATATTATTTATAAAACATAATATTATTTTATTTTATTTTATTTTGGACAAACCGTCAAACTGCTAACCCTCGCGATGACAGCTACTCGATGCTGTGAATATAACGTACAACGCGAATCGAGACAACCAATCAGCATCGCGGAAAAGCGACAACAATGTCAATAAATGCCTTTTTTAGAAACGGACTGAATACCAAATTAATCGATAAAATGTATAATAAAAGCTATGAAGCGATATATAACGATACTCTCTGTTGTGCATATAACAGAAAAGCAGCGATCTCTATTTGAGCATTTTTTTTACATAAAACTTTTATTTCAATGCTAACATACTCTAAAAAAAATTGACAGGAAATGAGTTAAATACCGTCGTGATGGATTATTAGCATTAATAATTAAATCGAAATTAAGTTCCTTCCGATAACCGACTTCTCTCGAGCAGCGATCTCTATTTGAGCATTTTTTTTACATAAAACTTTTATTTCAATGCTAACATACTCTAAAAAAAATTGACAGGAAATGAGTTAAATACCGTCGTGATGGATTATTAGCATTAATAATTAAATCGAAATTAAGTTCCTTCCGATAACCGACTTCTCTCGACTTTTTCCATTCACGAATCTCACATCGCGAATATATAATATCGTTCCGACAAGCCACTTAGGAAGCCGATATTGAGCCTCGCGCGATACGCAACGGTGACGTAATGTCGGAAGCGTCGAGAATCTCGATGATGACGTTATCGTTGGATGCATAACCTCGAACGTTGCGCGCGTGCGACGATGACGCAGTATTGGAAAAATCGCTTAACCTACCTGGGGAAAACTCGCGTGGGCGTCGCTCGCGCCACGTGCTCGTAATTCGTGACGTCATCGAGGTAAAATCATGGTCACCATGGCGACTCTCGCGGGCCGGTCTCTCGTCCCTTCGGATCTCGCCCACGAGATTTAAACTTCCGCTGCCGGTGCGAACGTCACGCCCTGTTTGACGGGTAAAGGTGGGTAGGTAGGTGTTGCGGTAGGTCCGGGATAAAAGTCCGAAAATAGCAACAGGTATATATATTACGAAAACGAAAAACACAGCTAATGCGCAAGACGCTTCTTTTATTTAAAAAATAAAAACATATCCGCCGGATTATTGATTTACGTGTAACTCGAAGGGTCTCGAAGAGAGAGACATGATATTTATCTCAGACAACACGTAGCGCTCTATATAATTTTCAATATATAGTACGTTTCAGAATACATTTATGCATTCCTTTGTTAATTACAAATTTTTGTCAGCTAATGTACAAATTAATTTCTCAAAATGAAAATTTCACAAAATGTAATATGCAAAATTAATTATTTTATGTAAGAAAAACCTTAATTTAATTAGTAATTATTTAATCGCTGATAATATTTAGATTAGTTTTTTCTTATTGATTTTTCAAATTAATTTTTCAAATCAATAAGAGAAAAACATGATCTAAATATCACCAGCGATTAAATGATTAATTAAAGTTAATTATTTTATGTAAGAATTAATTTAATTAGTATTCAGTAATTATTTAATCACTGATGATATTTTAATCATGTTTTTTTCCTTATTGAAGTTTTCTTATTGATTTTGCAAATAAATTTTTCAAATTTAAACATCAATTAAATGACTACCGAATACTAATTGAATTAATAAGAAAAGAATAAGAAAATGTGAAAAATTAGTAACATGCTGGAATTAAATTAAAGTCGCTTGTGGAAAAAATCTTAACCTTTAGAATCTACGTGTGCAGAACGAGATTATTTCGATCGATTAATTCTAATCCTACGCGTACGTGTTTCCTAAACGTAGGGTTGCCACACACGCAGAGATATTTTCCCGGTTACTTTTCTGTCCTCTAAATCCAAGCCGGGATTCCAGAGAAAGGTCGACCGGGTGACTACTATTAGGTCCATTAAGTGGGAAAGGCCCGACGAACTTGCGAAGGCCAACCGTTTTAAAGGGAGAATAAAGGGACGGGAACCGGAAAGGAATATTACCGACATTATGAAGCGACGATTGTCGCGACGATAGTTTACGGTAAACGCTTTAATGCGACTGTACCGTGACGGGGAGTATTATGTTGTCACAATGTCGTGCTCCGCGTTTCTCTAAAGGTAAAGTTTATGCTTTTACATCCGTGGGACAGCGAGGGAGAAACGGAATCATTCGACTTCGTTCTCTCTCTCTTTCTGATATTTCTGAAATCTGAGATACAAGTCGCACTTAAAATGAAATGATCGTTTTATAACGTGTAAAAAAAAATAAATAGAATAAAAAAATCGAAATGTCAAGTAAATGTCAAAATAAATGTCAAGAATCGCTTATCGCGTCATGTATTCCGCATCGCGAAGTAAAATAAATAAAAAACAAAACTGCACGACAATGTGTATCAACGAACGGTACTTTGAAGAACGACGGTTCTTCTTTTTTTTTTCTCTCTGTCTCTTTCTCGCTAACCTATTTACCGGTTATTGCAGTCCGCACAGACTCTTCTCTAATCCCCGTTCTTTTCTTTACAATCGAAACTATTCTCCGCGAGCGACGCAGACTTGTCTGACAAGTTTTGCCAAGTATATCCAAGTGTATCTGTATACTTAGTATCGGTTCGGATCCGGATATTCGCGCGCGCGACGTGATAATTTCAGAGAAGTGGGGCAAAACATTCTCAATTCGCGGCGAGGTGACATCTTAACAGCGTTGAAATACGTACTATCAGCAAACAAATATCAAACAATGCTAATGTTCCGCGATATATGCGGTGTCGAGTTGTCCAGATAACAGGTCGAAGATTTCGATCAATATTTTCATAGTCCTTGCATTTCAGTGTAAAAAAAAAAACGAATATATGTTTTTTTTCACAGGAAAATATATAAATATTTTTTTTAATTATTGACACTAGATTAGCCTATTTTACTTACAGGATAAAATACAAGAATATAAGTCGAAGGTTTCGATTAATAATTTCGAGCGTTGCATTGCAAAGTGGAAGAGAACGAATATATGTATATTCGTTTTCTTTTACATCTAAAATTTCTTTTATTCCTACAAAAATATATTATATATTTTCTTGTGAAAAAAATATCAAATTTAAATTAAAAGCCGAATAAGTCACACAAAGAGAAATTATATATAAATTATGTTAATACACAGAGAGAATTTTTTCTTAGAATTTATCCTGAAAATCATGATAATCGTGGGATAATATGGTTTGGAAAGAATTTTATGAGAATGTCTCTGATTAATATTTATCACGATAAAACATAATACTTAATATCTATCACAATAAAATATAAAATATGTTTGATTTGTTTTACTAAAAGCATAGTAAAATTAATCAAACATTTTTAAAATCCTTTCCGTACAATATTATTCCACGATTACCATGATTTTCAGGGTAAATTCTAAGAGAAAATTGTATATATATATTTATTAATATATATGTATATCTTTTTTCACAAGAAAATATATAAATATATTTTTTCGAGTTAAATTGACAATCAATTGGAATTACATTACTAGATTAGCTTAGTTTACTTATAAAATATATTGAATAGAGAAATATCTAAGAAACATTTCCCCGAATATAGTAACTCGTTGCGATGTAACGAACGAATTTTACCGTTACACAACACAAACACATACACGCGCAACACGCAGCCTTTGTGTTATCGATCGCACTAAAATACGCTCGGGATAATCAAGTTTGCGTAACATTTGTTACTTCTCTGTGTAGCTCAAACGCGATGCTGCAAATAGCAAGTCGAGTGGTAAAAAATAATCCAATGGGATACGATGGTTATACAAAATATACGTACATAAATCTTATTGCGCTCTGCGTGACATCGATTTCTTTTTTCTATATAACAAAAGTAGTCTTGTAATATTTTAATTTGACATGTCGTTTCGATAATCATTTAATCTAAAGGCTTAAATTAGCGATTCTCTTCTTTTCGATTTTTATTATTATTATTTTTTCTTTTAAACATGTTATACAGGATGCAACACAAATGTGGATCGATACTTCAGGAGCGTATTTTACTCATCGAAATGCAAAAAAGTT